>NW_027072089.1:71010552-71610552 GCF_038088225.1 Cyrtonyx montezumae | reverse complement strand
TGATCATCAGAGATACGACATTAAGAACAAGGCAGTAAGTATTAATCTAGCTCCTTGTCTGCATTATTTTGTACATACCTCTAACCCAAATACGTTGAAACTGTATTTTTTTTTTGTTAGAATTATAAGGAACTTTTCTAATAACATAATTATTTATATGCTTTTCCCATCTTCCGTATTTCTTCAGTCTTGCTAGCTTTCTTTAATTCTACACAAGGTTCCAAGTCTGATTTTCCAGAAATAATCTTTTACAAGTCATGTTATCATTAAAATTAGTAATGTGAACTCTTAACATCAATTAACATCTACTTGAACAAGTTTTTTTTATTTCCCTTAATACTTCATATATCACTTTTATATTCTCAATATCTTCAAGTATTCCCTAATCCAACTGTCTATTCACAGCTACTTTAGAAAAATTCATTACTTTCTAATTATTCAGTAATCTTTTTTTCCTTATTAAAGATAGTTAACTGAACTCAGCATTTTGGGAGAGATTTATCATTAGTTTACTTCCCCAGTTATCAATCAAACCACTTTATCTTGCTATATTTCTCCTGACAAGCTTGTGAAAGAACTTCCCCTTATCTCCACTAAGCCTCTTAGATGTCACTCTTCTCTTCTGTTTTCCTTCCAACATCTGTACATGTCACATTGGAGACTTACTCTCATTTGTCTGATCCTTTCCCATCTTTTCTTTAAAGCTGTATTGCAACAGCTTATGAACCAGAAACATAAGGAGACTTTTTTTTTAAAGGACTGTGACAGTATCCTCCATATCACTTCGAAGGTATGCTGATGTATTAAAAAATCAAATCCTACCTTGGGCTCTTTATGGGATCCCTGCAAAAGGCTGCATAAGGCATGAGTATCCTCTTGATTTATGATTAGTTTTTATGTCAATGAATCTGGAAACATCCCTTTTTCTGAAACAATCTCCTTGCACAACTCTATTATGCGAGCTCAGATTTTCTTGTTTCTGTATTAACTGTTAACCCAATTCACGTTTTGTATTTACCACTACCTTTCTTCGTTCCACATTTACGATGATTTATTTCCTTCTTTTGATCACAGAAGCACTGTTCTGAATAAGCTCACTTAATGTCCCTCTACAAAAAAAAAAAATCAATTAAAAAAAATCAGGATATTATCAGGAAATAGCAGGGACAGGATCTCACAGAGCAGGGAGCCAGGAACCAAACACAAGGCTGTTGGCAATGAAGCCTCATAGACAAGATATGTGGTCCTGCAGTACCAGACCAGTGTGACTATATTCAGACCAATGACAGTGAAGAAGCTCAGGCAAAATACAGAGAATTCAGCTGTTTATGGATTACACTGTATCTTAGTCCGGCACTGAATAAGGAAGAATGTGCATATAAACACTACACTAATTTTCCCAGGATATAAGAGTATTCACTCAACTAGGTAAAAACATTAATTGATTCTTAAAGTGAGAGTTCACTCTTTCCACCAATAAGAATACTACAGTCATAAACAAACAAAGGAGAAGCCCTTATAAAATTTCATTGTATGTATGAGATACAGAGAAAAAGAATAATCAGACTAAGAGGAATCTAAACACCAGTAAACTCTCCATCTTTCTTTGTGAGAAGTTAAATACAGTATATTGAAAGTACTTCAGTTTCTTCCAGGAAAAAAATAAAAAAATCCGTATCACTTGCATTCTCACATCTCCATAAAAAGTTAGCAATGTAAATAGAACACAGTCAAGTAGTCTACAGTTTTCTCTTGGCCTCAATTCCTTCTCTTCTGCAATTGTGGTTGGAGTTAAAGCACAGTTTGTAGTCTTCAGTCCTTAAAGCTTAGCACAAATTATTTAATCTTTTTATGCATCATTTTGTAGGTCTGACAACATATAGGTACTTACTGTTAATTACAGAACTTTAAATTTTTCCCTCCATGTTAAGTTATTACAGCTCTAGTTTCCTCAAATCTACACTTTTTCCACTTCTTTTGCCATAGGACAGAGCATGAGAATCTATAAGGAACAATCCTGGTGGTTAAAGCTGACTCAAGTTTAATACATTTGTACTTTCTTCTATTGACATAAAATAAGTTGTTTGCAAAGCATGAGATTGTCAACGGTTTATGGGCAGGTTCAGCCCGGTTCCGTGACAATTGGTGTGGAGGACCCATGGACCTACACCCTGGGAAAGGGGAAGGGGGAAAGGGAAAAGGGGAAAAGGGGAAAAGGGGAAAGGGAGATGGGCCTAAAAACAAAACAGCGGCAACGATCTGAGGAGGAAAGCTAATTTACTGAATAAGATATCAGAAAGCAAAATAACACAATATAATACAATATAATTGGAATTGAAGCTAATAAATCAAATAAAATGAGCAAGAGAGAGTGTCTGATAAACTGAAGGCCTTACGCTAACTCTGAAGGCGGACGGCTGCAACAAACACCCACTGCCGAGCTCGGTCCCAAAGGGAAGAGAGTGTCCCATGACACTTTTTATCTTTAATTATCAGACAGTTTTTATCTTTCCCTCTGAGCACAAACACGTAAAAACACAAAGCATCGCAAAGTCCTCTGGGGAATGTAGTTCTTCTCTTCTGAGACAGGTACACCTGGAACTATCGATGAACCATGGAGCTGGAGCATTAACTCTAACTCCAAATGCACTACATGATGTTATGATGTGGAATACCAGTACCAAAAATCATAAAACCATGACAGAGATTTACTACATAACTAACTTCTCAGAAGGTTTTTAGTTTTTTTATCTTCTATCCATTTGACTTGATCTTGATGCAGACAACATGAATGGCTTTATATTTTGAAATTCTTTCATTCCATATTTGATTCTCTATGGAGCACTGATGTATATTGTTCTACAGTCTGTTCAGTTTCTGGGGGGGGGGGAGGGGGGGTTTAAGTGTATGTGGCAGCTTGCAGAAGGTTCAAAACTCATTCTTGGAATAAATGTGTTCAATAGAACTACAGCCAGTGCTCATCGTTGCAGAACACAGAACAGTATGACTAATTATAATACCCAAAATATTTCTCTCACATCAGCTTTTGACTCTATCCCAAAATTAATACTTATACTTCTGACTTTTTAGATTAAGCTGACAGTTTAGCAAGTCTTTAATAAAATCCAGACTACACTTCTGCCTGAGACTTGTTTTAGAAAACCTTTAAAAAATACAATTAGATTGTTTGACAAGAACCATTCTTTATAAATCTATAATGACATTTGATCACCTCATTCAGACAAAAATCCTTGCTTTTGAAAACTTCCCCTCCACCATTTTTTTTCCAAAAATGCATCTATTTGGTTACAGGTTTTTTTCTTTACTAAGAAAACTGTATATGCAAATGTCTTGCACATATTAAAGATAAAAAGATAAGATTCATTAATCAGCAGTTATTTTTACTGTGAGAGGATGGACTGGAAGCCACAGGTGACCCCCATCTCAGATGATGTCCTCACCAGTCATGACACTACCAGAACATCGTGGGCAGAATGAGGTGCTGGTAATGGGCTACACTGGCATTCCCTTCAACTAGAAGCAATGAGTCAGTCTCAGAGTATATCCTACAAGTTCAGTCAGAAATTAGGGCCCAAAGTGGGTCTGGAAATAAAGCTACAATGTGAGTAAACCCTAGGAGATGGGGTCAGAGACTGAGCTTGATACAGGCACACCTGCAGTGCAGAGCAATCAAAGTATCTTGGTACACCCTGACAGTTAATTAAGATTTTTTTTTCAAGTATCTGTATTATTCTTTGCAATGTAGCATAAACATTTTATCATTCTGGGTTTATGCATGTTTCAGAATTTAAGATTTTTCCTTAATGTAACATAAGAAGAGCTTTGTCTTCTGGTACACATCTTGAAAATACAAACATAGAAAAGGAATCGAAAAAATATACATCTACATGTTCTATACTTCAATCTTGTTCGATACAGAGCCAGTTTCTGTATAACTTCTAAATCATTCCCCGCTACTGAAATTCTCAGGTGCCTAATCCTCTATTAGTAATACAGAAATGAGAGAGACTACTATGCACATGTATACAAAGGCACAACTTCTCTATACTTTAAAAGGAGAGAAATTCTTAAATATTACTTTAAGAATGAATTTAATATAGGTTTTGAGATGGGAAAAAATGAGTTATTTTCAATTAGCTTTGCATTCTTCAAAATATCACTGAACTGACCCCCAATCTACCATGGATTCTGGAAAGGAAGATTGATGCAACATATCCAAAACAGTCACATCACCACCGGACTTCTGTGTCTCTAGTTTTCTTCTTGATACCTAACACCTAGTCTCAACTTCCAATCATATTGTTCCAACACCTTATCTCATAAATGCATTTAAATGAATAAGCATTTTCTGTCATTGTTTTTTAGCCAAACATCACCAACACGTAGCCATCTTCAGTTATCAGAGTTCAAGAACAAGATAGGACATTCTTACCTACCAAAGGAAGGTAGAAATGAAAGAAATGAGGAAAAAAAACCAACAAACTATTATGTAGTCAGTAAATGATGAATCTCTATGAGAGTTAAAGCTCAGACAGAAACAATTATTTCATTTGTTAACATTTACTAAAATCTGGTCCTTATTCCTACCTGTAATTCTTTTTTTAATGTGGTTGAAACCTGATTTATTCCAGACTGTGCTTTGCTTTCCTGATCTGGGAATTCTCAGTTACACAGAGGTGTGCTGCTACACTTATAATTTGCTAATCTAGGTGCCATTAAAATTCAAATGTATTTGCAACTTCCGCATTCTGGAAATCTCACTGCTATACATTCCCTTTCTCCTTTCATGAAATTCTAACATTTCCATGAGAAATGTCTACATAAAACACTGACATGTAATATTTTAGAGCTGCAGTGTGCTTACCAGTGTACCAACTGCCACAAAATGAATTTCATATCATTTTAACTGTTCCTTAAAGCCTTACTTAGAAACAAGGATGATCCCAAAATATTTTGCTTCATCCAATTAATTGCCTGTTGTGTTATTACTGAATTACTGGCAATTTTAAAATATTTTGCTTTATAATGTCTGTAGGACAGCTATTAGTATAAAATGTCTGTGCTTATTACAGGTATTGTCATTAAAAGATTAAATCCAGTTACACAATGCTATACATTCTTAATGTGATTTTAAGAATATGCCATCAAAACGGGTTAGCAGTTCCAATCAGATTGTATGGACTGACATATAAGTTAAATAAAACTTCTATTACTCAAGCTAGATATAGAGTTAGGTTGTGTTACCACAAAGAATTTATGAAAATAAGTAACTGAACTGACAATAAAGACTGGAAATATTCTAACCATAGTACACATAAATTCCAAGTCTCCTGCCACGCATATGGTATTGAGGAAAAAAGGACAGGAAAAATAATCTTTCCAATGAATCAGAAACACTGATTTCTCTTCCATAGGATACTGGACTAATGACATTATTAATGCAAAAGCCAGCACTGATGTAAGTATGTCTTTCAAGGTACTGTAGAAAATACATTAAAAATGTTATATGGGCTTTTTGGAGTGAGCACAAGGATTGTGCAGGCTAGTATAGTTAAGCGACTGAGTGGAGAGAGAAAGCAGGGCCTCAAATTCAGACTAGAGATGATGATAGAGGGTTCTGACAAAAGAGCAGATGTCACATTAAGTGACATGGTTCAGTGCTATTGTGGCAATCGGTCAATGGGTGGACTAAATGATCCCAGCGGTCTTTCCAACCTACGATTCATCACATGCTTTGTACCTATGTGGGTCTTTAACAATGTTCATATCACTCATGCTCTACAACGTTAACCCTGTAAAAGAAAGAAGCCACCAGTACGAGGATGTTAAGAATATTTGCTTAGAATAATTTCAAAATGAAAGTATTTTGATGAATTAAAATATTAGCTTTCTGCATTGACATTTGTTAGCAACACAAAGACTTCTCTCCAGCAGTTTAAGGGTTTCTGCTGCTCAAATGGCTTTCTCTGCAGCAAAATCAGGAAACTATCAATCCCTTTTTATAGTATCTGTTAACATATACAGTCTGAGATTCTTGACGGCAGGTTGAATGGAAAAACACTTGCAATTCAGGTAGGCAGTGTATTAAAGAAGGCACTGAAATAAAATAATGAACAAAGGCATTAAATACTGTAGTGCTGTAATGCAGCTTGGCTAGGACTCATTTCATATTCTGTATTGATGTACAGGAGTCTATTACTGTATACAAATTGGCATAAGTAGCCCTTCTGTGCAAATATAGTACATTAGCATTGCCTGTAACAGTGTTTATTAGAAACAATCTTTTCGAAAATACTAATTTCAAAGCATCTATTACACTCTTGTTTTTACTAAATCACTATTCAAACTTTCCCTAGTAACTTATAATGTGGGCTTTTTCCTTCATTTTTCTTACCATATGAAGTCATTCAAAGCACATTCACCAAGGCTACTAGGAATGCATCATAGCTTAGTTCCTGAGTATTTACCATAACATGAGAGCCAAATAAAATAATTCTAAATTCTCCAACAATTACAACAAAAAAAATAATACAAAATATGCCTAGTGCACAGGAGTACAAACAAAATTTATTTCTTTCTATCTTAATAGTAACCCGAAGCTTTTTATCTATCATTTTCAAGCTCTCAAAAGCTGTGAGGATTGGATATGTATTTTTCTTTCTCACAAATTTCCTCATCCCAATCTCCCAGTTAAATAGAAGGCTAGTAGCTCAAACAACAAGTTTAGTTCTCAAACCTATTTACTATAATTTATTTGCCCCAGAGTTTATATTTATTTGTATTTTTTGTATGGTTAATTCATCCCACCCCAAAGGCATGGGATTTTTTTCCTGACTTTCTCATGTGTTTGTAACCTAGAAAGCTGATGAAAAAACTGCATTTACTGTGAATGAAAATCGTTACTATACTTATCAAAAAAGGCTATTCTATCAAAGTAACATGAACACAAGTATGGAACTAGTGGCATTTTCCATCTGAAGATTTTCCATAGATCTTGGTGGCTTTTTTTCCCTGTTTCCTGTCATTTTTAAGTCATGCCAAGCTACAGCCAGGAAATACGTAAGATCTTAGTGTTGCTGAATGAATTGTTTTGCAGTATCTGAATAAAGTCACATCACAACTGTCACTGTCAACACATTTTTGTCTAATGAAGAAAAAGCTTCTGTAAAGACATTTATTTCCCCTAGATTAAGTGCATATTCCCCGCAGAATATGCTATAAACATTTTGATATATGAAACAATAACATAAGAAATTCAGATATATTTCAGATTAGCTTAATTTCAGCTACCATGTAGTATTACATGGTACAGACATACATTGATAGTTAGAAGAAAAAAAAGATAACATAGCATCATCTTCTGTAAAGTAGTGCTGAAATATCACTTAGAAAATACAACAGGTTGGAGTGCAGAAAAGCTGTTTTGAATTTGTAGCATAAATTTTGTCTCCCTCGTTGCTTTAACATATGCCTTAATATGTGCATATACATATATATATGTATATTTGTACACAAGTGAGGACACGGACCATATGACAATACAGATATGTTGTACAATGGAGCCTGTGTCTGATGCAAATCTACTAACATCAGAATCACTTCAGTAAGCATCTAATTTTTCTAGCATTCTTACTTAAAATTTCAATGGTGAGCCTTGTGATTCATGTAACATTTTGAAATTTATTCCTTGTTTTGCATTCATTTGTACCTGAAACCTGCTATTTGCCAGAGGCAGCTAAGGTGGCATTGTAAACTGAAACTAATCCCACACAGTTTAGAGAAAGCACAGTTCTCATCTAAAGTGGTATGGTTCTCATGGTAACAGGAACCAATAACTCTTAGTCATGTCCCATTGCTACATATCAAGTTAGGACTTTGAGGTATAATAAAATACACTCACACTGAAAATTAATATCCTGCAAGGTGTTATTTTAATTGAATGAATAACTACATTTGCAAACTTAGTATGAAAATCCTATCTCTATTTATCTTATCCTGATTCTTTCCCAAACAATCTCAAAACTTTTTTGCAATTTCAGGATTGTCCTGAAAATGGTGTAACTACAGAAAAGAATGGACAATCTGCATTCTTCTTGGCAGATCTTGTTATATGTAATAGAGGAAAATTATAGACTGCTTTTAAAATAGAATGTATAAGAAACTCAAAAACTCTCCTCAAAATATCTTTAAAGAAAAAACACATCAATAAAATAATGTCTAGAAAATGGACTAAAAGCTATCAGTGTCATAAGACAGTGATTCAGCTTTCCTTTTAAAATCTAACCTAGGCAAAACCAAACAATTACTGAGAAGCTATTTCACTGAGTTTTAACCTATTAAAAGTATTAATAATTACTGTATTGCATGTCATATTTAAAACTTCTAACCTTACCTATGCATATCATTATATTTTTCTTACCTGTTCTGTTTATTTTTTTATTTATTTGATCTCTTACTTCTATCCCAAATGAGCAAAGAATCACTATCATTTTGTTGTATTCTTTATTCAAAAGCTGCCTTCCCTGTTTCCCCAGGTCTTCCACTTACTCCCGTATTAGTCTTAGAACTCTCCTACTTAAAGTCCCCTTTGAAACGCTATCCTTCTGCCATGAATCCAATTACGCACTTCATCCTCTTTTGACATATAGTTCACCCCCTCAGTGTATCAAAGACTTTAAGGTGAAATTAATCATTTTACACCTGGGAAACAGGGATGAGAACCTTAAAGAAATGATCAACTCCATCAGTGTTGACAGGTACAGAAAAGCTTTCTACAGATCCAAAATACACTCAGACTTCTTCCATATATCATTGTCATCCTGCATACCAGATCTCCTTTCTCTGTATTTTCACATGACAAGGCCACATTATTAAGGTAAGCTACATTCAAGAGTTCTTCTTATTTTCTACTCAGACTTCTCAGCGCTCCACTCCAGCTCTCAGAATGAGACCACTTTGCTTATAAAGAACAAGGCATACTCATGAGGCAGAAATCCCTCTGCTCCAAGACAGTCTGAGATACACTGCAATGAGATCCATGACTCTTCTGAGCCTTACATGAACTTTTCAAGAGCCTGACATTTTTCAAACAACTTTTAAGAATCACACCCAAATGGTAAAGCTACCTAGCAATTTGACATTTATGTGTTTTAATAGTATGATTCTGTGAGCACAGCTGTCTCAATTAGTGGTGCAAAACCACAATGAGCAAAAGGAATGAGATCTGAGAAGATCCTACCTATTCAAGTAGCTCCTATAACAACTGAAGCACTTTTGGATTGTTCCTGGGGGAAGAAAACTTGGCTGCTACTGGAATTTGACACTGGAATTGTCAAAGGAAAACAAGGGAAGTTCTGTGCCCATACAGCCCCCTACTTTACAAACAAACAAAGAAAAAGGATAAATGTGTTCCCAGGAAATACAGTATATAGCTTAGAATTAAAACAACAGCAGATATAAATAATCAGCATATCGAGAAAATTTGAAGAAGCATCTTGTAGCCTAAATTCCCACCTGCACAGGGCTGGGGGAAAGATAGAACTTCTGTGCAGGACATAGAATCTTAATTTGGACAGTTAGGCAATTAGAAATGTGAAGCACATCACAGAAAGCACCTATTTTGATATGTAGAGACAGACCTTATGTCAGGAGAGCTCCATGGTATCATTTGTTTGATGGCTTCCTAATCTGACGCATCTTCTCATGTCTCTTCCCTGAAGAGTTCCTTTGAACCAGCAGATTGACATCGCAAAAATGTAAACCACTAGATAAATATCTTAAGTTTTGCTGGTGTTGGCAGAAATATGCATTCTATGTTCTGCAGCCTATATTTGCGCCCTCCCTCCACACCCCTTTTTTTTTATTTTATATATATTTTTTACACTTCAGTGATGGTGGCATCACATGTGCCAGTCAACCTAGTATATTCCAGGTGAACAAAGCCCTGATTTGAATTTCAGAGGAATTTTCACCAGAACATTCAGATACACATTTTCGCTGTTGCCCTGCTTATCATAAACAGTTTCCTTTACATTTTTCAAGTCAATGTAAACTATTGTAACTTTGTAAACTGTGTAACTTTCAATTCAATGTAAACTACTTTTTGTTTTATATCTTTATGGTTATAGATGTGTAATACCCAGAGACCCAACCTGTATGAAGCAATGATGACTAAACACATCCCTGGCTTCCCCCTCAATATAGCAGTTCTGGTTCCAGGGCCTTCAAGTTAATCCAACCATTATGGATTTGATAATTATAAGATAATATTTAGAGAAGTATTTAAAACCCATTAAGAAGTGGTCATAATAAGCACAGTAACAACAGTAGAAAGCAGACTCTCCTTGCTTAGTCTTAAATTTTTTTACTGAAAGAACTAAACGTAGAAAAATGAACTCTTTGCTAAGTCCTAATCCAAATCCTCTTTGAAACAGAAGATGCAAGCATTTGATACAGGACATTTTGAAATACTTTAGTCCAATACATAATTTTATGCAATAAGCAGGCTGCTTGGTATTATGACTCTGTCTTTCTTCCTCAGAACACCCAGGTTTCTAGGTCCTGCTAGTCAGTAGTAGACTGCAATGTATCACTTGAAGTGCAGATTTCTAAGTGCACTCCTCAGCTCCTAGTTTGTAGACTACAAAGTATGATTGCACTGAAAAGTGTCCTTTTCAGAGCAATTAAATAAGCACTTAAAAAAATTTGTAACTCTTGAATTTTTTAGTTAATAGCAACATTTGGAAAAATGTATAGACAACTTTGGTCATGGAATACATACTCCATGGAAAATATGTTGTTTCCAGTGCGAGAGTGGGTAGGGGGTTGTGCTATATCTAGAATATATCTTTCACTTGTATCTTCAACCTTATCTTCCTTCTGATGATAAGTGCGCTTCTGCACTTATCAGCAGCACAGTTGGAATTTCTTTGTACAAGTAGATCCATTTCTTCCTTCAGCTACTGTAAGATGAAACCAAAAGCAGGAGACATGGGCTGTTTTTTGGTGTTTTTTGTTGTTGTTGATGTTGGTGGTTTTTTTTAGCCTAAGGCATTAATTGGTTTGGAATATCATGGTTGCTACTGGCCCTGTTTTCAACCAGAGTTACTGTTGTATTACAACATAGTACAGTTACATAACAGTCAGCTGTTAAAAGAAGAGTAAGCAGTAGCTTTAGACCTCTTAAATGTATTTAGTTTGTACAGGAATATAAACAATTCCTCCAGTTCACCCTGTTTTCATTTTGTTAAGTTTAATACAGCATGGAATAAAAGACCCAAGAAGAGTCCAGAAGTCATATTCCTTTTCAGTCTGTGCTACACTGCATAGAACTGTCATGCTATGCTACATACATACATGCACCTTGCACCTAAACATGATGATACTCATAAATTTTTATTATGATTTGTGGTGTACTTCATTAATATGTGAAGGGGTTTGGCTTAAGCAGCAAATGTTTAAAGTCACCCTTTTAACTCTCCCAAGATTCAATTCCAGACTGCCTCTGGCATCCCTAATTCCATTCATGTATACTAACAGTGTGTCTATTATCCTCCTCAATCATCTGACTCCATTTTAGAATTGAGTTTTGTCAGGAGCTCCTTATTTATCCATTAAAATAATCTCCTGCTCTTTGTTTTCATTCCTGCACATAGGCATAGAGTATTCTTGGATTTGGAGTGAGTGATCCTTGAAAATCCACTGTTATTCTTGGATCACTCCTTTCCAGGATTGTATTTGGTAGTATTCTTTCAAGCAAATTCCTGAACTTGCCAGTGTATACAGTCTTGAGGTTCAGGGAAGCAATCCTGCTGTTGGTGTGTTTTATTTCTCTCAAGAACGTGACTTCCACCACCTTATAATCACTGTAGACAACCAAGTCTACTCTTGCACTTTACATTCCTGACCAGGTCTTCATTATCTTGAAGCTTTAGGTCTAAGAGAGCAGCCATTTTTCCATCACCTTGCTTACAAGGACCAAGGTCTTCAAACACATGAAAGTCTTTATGTACTAATTACAGATTCCAAACTTCACCGATGTTCTGGCCTTTAATACTAACACATTAGTTCTCTCCTGACACAGCTTCAGTCTCTAGGCGCAGTTCTATGCATTCCAAATCCCCTCTCACACAAAGGTTAACCAAAACAACCATTATGAATATCTGTGCACACACACACACACATATATATATACACATACTGTTCTGTGACACAGATGTCTCTATTGCTTAGCAAAAACAAGTGTATTTTGTAAATTTACTCATTTTAACAGGTAAAAGTTCATAGTATTGTTCATTTTTACATTCAGCAAGTCTTCATCACGGATCATTCCTGAAATGAAATATCAACAAAAATGTCTTCTACTGAACATTTGGCACAAATAGACAATATAAACAAGTCAAAAGCCCACTGTTCTAGTTAACACTGAACACCATCCTTTTAAAAAATTGTTTCAGTGGCTTCAACAGCACTACACAAATTACTCAGTACTGAGAACCTTTCTAACATCTCTAGCAGATAAGACAACTTGTTTTTCTGCACTTCAAAGCACAATTTAAGCATACTCATGCCAGTTCTGACAAGCAGAGTAGGAAACAGATTTGCAAGACAATATACAAAATTAGGGAACTGCAGAGATATCTCAGTTTCTCGAATCACAATGTGAATCTGGAAGCACAAGGACTGCAGATGCTTTATTTTTTTTTAGAACTATCATTTGAAAAAAGCCTTGTTATAGCAAAAGTCAACTGGATAATTACAAGTACCTTCAACAACATTGCGTAGTAAAAACTCATGTATATTTCATATGAAAATCTACTTAATTGTACTATTATTCTCAGTAAATCTATACAAGAAGATGAGATTTAAATTTCAAATTAAGACTGACTGATCTAAAGGATGAAATTATGTTGAAACTGATTTACTATGTGGGAACTTGGTGAGGTCTAATGAATATACTGTGGACTGAAAGCAGATGAAATAGGAAAAGATTGCCTAACTGTACTGCCTTCACAGCCAAACATCCTCGTGTTGCACCTGATCATAACAGTGCTATCATAAGCTTCTATGTTTAGCTGTTGCTTCAGGTGGGTCTGTGCACATCCCACAACATAGTACCTTTTCCATGGCTGCTGAGACTGGATAGCTGCAAGATTCCTTTCTGTACAATAATGTCATTGCACACGTTGGGCTAGCTGCATTGGAGCTATATCAGAGCAAGTTTACTGAGCATTTGGAAGCTCTCTTTGCTAACTACTCCTTTGCTATATATTTGAAAAAGCAGTTAGGCAGAAGAAAAGGAGTAGAAATTAAAAATCAAAGTGATGGAATAGAAAAAAGAAACAAGGTAAAATACAGCTCAAGAGATGTATAGAGATCAGTGAGCCACAGCTGTCTCAAAAGGAGCACAGGCACTCAGTCAGGGCCAGTATCAGAATCATAGTTCTATACAACAACAAAAAGAAAAAGGTGGATAAAAAGCACTTGTATTTTAGATGATCTGAAACTGTATTTATTTCAGGCAGGTAGGAGAGTCTAAAGAAAAATGTTTGAATAGTACAGTAGAAGAATGTTGCTGCTAAGAATACAAATCTCATTTTAATAAGAAAGATCACAGAATCACAGAATTGTAGAGGTTGGAAGGGACCTCTAGGGATCATCGAGTCCAATCCCCAAAAGGGGAATTGCTGCTGAGCTACACCACAGCCCTCTTTTTTTTTTCAGTAAGAAAGACCTTAACACCGTTTCTCAAAACAGCTAGAACAAATACCAACAGTTTTTCATTTAATTTGAGATGCTTGTTACCCCTTAGTTTTGCACACATGTAAAACGCAGTGTTTATTTTTTCTTTTTTTTCCTCTTTTAAATACCTTGTTGAGAAGAAAATCCAAGAGCTTCATTCTATCTCTTTCAGTTCTCTGCCCACTCAAAATGTTGTACTTGATGTCCTCTTTCAAGAGTGCACTCAGCACAACATTTTTATTTTTAAATCATGTGGGAAACTGCATCAGAAGTTATAATTTCTGCAAGTCTTGTAATTTTGAGTTTTGTGATCCAACATGTGAACTTAACCTAGTTCTAACATGTTGTTGCCCAGGAGGACCCCCATTGATAACCATCATTAAAAATGTTTTAACCCTGTATGCCTTACCCTATGTCTGAAATAGTTAGTTATGGTTCATCTGATACTTTTTAATTCAGCAAGTTCCAGAAACTCAGCATGAACTTGAACCCTCTAAGACTATAAAACTTAATCCATATTTAGGTGCTTCACCCTGCTTTTCAAAGGAGACACGGAAATGTCTCAACTCCAGCTTCAAATCACTTATATAAAATAACTGTTTGGGGTAATAGTAGAATAAAAGCTTTAGAAAAATTACAGAACTTATAGAAAAGATTAGTTCTACCATTTTTACAATTGAAATTAAATATCTGATATGGCTTTCCTTTTCTTTTTGTTGTTTCAAATCTATTTTGAAGAAGCTCTATTTAAGAATCTCAGCTTAAGGATGCACTAAGCTATACTGAGGTAACAGTTTTATAGTGTTACATCCTATGTTGATCAATCTTGACAAGCCTGAAGAGCTTTAGTTTTCTTTTGGTTCAACTGCAAGTGTTGTTTAAAAGCCATTTAGTTAAACCATTGCAGAGGCTCAATGAGCACTTATATCTAATTCAGCCAAGTTTGTTTTGGCTTACCTTAAATCAATTAACAATCAGCTTTATTTGAATCAAAAGAAGTACTCAAAATCTGGACAGGGATTTGTAATGTTAAAATTCAGTGGTTTCAAAAAGAAACTCTACTACTCAAAGTTTACACTTAAATATATTTATAAGAATTTAAAGATTTTACTTACTAACACTATAGCTTCTTAGACTGTTTTACATTAAAAATTATGCATAATTTGCAATATGAATCAATCGGAAAAGAAAACACAGAATATTCACGTTATTTCTGAGGATAAATATACGACTGCTTACAGATGTCTCTTCCAAAATGATCATGTTCATATTTTTCTTCTGAAAAGCTAAAAATAACCCTGATCTCCAGATACAGCTGAAACGGAGCCAGGCTGTTACTTTACACATACATAATTTTCATCATAATTATCTTATTATCTTAAATTTAACTAAAATACAGAGTAAATCTGTACAACAAAACCACAAGGTGAGTTATAAAAGAAACCAAGTAACAATGTCATTTGAAGTGATTCTTTTTTTTTCTCTAAAACAGTGCACTCCATGGACAGTTAATGCAGAAGTCTCCTAATAGCCCAAGATACTTTTTCACCTTCTAGTCTGTGATTTTATCTTTAACTGAAGCATAGCATTTGAAAGAAGACACTGAAATCCCTGTAAAAGCGGATTCCTTAAGAGAGCACAAAATAAAACATGTCATTTCTTAAAATGAAACATCCCTTCAGGTACTTCAAGAAAATCATCAGGGTTTAAGTTAGTCTCAACAAATTCTACTTAGGACTGAAGAATAAGCATACAGATTCAACCATACTTTACTTAGAAATAACAGTACTTTGTACACAATATAAGCTTTTTTGCTAGCATTATCTTCTTACCTACTGCAATGTTTCCCTACTTTTTAGTACAACTGCCTTTTTTAATATGCTTCAATACATGTAATTCAGAAACAGTGGTGAGCACTCTGAAATACACTCAAGCCATGCTCATTGTAAAATTATGAACACTGCAAAACAAATTTCAAATGAGCATTATTACTTGAAAGCATATTAATTGTAACTCTTTCAGACAGTTCTATGAAAATTAAAAAAAACATACTGCTGGATTATGAAGTTTCAGTTTCCATCCAGTAAAATGATAACTATTTGTTATTTGCAACCATGTATCTACAAATCAGATGAGAGATACAGACAAACACTTGTATGCTTTAGGACACCATGAATAGAGGATCATCTCTGGACCCTCCATGCAGTCAGACTTAAGGGTGATGCAGAAAAATATCCCAGTTTCTTTTTAATCCTCATATTCCTTTTCTGTTCTCTAGGTGTTTGTTTACTTATTTATAAAGCCCCTAAAAATTTGTGCAGTGCATCACACCTAAGGAACAAGGCAGTCATACTGTATTCAGATACACTTGGAAAAAAAAAATAATAACACTCAAACTCTCATCTGCTCAAAATACTACAATCATATCTCAACATCTTTTGAGTACAATTTTGAGGATGTGAGGTTTATCTATGTTGTCAAAATACACTATCCATTTTGTATCTCTGAAGTGCTAATCTGGTAAATTACTTATTGATTGGTTCAAATAAAAATACACAACACAAAAGCTGTAGTAAGGGAACTAGAAGTAGTTTCATCTTCCTTAGTCTACAACACACTTAAGACAACATGTGCTGACTGTTTTGAATGTAACATCATCTATTTGTTTCCATAGAAACTACAATAGACATAAAGAGCACAATAACACTCCTTGGTAGAGCAAATTCTTAGCTAAAAACACTATTTTTCAAAATAGTCACCATTAGCTATGCACTTTTGCCAGTAATGAACAGGGCCGTGTGTGCTGCCCTCATAAATCTGTATTAGAAAAAGATGCTGGGTTATGTCCAGAAAAGGGCAATGAAGCTAATGAAGGGTGTGGAGCATAAGTCTTGGAAGAAGCTGAGGGAACTGGGATTGTTTAGTCTAGAGAAAAGGAGGCTCAGGGGAGACCCTATAGCTCTCAACAGCTGCTTGAAAGGAGGCCATGGCAAGGCAGAGGTCAATGCTTTATCCCCAGTAACAGTGACAGGGATAGAGGGAATGACCTCAAGTTGCACTAAGGGAGATATCAGGTTGCATATCTGGAAAAATTTATTCTCTGAAAGAGTGCTGAGCTATTGGAGTGGGATGCCTAGGGGTGTGATGGAGTTTCCATCCTAAGGGATATTCAAGATAAGGGTACATGCACCCATGAGGGACACGGTTTTGTGAGCACTGTTGTGGTGAGTCAATGGCTGGACTAGATGATCATTTCTACCTTAATGACTCTATGATTTTAGGCAATCCACTGTTACTACTGCTGAAACACACTACCCACCATTCCACTGAGCTCACATCCACTTTTAATCTTGATAAACACCGAGTAAACATTGGTGAATATACATGGGTGCAATTTATTCCCCATGGTGGAATTCAGTTCCACGCCTTTGCTTCATACACACTTCCATGTCAAATGCCATTGTGTCAGACTGCCCCTCTGCTGCCATCTGTCTCATGGCAACAAAACACAATGGAATATTAGTGGGAAGGATCAATCTCTATTGCTATGCCACCAGCTTCTTGCTCTGACGCTGTGGGCCAACATAATAAAACAAACTGTATTGCATACAGAGAATCCTTCATATATTTTTCCAAAGTGGTTTCCTATATAGATTTTAGTTATGTGATACTAAAAAATTTAAGTGACAGCTGCAATTCGACAGAGGACTTGTTTGTGGCTGCCATTTTTGATTCATCTCATAAGAAGGCACATATCCCCATGAGCCTTCTTAAAGAGCTGTTTTCTTGAGCTGCAGAGAAGTATTTGAACATCAATAATACAGCTCAAGTCTGTCACTCCAGCTGAGAACAAAGCTTTTTCAAGCTTCAGAACTGCCACAGGGACACACTTCTTTTGAGGAGAAAATCCAAAGTGGCACTCAGAATTTTATGGCTTCTGTGGAACAGTGATGATTGCTGTGTCTTTTTTCCCCCCTTTCCAGCTGAACTGACGTAACTTTAAAAAAAGTTTATTTCTAAGCTCCTTAGAAACAAAATCATGGTCATCCTTCTCCTCCTACCCCTATCTCTCCCTCCAGTTTTAAGTTAACACCCATAGGCTGTTTTGTGTTTGAAGAGACTTGTTGTAACTCAAAAAATATAAATAAATAAATAAATAAAAGCATAATCAAGTATTGCTGAAGCCCTTGGGAGGACTTCAAAAGTTTTTCGTATGTTAAGGCAAACAAGTTATGTCCACTTTGTAAAGGAGAAACACTGTACATAGAATAAGAATAGCAAAGCCACAGGAATAAACACATGAAGGCTACACTTCCATGCAGAAAACAAGCCTAGAAACATTTTAACACTGCATTTAGAAAATTATGTTCTTCAGCTGGACTGAAGTCATAAAGTAATGTCAGAAAGATGTGGGCTTTTTGCATACAAGATGCGTAACAAACACTTATCTTGCATGGAAAGCATCGCATTAAACTAGCCATTTTGTATAAAGTCTCAGTTGTTCAACACCAACTTTATTGTTGCTGTCATTTTTTGGTATTTGAGGGAAGGGGGAGGCTGTTTGGTTAATTGGTTTTCAAGGGGTAATAAGTCATTAAAGAAAATAATACACAGCAACAATACCTCCCAGACCACTTTCTTTGTTATAACTCTATATGTACATCACAAGCCACAGTTCCCAGCCCTGACAACCACTCCAAATTCAGCAGAATTTCCTGATTTGTTTAGTTAGAACTCATCTCTCTTCAGTTCCTCCTCCTCTTATCTTATGAAGAGATCCTCTCTGTTACACTCAATTGAAAGCAGCTAAAAAAGCATTATTTTGCCAACCATTACTTTTACAGTAATAAGAAATTTCAACTGCAACTGATTAACAGCCATAGATGATGTGCATTGGGCACGTTTGTTTTTAATGTATTAAACGTAAGATATGAATGGATCTTACTGCAATTAGGTAGCCTTTTCTAGTGAGATCTGAAGTTTACTAAAGTTATGAAAGAAGTCCTTTTTGAAGGCTATACTCTATACTAATCTCATAATTCAAAATATTTTCTCCAACAGTGGAGTGATAGTTGTACGCTCTCCTTCACTTCTGATACATACAGACAACCCAGAGGAACTTATTGAAAGTGACATGTGCTTGCTGAGTGTTCATTAAGTATCACAACTCTCTCTTCTTTGTTTTCTTGTGAGGACTAGGGCCCTGGGTATTAATCAATTACATTTCCTATTTCCAGCACATTACAATTGATTTTCCCTCAACACCTTTCTTCCAAGTAGATTTACACCACTGCTACTTTATACCACTGCTACTGCTGGAGGCTTTGCCCCTATGCAAGCTGGTATCAGCCTGCTGACTTCAGATGCTGACTGCTGTGATCATAGAATCACCTGAGTTGAAGAAATCCTTAAAAGTTATCTGTTATAGCCTCCCTGCAATGAACAGGGACATCTACAGCTAGATTGGGTTTTTCAGAGCCTGGTCCAGCCTAACTTTGAATGTCTCTAGGGATAAGGCATCCACCACTTCTCTAGGCAATCTATTTCAGTGCATCATAACTCTTATTGTTAAAAAAAAACTTGTTCCTTATGTCCAATCTAAATCTCCCCTCTTTTATTTAGAAATCATTTCCCTTGTCCTAAGTCAACAGGTCCTGCTAAAGAGGCTGTTCTTTCTTACATCTTCCCTTTAGATACTGAAAGACCACTATCAAATTTCTCTGGAGCCTTCTCTTCTCCAGGCTGAACAGTCCCAGTTCTCTCAGCCTATTCTAATAGGGGAGCTGTTCTACCATGGGATCATTTTTGTGGTCCTTCTCTGGAAGGACAACATTTAGCTAGCTGGAATACAGTTGTTTTTTACCCAAATTTTATTCACAGAAAAACCTGTCCCTTAGCAATTTGTTCTCACAGTTTACAATTGTTGATCCTCTATGTTACATGCATAAATTGATGCTCTTCAGCTACCCTGTTCTCTCACTCCTCATGTAGTGGAGGAGCAGGGATGCAGTAGATTTCATAGTTGGCAATGGCACAGGTGAGAGACTCTGGAAATAAGGGAAAGGCAAACAAAATGCATGCTACTGTAGGAGTTTAATATAGGCCAACAAGCCAGGACTTTGACACTGATAAATCACTCCTTAAGGAACTAAGAGATACCTCTAGATCAGCTGTCTCATCTTCATGGGTGACCTCAACTCACCAGACGTTAACTGGGAAAATCACAGTGCTGATAGAAAAAGGTCCAGGAGACACATAAATCATCTTAATGACAGCTTCTTGGTTTTACTAAAGGAGCTGTCTAGGAAAGTTGCCCTCCTAGATTTGTTGCTTGTAAACTGAGAAGGTTTAATGGGTAAAGTAGCAATCGGCGACCACCTTGACCATAGAGACCATAAAATGTTTGAGTTTAAAATTTTTGGTGAGAGAAAACTACTACTAGAATTTCAACATCGTGTACAGACAGGACAGGCGGCAGGCTGCTCGGAATACTAGATAGGGAAACTATTTTTGAAGGCATTGGTGTCCACTGGCGCTAGTCACTTTTGAAGTACAATCTTTTAAAGTCAACAGGGACAGACAAATCCAAAATGTTGAAATCAAGCAGATGGGGCTGAAGGCCAGCTGGGCTGAACAGAAAACTTATTTGAAGATTAGGTGGCAAAAGAATGTGTATGGTCACTGAAAGTGAAGTAAGGTAACATGGGAGGACTGTAAAACATCTTATATACCAATTATGAGTTCTGGAGAACATCCCTGCAGAAAGAAACCATCAACCAGAACAATCAGATAAGTAGAATACAAGTCAGCTAAGTACTCTTGCAGCTAAGAAAGCCCAGTACTGGCCCAGTACTGCCAGCTGGGCAAAAGTTGTCCCAGTCTGCTCTGCACTGGTGCAGGCTCACCTCAAACACTATGTGCAGTTTGAGTGCCACAGTATAAGTACAGGGGAAGAACAGGTGCAGTTCTGATCTCTGGTGACAGTGATAGGACTCGAGGGTGCAGAATGGAACTGTGTTAGGGGAGGTTGGGAGTTAGGAAAAGGTTCTTCACCAGAGGGTAGTAGTCTCCCAAGGGCAGTGGTCACAGCCCCAGGATGCTGGAGTTCAAGAAGAATTTGGACAATGCTTTCAGATATACTCCTCTGATTCTGAGTGGTTCTTTGTGGACCAAGGAGTTGTATGCAATAATCCCTGTAGGTCCCTTCCAACACATTGTATCCTATACTGTACAGTTCTTCACAGTCTGTGGACAGCTGCTCTTTTCTGCAACTGAAGTTCATGATTCTTCTTAATTTGCACATTTAATACAAACTTCAAGGTTTCTTATATCCTTGGGGCTATTAGTTTTTGGAACACGGAGGTGAGCAGATCCTCTTTAGCACAAGATATGGGAGGGATCATGATAGGAGAAACTGAATATATGCTTTCTAATAATGCTTCTATTGCTTAACTTTTCTTAATACATAACATTTATTTATGCATTTTCTAACATTTTTTCAGAACTGTAGAAATAACACCATGCAAGTCACTGCATTTTCTAGAAACTCTTACTTGCTATACAATGACATATCCTTCTGTTACTAAGGCATTGAAAAGTACCTTCAACAACCATCAATTTGCAAAAGAATGACACATAAGAAATCATCTCACAGTTTTGCAGATATGTAGATTTTAATATCTCTTTCAATACAGGAACTCAGACAAATCAGAATTAAGGTTGAAAAAGATCTCTAAGATCATCCAGAACAACTGTCCACCTAACACCGATATTGCTCACTAAACCATATTTGTGAGTACTACATTCAAATGTCTCTTGAACAAATTAGAAATACTCATACTGTTAAAAAATTACTCAGAAGCAAATCTTTTTTAGAATCAATTCTTCTGCAATAAAGCCTGCAGCTGGAAGTAATTATATACTGTAGAACTACTTCCCATCAGAAACTGTTTTAAAAGGTACAAGTAAATGTTATAGTAAAAAAAAAAAAAAAAAGAACTGACTCTTTAAGTTATCTATTCTCAGAGAGGATTTAAATGCTAAACTTACACTTATTATTGAAAGTTATTAAACATTCAAGAAAAAGGCATTATAATGAAAATTAAATTATCAACAACACAACCTATATAATCTGTGAAAAGTGCTATTAAACATGAAAAATTCACTGCTCAAAATAAAGACCAACGCTTAATGAGGCGGTTGGAAATCAAAGCTTGAAACACAGGAATGAGAGATGGAAAAGATCTGTTGCCCAATTTTCAAATGTCTCAAGCAAAAAAAAAAAATCTTTATTGCTCCCTGAGGGTTGAATCTATAGCTTCATCCATATCACTCATACTATCCCTGATATTAACTTGGAGTGTAGCCTTTAAAATATTAAGTTATAAAATGTTAAAGAGAGAAAACATTAAACTTCAGAAACGTTCTTGTGAACTTCTGATAGACTTCTTAGGTGGGAGTTAGTAGAACTCACATGTTTAACTGAACAAAAAGCATCTGAGCCAAAGTTAACTGAAGTTAACAGATGGTAAAATGTAAGAGTTGTGACTGAAGATTTCTGGTAGAAACACACTTTCAGTATATGTCTGACTGAGGCTCCTAAGAAGACTATCTTCAATAAATGCAAACCAAGGTTTAAGGTATTCACACAGACTGAGCTCTAGTTCTTTTAAGTAACAGTTCATTACACACAATGACAGTTCTAATTTTCATACTATCATAAGTTGACAAGAGACTGTATTCTAAAAACAAGTTGAAATGGGTTATCTAGGACAACTGAGAAATCCAAATATTATTTTTCTGAACAATGTCATTTTGACAATATATATATGTCAAACTTCTGCAGTCAGCCTAGGCTAAGTGGCTGATCAGTTTATAGATGTTGTGGAATATCCCCACTAGGCAGCTAAGGCTGCTCACTCATTTCTCTGTGGTGGGATAGTGGGTGAGAATCTGAAATTCAATAGGTGAAGAAAAAAGCAGTGTACATAAGCAAAGAAAGGAAATTATTATTATTATTATTAGATACTGCAGTTGTGCAAATACTATCACATGGCTCATCCATTAATCATAAATGCTATCCATGCAAACAGTTCCTAAACTGAAGTAAAACATACTTAAAGCATTTAAATGAAAGTGGAGGAAAATTCTTAAAATATTCTTTTTAGTAACTAAGCATGAACTGTCTTTTCCCTTTTAGCTTGTTCTCCCCGGAAGATAATCTAGAAATTATACACTAATGACTGAAATTAAATATTATGGTTTCTGCCTTGTTAAAGGCTATTGAACACATTTTCTGTACCAAGACTGTTTGAAAATTGACATATTCTTTTTTCTTGTCAACAATTACAGAGGTAGTGCCACATTATAACACTGCTTGATGGTATGCAGTGACTTGTAGATTCCTGTTAGAAAAGAAATGATCTAAGTGGGAAATATGGATGTATCAACAAAAATAGGTCATAAACAAGTATAATAGTGTCAACTGCTATGGCAATATATACTGCAAGACTTAGTTTTTGCAACTAAGCTACAAAGAACTCTTCTTTTCTGAATGAGAGAGAAATTTAACAAAAATGGTTCTTTCACCTGAAAAAATAAAACTATCCTTTTAAATTTCACCTGTGTCTTAAGGTCACTTAAAGGACCACAAAAGAATAAAAGGAAATGTTTATGATGTGTTGCTGTTAAATTAAAGAAGACACACCAGCCTTTATCAGCTGAAGACATATGGTGTTTTAGTGCTACATTTTGCAGGTACACCATGGAAGCTGTATTACTTCAGGTGAGAGCTTCAGCACTTCAAGGGGAAAGCCTGAGGTCTCATTACCAAGTGATGCAGAGATGAAGATTGAGGGTATTTAGCAAGACAGATCCATCATAAAACATCTTCCAAGCACTTCAGGACTGAGAAGAACAGGAAGAGCCAGCTGTGTCCTTCAGACTTAACTCCAGACATCTGACTGAGAAATCTGGGTTCCATACAGAGAACCAAAGTCCTGAGAAACTCAGCATAGATAAGAACAAGTGTTGCTTAGCCAAACTCCTTTATGGTTTGAAATTCCATCAACTATAAATTGAACTTCAGCACTGTATGTGTAGTGTTTGTGTAATACAGATACATGCTGAAAAAGAACTGATTTCAGAGTCCTATTAATGGGAAGTGGAATCATTACAAGATGCCATGCTTATATGTGACACAACTTGGATAACAGAACACCTTACATGATACATAATATAGACGTAAAATGCAACTTGGGCAATACAACAGTTTACTGGACAAGGCCACTGGGACCAATTCTATTCTCAGCTTCAAGTACTCATGGATTTCTGCAAGTCAACTAAACTATTTATGTTTCAGCATATTCTATGAGATAGGTTTTGTTAGACTGACTCCTTGTATTAAGTTTAAAAAATAAATTAAAAAAAAAATACAAAGACTACCAACCTTTGAAGCATCAGATGCTCCAGAAGTAGTAGCCTTTGATGCTTTTTGCTTCCATTATTTTGGTCAATTATCTTCTGACCTCTCTTTCAATAATTAGAATATTCTGCAGCAAGGAACTGCACAGTATAATCAAGCATGATAAAAGGAAACATGTTTATTCTGATTTCACTCATGCTTCCTAATTCTTGTATTCAAACAGACAAGGGAGTTGATTGTGGTTTTAACAGGGTATACATATAGAGACATTGTCTTTTAGTGTAGAGCAGATGTTCAAAGGAAGAATCCACTCCTTTGATTCACCATGTAAGCAGATTTTATCAGGAAATATGCAAAAAAATTTCTACCGCTGAAGCCTGTAGAACAGGTCCCAGCTGGGGGATTTGTGCTTGAGGGAACAAAACTCCTCCTGCAGTAAAAATAATAGAATGATATTAATGCATTACTCTCCAAATTGAATTCTGCATCTAACATATGCAGGTTTTAGACAGGAGAAGGAAGTTTCTAAGCAAGCCTGTAAATACTGGTAAATACTGGTCTAGAGATCATATTTCATTATAAAATTAGCAGCGTTTTTGCACAAGACCTGAAACTGAGAAAAGGTTTAGGTTCAAAGGTACTTACTATAGGCTCTATTCTAATAATCTTATTACAAATTTTCTTTAGGAGATTCTCCAGCTCTTTTGAAAGATGACACAGTCATTCTATTCTCAGCAAGGCTGCATGCTTAACTCCACACAAGCTGACAAGTAGAGATGGCAAGAACACTAACAATCATGAAATTAATGTCTACTATCTGTTAGTCCCAATAGCTTCCTTTCAAGAAAGGAAGATATCACAAGAGTCAGACTCAAAAGCTTATAAGCACATAAACTCTGAAATTTACAACAGTGAAGTTAGGAGAAACCTTTAAAAATAGGAACAAGCTGCTGCCATTTGTTCCTTTTAGAAGGAAAACCATCACAATAATGCTTGTAGCCTCAAAGTTGTATAGACAGATGCATTTTTTTTTCTTTTAATCTGGACTCATAAACTAGCATGACAAACTCACATCTTGGTTGACAAGGTCAGCTCAAAATAAATAAGGTTAGGCAAACTTAGAAAAAGAACATGCCCTGCATAAAAACCTTCCTGGTCAGAAACAGCAATAACTTCATCAGTTCCTCAGAAAAATATACAATGAACTATGCAGCACAGGAAAAGCAACATAAAGGAATTGGAGATAGGAAGCACGGACTTCGTGTATTTGAAGTACTCACAGACACAAATGAAGTATAGAAAACTTGAATTAGTAAATGGTACCTAAAGTAAAAAACAATGGAGTTTTGTAAATGCTATGATCATTTCTGTACCTCATCATAGACTTCAAGTATGTGTACTTAGATAAGCAAATACCTCCTGTTTAAACTGGTAAGGGAATTCCATACCACGTATGAAAAGCTTGTTAACTAAGCTGCATAGAGTAATACAGAAAAAAACCTGAGAAAACAAATATCTCCGGTATTTTTTTACAAGTAGAAATCTAAGATGCTATACAGTTCCTACTAGTCTCCTACATCATAGAGCACCTGAAAACAATTGGACTCTATTACTGGGGACTGTCCTGGATAGTTATAATTACCTAGAGCTAATTAAATGAATTAAATACTATAGTCAAAGAAAAGCTATTTTGTAATTAAATTAGTCTTCTCAGATGAAAACAATTAGTTTATTTTCTATTTGCAATGACTGAACAATTATAACTGTTGTGTCAAGTCATAGTAAATTGAGAAGTTCTTAGTTTCTTAAATCTGAAGATTTTAACTTCAGCATTATTAAAATAAACAACCACTGTTTGTACACATAACAATCAAATAAGCTAGCATAGGTAGGTGTGTTTATCTACTGTAACACTAGTAGTAAGAAATAACACTTCTTAGCAGCATATTTTTTGCATCAGACAGAAATGACTTGCAAATTCATGAGGTACAAGATTCTTAGAATGAGATTTAATAGTTTTGATGAAAATTAATAGTGTTAAGAGTTCCTGAGAAATTTCTATAACTCTTCAGTAAGAAGAGTTCTTCAATTCTGTGCTTTCTGATAGAGTTTTTAATTACTATTTTTAGGGGTTTGCCTGCACATATTTAGAAATGTTCCAACTTCTATGTATGTACTAACAAATACAAAGCTGAATCATGTTCAGAAGAGATTCTTAAATTTTCTAGTCCAATCTTTCTTGTTTTAAAGCTCTGTTGGAAAAGAATTAAAATTGCACCTCCTGAAAATTGCACTTTCTTACCTGAATTCCAAAAACACCTCCTTATGAAGCCTAAGTATTAAAGCTGTGCACAGAAATTCCACCATCTTTCACTTATGTACACTGAAGATAATAAGTTTTGATTATTAGATATTAGAACTGACACTTTCTATATCAAGCTTCTCCTTGTTAATAATATAAACATTATTTGATGAAGATACCATATGTTCGGATGTGCTAATATATGTTTAAAACTACTATATCAAAATCATGAGTAAAACAATCCATCATGATGGGGAGTAAGAGGAGGTGTGATAGTACTGAAAGTGAATAGTATATTTTGTATGGCTTAACCAAATAGCATAAATACAACCTGTAAATAAAGAAAGGTTCACCTATAACTGATGGTTGAGGCTCATCCAGGACTCCACAGGGGAGGGATCTCCAACAAGAGACCCTTCCCCAGTAGTGGTTAGCCCTTAAATGGGATCTGGGAGAGGTGGAGCCAGACTCCAACCCTTCCGGTCACACAGTGCATTGCCTTCACCTGTGCTCCTGCATCTGACTCAATGCTCGCCTCAGGTGATCAATCATGATTCAACAGTTTCCATACAGGAAGAATGTAGGAATGTTGTCAGGGCCTGCAGGGATGCGACAGGGAAGTCCAAAGGCAACCTGGAATTGGATCCGGCAAAGGAGATAAAGGATAATAAGGAAGGTTTTTTTTAATTATGTCAACAGTAAAAGAAACACCAGGGAAAATGTAGGTCCCCTAATAAATGAGGGAGGAGTTCTGGTAACAGAGGATGCCCAGAAAGCCGAGACACTGAACACCTTCTTTGCTTCTGTCTTCACTGTAGGAACTCCCCCTCAGGACACCTGAACCATGGGAACAAGTGAGAGGGTCTGGGGAATGGAAGGCCCCACATTGGTGAGGGAGGAGATGGTCTGAGAGCAACTATGCAACATCAATGTACATAAATCCATGAGCCCAGATAGGATGCATCCGCGTTTGCTGAAGGAATTGGCAGAGGTGATTGCTGAACCACTCTATCATCTTCGAGAGGCCTGGGAAAGTGGGAAAGAGATGCCTGAAGACTGGTGGACAGTGTCACTCAAATCTTCAAAAAGGGCAAGAAGGAGGATCCAGGGTACTTACAAGGCCAGTCAGACTCACCTCTATCCCTGGAAAGGTGATGGAACAGTTTGTTCTGAATGCCATCTCCAGGCAATTGAAAGAGAATAGAATTACCAGGAGTAGTTAGCTTGGTTCACCAGGGGAAGGCTGTGCTTGACCAACCTGGTTGCCTTCTATGATGTCAATGCCATCTGGGTGGATGGGGAGAGAGCAGTGGATGTAGTCTACCTTGATTTCAGCAAGGCATTTGACACTGTCTCCCACAGCATCCTTATAACAAAGCTGAGGATGTGTGGAATAGATGAGTGGATGGTGAGGTGGGTTGAGGACTGACTGACAGAGATCAGAAGGTTGTGATCAGTGGTGCAGAGTCCAGTTAGAGGCCTGTGCTTAGTGGTGTTCCTCAGGGGTCGGTATTGGGTCTAGTACTGTTCAGTGTCCTTATCAGTGACCTTGATGAGGGGATAGTGGCCACCCTCAGCAAGTTTGTTGATGATACAAAGCTGGGAGAAATGACTGACGTGCTGTAAGGCTGTGCTGCCATTCAGCAAGACCTGGACAGGATGGAGAATTGGTCAGAAAGGAACCAGATGAGGTTTAACAAAAGCAAGTGTAGAGTCTTGCATCTAGGAAGGAATGCACCAGTGCAGGTTGGGATATGACCTGCTGGAGAAGAGCTCTGAGGAGAGGGACCTGGGCGCCCTGGTGGATGACAGGTTGACCATGAGCCAGCAGTGTGGCCTGGTTGCCAAGCAAGGAAATGGGATCCTCGGGTGAATTAAAAAGGGCATGGCCAGCTGGTCGATGGAGGTGATCCTCCTACTCTAGCCTGCCCTGGTGAGGCTTCACCTGGAGTATTGTGTGCAGTTTTGGGATCCCCCGTACAAAGAAAAAAAAACACACAAAAAAACCACAGGGATCTCCTTGAAATAATCCAGGGGCGGGCCACCAAGATGATAAAGGGAAAGGAATGCCTCCCTTATAAGGAAAGGCTGAGAAACCTGGGTCTGTTCAGCCTTGAAAAAAGAAGACTCAGAGGGGATCTGATCCACGTCTATAAATTTCTAAAGAGTAGGAGGCAGAAGGATGAGGCTAGACTCTTCTCAACAATGTATTGTGACAGGACAAGGGAAAATGGCCACAAACTGAAGCACAGGAACAAATTCTGCACAAATGTGCATGGGAACTTCTTCACAGAGCAGGTGATGGAGCACTAGAACACATTGCCCAGAGAGGTGGTGAAATCTCCTTCTCTGGAAATGTTCAAGACCTGTCTGGATGCCTACCTGTGCAACCTGGTCTAGGGAGCTGCTTTGGCAGGGTAATTTGAACTAAATGACCTCTAGAGGTTCCTTCCAACCCTTATAATTCTGTGATTCTGTGGAGAAGGTTGCAATGTATTCTGTACACAAAATATACATTAACACAACTAGACCTGGGAGGAACAATTTTAGACAGCCATCAGAAACAGAAAGTCATAAACATTCTGCATTCCAATTACATCTATTCAAAGGTTGAAAACTTGTTTCTTCTCCCACATAACTTCATACCCTGCTCCAGACTGACTTCCAGCTACAGGAGAACATTAAATTTAAACAGTAGGCACAACATTTGCATCTGTGTTTCTGCCTCTCTCTCCATTTGTCTAAGGCAAATAAATAGTTTAAAAGCATCAGTTGAAATGAAACCTTAGACTATTATCATTCTGGCCTGTGCAGATTTAAAGGCATTTGATACATCTTGCCTTAAGAGCAGTGACTTCTTTTTCAGTCCTTTTTGTTGCTTACATACTAATGCAAGGCTGAATCTATTTACATAAGAATATAGAGACCTTTGGCATTGACATGACAGAGAAAAGTAATATTATTAATATTCTGGATCTGGAAAGAATACTACCAAGTATTTGAAGCCCATGAGTTTTGTTTCCTTGAATTGCCTTTTCTAGTTATACGAATTATTACTAAACCCTGTTTCTAAACCAAAGACTTTTTTTAATTAAGTTATGCATGTGTTCCTCATGTTACTCAAATGAACAGGAACATAACTGAGATATGGTAGAACAAAGAATAAGCTAATATGGTAGAACAAAGAATAAGCTTCCAGTAAGCTAAAATAAATTATTTATAATTTACAATTTATAAGCAGTCAACAAGGAAAATAAGTGCTTAATTTATCAAATTTTATTAGATGACTCATATTTGTAATTAAAACTAAGTGCTTTGGATTTTAGATTTGTACTCTTGCAAGTTTTAAGAGCCATACTTCAAGGATATACATAGGTTGCTCCAAAAGTAATGTCTCTTATTTGTTTCCATAAAAACAGCAACAGATACTAAGAGCACAGCAACACTACCTGATAGAGCAAATTCACAGGTAAAAAACACTATTTTTCCAGCATAATCACTACCACTAGCTATGCATTTTTTGTCCACAGTCAGCAAGAACTTGCTTACCTTGTTCATCAGGATTTGCACCAGTTGAGGTAACCCTCCACTGCTGAAAGGAATCACCCAGCCACCGTTGTTTGGTCTCCAAAAAACATTAATCGAGTGTCTGTGAATGTCCCAGTGGCACCATTTTCTGCATAAAGAAATTCAATGACACACCTTTGCTTCATATACATTTCCAGGACAGATGCCTTTTCTCTCAGATTGCTCCTCTGTTGCCATCTACTGTACAACAACAAAGTGTAGTGGAACACTGGTGGGAAGATTTAACCTCTACTGCTATACCAACTTCCACTCCTGACTTTATGGGCCAACAAAATTAAATAGGAGGCATAACTTTTGGAGTAGCCCTCACAATATAGCCTGTGCACTTTGAATATTCTCCAGAATCAAAGATAGGAAATTTTCACTTGGGACTATTTATCATGGAACTGCCTCCATCCACCTGCTTTGTGATACACAGACATTCACACTTAGTTCAAGTGTCAAATCATAATCATGTAGTGCCACAAGCTTCTCAGAAGCCTGTCGGTATTTTATAAGACCTGTTCTTTTATGGAAGAAGTTTCATGAAGTCTGTCAGGATATGCTTAGAACCTGATAAGGCATCGACTGCCAATAATCAGGCAACAGATTTGTCACAAGCTCTTAATGCCCATATTTTACAGCACAAGTTTACACTGTCCCAAAGCTGATTCTTAAGAACCACAAAACACGCAATTGGGATAAGCACTTGTCAATTTCATGTCAAGTCCCTCCCCACAAGTGGGACAGGTTTTTGACAGACTGAAAGCATAGATGGAACACTTTGCAAGAAATAACTACTTTTTTTTTTTTTACTTCTTCATTAAAAGAGCACTAACTTATCATTGAGACTTTTGCGAGTGTTTTCACTTTTTAAAGCATTTCTGTAAACAGGGATATTAAAAATGTCAAGTAAAACAATTCACCCAGCCTGATGATTGACTTAAGATCTCTTATAATAGCCATTAACATTGACAGCCATTAACATTGATTTAATTGTACAGAAGTTTTGAGTGGAGATAATTATATGGTTATTTTGACAAGTAATTATATGATAGAAAGCCAACTTACAGGTCTGCAAACGGATTTTTGCAACGTTCTAATGTAAATCATATCATTCTAGAATTCCATACAGGATTAACAGCATTACTTCACTCATCACATCCATACAATGGAAAACTGATTGTGTCAACACAATGATAAATACCCTACTAGCTTATAAACTGAATGTATGCACAACTTCAGAACAGTACTGAAAGTCCAAACTAATCATCTGGAGTATTTAGCCATGTTGGTATGTTTTCACTGCTCCTGGAACTTAATCCAGTGCTTACTCTGCTGCACTGCACTATGCAAGTATACCAGGACAATGGACACTACTTCAGAGAGCTTTATGCCATACAGTATTCCTCAGATAAAAAACTCAAATTCTCCAAACACTGGTCAACACACTTAGGTAACAAGAAACACTGATTAATACAGTTAATGGACACACATAGAACGTTACCTGAAAGTAAGAAAATGCATCAAACCAATTTTAACAGGGTAAGTATCCCACTACGCTTCATTTAAGAAGAGAATGCATGAATGACTATCATGACAAAGAGATCTGAGTGGCTCTTTTATGCAAAAAAAAAAAAAAATTCAAGGTGTCACTAATGAGTAGCACACTGTAGCATACCATTTTATGCATATATATTTATATATATATGTGCAACAAAAATACAGATCAAAACAAAAATGTTCTACTAGTATAGAAAACTAATGATCATGAAGATTTGCAATTCAGAATCATCTTGAAATTAAATTCAGAATTCCTGCTAGCTAAAAAGTTCATTGAGGGCACTTTCAAATGGGTAAAATATTCCAGAGTAAAATGAATAATATTTTGGATCCCAAGTTGATCAGTTCTCACTCTTGCTATGAGAACCACACATCCATGTGGAAATTTCATTTAGAGCTCTGCCCTTGATCACACTGACTGTAAACCAGAGTCGAGCAACACCAACTTGATAATTCTGTTACCCCTCATGAATGTTCTTGACCATAACATGAAATAGGCTTCCAGATAAAAACCCAAGGAACATCACTTGTTAATTCAGGTAGGGTAGCTGACTATTCATTTGTTTCCTTCTGACTTAACAACCCAGCCATCATCACAGAATTAACCTTTAATTCACACAGTAATGTCCTACCCTGAATACAATGATGCCTTGGTAAACAGGGTAAAAATTTTTCTTAGTCACAGCAGACAGCAGCCACTACTAATTATCCACAAACACAGCAACAAGCAATAATGTTATCATGGAAAGGAGCTTAGTCAATCTTGATTTAGTCACAAAATACCCATGCCATAATATACCCATGCCTTATACACTTGATAACTGCTCCCCTCCCTTGATAGTGCTTCTACAGCTGAAGTAATGCTGACCAGAGTTGCACAAAGGTTGTAGATGTACCACTCCCTGGAGTCACTCAAGGCCAGGCTGGAGGGAGCACTGAGCATTCTGGTTTAGCAGGTAGTGCCCTTGCCTATAGAGGGGGGTTGGAACTAGATGCTCTTAAAGGACGATCCCGACCCAAACCATTCTATGATTCTGTGACCAACCTCAGACCATCACTCCACAGATTTCGCCACAAACCTTTTAAGAGCAGTGCAACATCTATTATTCTTCACTAATTGAAGGTATCTTCTCACCTCTATGACCATCCAAAGAAAACTGAGAACAGCCTAATAATATCAGTCTATTTCTTTTAGCCACTGTGACCACATGCATCTGCTAGAGAAGTTTGTTGCAAGTCCTCCACATGGGGAAGATTTGCTCTTTGGATGGTTTCCTCTCTGCTGCTCTCATTCCCTCCTGAGGACATCTTCCCCATCTGGACATTCTCATCTGGAGGGTGGCTGGCTGGCTGGCTACTGGGACAGGCTTCATAGAGCAATGAGCGTGATCACAAGCTATTGGAGTTTAAGAAGTATTTGGGTAACTCTCTCAGGCATTGGGGCTGAATTTTGGGTAATCCCATGTGGAGCCAGAAGTTGAACGTGATGATACTTATGGGTCCTTTCCAATTTGGACTGTCTCCGATTCTGTTTTCTCAATATCACTCACAGCAGCAGTTACAAGCCTGAAAACCTCTACAGTCTCTCTCTATAGAACTTGAAATCCAGATCCTCCTCAGAAACAACACCTGGATCACAGCTTTCAACATACCACCACCAAATGCTTCCAGAGAGCTTTAAGCAGCCTTCTTACAGTACTTACTGCTGCAGCACATAAGCACCAGCACCAAGTCCACAGGTGTGTCATGCCCCTATTATTGGGCAAGCAACCAATCAGGCAACAGTTGACAACAGAGGCCACACCAGACACACCACAACAACAAAAAAAGTAATTAAAAAATCCTACCTAAATAAATACAAGATTCCCCTATTCTTCCTATCCCTCAAAAGTAAAACAAAACAAAACAAACCCCAAATTTCCATAAATCTCTGTTCATCTCTCTTCCAAACATCTCAGCAGAGCTCAGTAACACCGACCTAGCTGGCCTCATGTCATCACTGTATTGCCTAAGGGCAAAAAGAGTTACATAGGCAGGGCCTAAGCTGGTTTTGTCCTAGACTCTGAAACAATCTCGAGAACAATTCTGTATAAATAAGCTACGTGTTCATCTTAACCTCAGCCCTGTGGTGATTTTACTCTCCTCAAATGGCTAGACAAGCCCTATCAGATAATAACAGCATAGACCTAATTGGGTTAAAGTGCTTTTAGAGATTTATTTTAGGGTGTTTATTTTAGGCTGTATATGTCTTTTACTTCACACAGTTTGGTATCTTTCCTGGAATTTCACTGGTTTCTATAGTGACAAGAAGATTTGACAGAAATTAGTCAAAATTTCACGGCACATGAGTTGGCATTTACTTAATGCAACTTTTTTTTCTTTTTAATTTCTCTGTCATTTTCATAAAGGTGATTTGAAGCAGCAGTATTAATAGGTCTTCTTCAAATATATTTTAGATAAAAGGCAAAATTCCCAATATTTAATGACCTGCTATGAACAAGCTACGAATGTTTCATATTTTTTTCCACAGTCCAAATTTAAGTCTATTTCTTATATTTCGATTTGAACCTCCTCTGACTTTTGTCTTATACTTTCAATCTGTGCAATAGTAAGTGTTCAAGGGTGAAAATTCTTGGTGCAATTTACTACAAGATGAGAAAATAAATAAAATACAAAAACTTATCTTTGGTTCAGACATTTATCTGCACTTAAGATTATTTTCTTATTTCAGTTTTTCCATTTTGATCATTTGTATATAACAACTGTTAAGCCTGCTTTCTCTGAAGAGTTCAGGATGACATCCGTCAGTCATAGGAATGTTTTCTATCCTCTAGTGTTGATATCGATATAATGCTGTGTGAGATGTGATTTGAGCTATGACCTTTACAATTGTACATCAAAATCCGATGCAAATCTACATAATAAAGGTCTGCCATGGTAAGCCTACAGTAAATCCTACTCCCTTCTTGTTTGAAAGGACAATATGGAAGTTGTCACATGGAATTATAATAATAAAGAAGCCCCTGGAATACATGATGCTTACATGCCACACACCTGAAATATAAATCAAGTTTTACAGAATAACATTCTATCCATAAATACCTTAAAGCAAATTCTCCTTTTTACCTTGTGTTTCTTCTGTTCTCTAGGAGATTCTTAGTCTCCTTAATGCTGAACGTATTAGGGTAGGGGATGTCTTTAGATCTGATTAAATACAAAATTAAATGCTTTTCCTAATTAGTTCAGGCCTTTAGCCATTGCCTTAATTTAAGTAATTATGTATGCACACCCACAAAAACAAAGAATCAATATGTTATTGGCGTGAATGAGATGGTAGTAAACTTCAGCCTTTTCAGAATAAAATATTATGTAACCCCAGAAATATTTTATCTAACATTTAAATCCAATTTTCTTCTAACAATATAAATGTACTAAAACATATTGTTTTCAGTTTGCCAACATTACTGTGTCTTTGAAAGTACTTCTCACTCAGCTAATTCCATCTGTTTACAGCCAAATATTTTCCTTCCTTTCAGCCAAGTTGAAAGTATCAGTAAAAACAGTCTGTGTAGGGAAAATAAATGTGCTGATACGCATACATATTAACACAAGAATCTTTTTTAGTACTGCTTTTCTGTGAAGTAAAAAATTGAGCAGTTGCTTTTGAAATTTACTGGAGTAAGATTGAAAAAATCTTGTGAACATCTGGAACTGGGATCAAAGCCATAAGCAGAATTTCTTTTTACTTTCATATATAAACATCAAGGCCCCGACTTAAAAAGAAATGGTTGAGAAAGTAGATAAATAATTAGTACATCATACATATGAACTCCTCTCTTCTGTGATAGAAACACTATGTTTCAGAGATTACCTCCTGCAAATTGAAAAGGAAGAGTTGGTTGGGTCATTTACTTCACTATTTACTCTAGTACAGTTTTCCATCATTTGCATTTGTAGTTTGTCAGAGAAAATAAATGAACGAATTAATTAATTAATTAATTAACAATAAAGCTTTGCTCTTTGTAGAACCTTGTATTCTCTACTGTTTAAAAAATTGCCATGGCAAGCTGATCCAACTCACTGCTCACCTTCTGCCACTGCCACCACCTATGCTGTTTTGGATGATCATGGTTATCAGGAAGTAGAAAAATAAAAACCAGAAGGGTGTCAAACTAAGCATACTGACATTCCAATCTTCTGTTTTTCTCTGGCAGGAGAAGCAATTACGAAAAGCTTCTTTAAAACTATTTACACCAAGAGTCTTTATACATCACTGAGGGAAGGACTAGAGGCTCCCTCTGGAACTATACAGACTCCACTAAAATCTTTTCACACGGCTTTGTTCTTTATATTGATTTCTGGTCTCAGTTGCATTCAGCCTGGAAGACAAATAGTCTATGTAATCAGTAACTCTTCAGATCAGTTGCCCTTTTACAATGTCCCTTTCCCAACTGAAACCAGGAAAATCCTTTAACTGCAACTCACATTGAGGGAACTATACAGAGATGGCTAATAGGAACTAACATAAAAATTTATATTTTGCTCTGTCAAAAAAGTGTTCACTGAGAGTAGGCAGTTAGATAAATGATTCAGGATTTGTGGGTTGGTTACTGTTGGAGTGTTCTTTAACTTCTTCCTCTTAATCATATAATGTTGAGTTGGCCACAATGAAACAAGGTAAAATTCAGTACATTACCTACTGCTGTAAAACTGATCAGTAGTTCAAGTATTGAGCAGTTATATTCCATGAAATTAGGATTCTTATATTTTCATTGTTATAAATTGCTTTTCCTATGAGTTTTAGGCTCCATTTTTTCCAGCACTTTCTGTGGGAATATTTCTAATTTATGAATGATGGGATTGTTTCACTTTGTATGTTTGTATATGTATGTACGTGTCTGTATACATTCTAAATTTGAACTTCAGCACTGAAAATGCTGACACTGAAGAAAGTTTTCAGTTTAAATTAAAATAAAAGTGTTATAAAAGCACTAGTTAAGGGTGTATCCAATGATATCTCTTTGTCATAAGGCAGTACAATGTTTGTGAGTCAGAGTGAGAAGCTATAAAGGCTAATACATGTATTAGCCTGAGTAGCTAGTTATATGGCTAATGTACACCTTAATTCAAGTGTATATTAACATGATATGTGCATATAAAATCTGAAAACTTGTAATTTTCTTTCTATTTTCAGTAAAAGTCACAACCTTTAATATTCAAAAAGCAATTGTAAATGGGTTTATGGTGTCAAAAAGTATTAAGAGAGAAGACGCAGCTTTTCAGGGGCACAATGAGAATTAAACGACTCATTATCCTCTGCATATCTCCAGCATTAACTTCTAATCTGTCTTCCCAGATCAGAGCCCATTTTTGTTTTTTCAGATCTGCAGTTTGTGCTAATGACTGAAGTGACAGGAAAGTACAAACCACCCAATAACTGGCTGATACATCGGCCTAATTCTCCAACACAGCATAAGTAGTTTCACTGCATAATAGTCTCTGTCAAGGAGTGCCAGCACATGCAAACCAAAGTCAGTCTTACTACACAAAGGCTGTAAAATTGAAAATACCAAGCCAAGTCACACAAAAAGGCTAAATAGCTGAACTTCCAACATCTGTGAAAGAAAACATGAAATGATCTGAAAGAGTTGAGGAAAATCACAGACAAAAGAAGGAATCTCTAAAGCAAAAGCATAGGCGGTTATGTGTAGGAACATTTACAAATTGCCACAAAACTATGATGCTTCACTTAACCAGTGCAGAGACCTTGAGGAAACATGCTACAGATCTTAGTGCCATGTACTGGGGCACAAAAATCGTGGATGTAATAGGTGCACTGTTGCATTATTAATAAGGAATAATGTTGAGAAATCCATTCCCATGAGACCATTTAATAAGACCTTTTCTTAATTCTACAAATTTCCTGCTTGGTATTTTTACATAGCTTTTATTCACTAATGGTGACATGCTCTCACGTTTTATATCTTCAGACTCTTAATCTCACTGGCATTTTATGAAGTAGTTTTAGGTTGGTTTTTTTTTCCCCTTTCTGATTGTCTTCTCCAGCATAACAGTGAGGCAATGAGACTGCACTGTATTTCATATCAGTTTTAAGAAGTTGTACAGTGTTAATTTAGGAAAAGTCCCAGCACTATTCTGTCAGTATTCTCAACACTCACAAAAATATAAAAATACATTAGAATCTAGAAATAACTACCATATTCCAGAATGCTCATGCTATTATTTTTAGTCTCCAAGCAGAATTATAATAGTTACACTTTTTGTCTCAATAACATAACTGCTTTCTTAGAACTCAAAACATGATCGCTGCAGCTAAGAACAGCAGCATGTATTTTCTTTTATAATTTGTGGACATGGGAATATGAAACAGGAGTCCGTTATAAAATATTACCTACCAATATACAGGCAGCCTTGCAAAAGACATTATCTGAAGTGCAAAAATGATGAATTATTTCTGTATGCAGTCACTCAGCTATCAGAGTCTATTTTTGAGTGGTGCAACTTATTATTGCAATTATTTATTCTTTAGCTGTATTTAGCTGGAAGCTAAAGACAGCATAGATGTCTCATCTTGACTGCATCCAGACAACCAGCCACTTATTTATGCATTGTTTTAGACTTAGTTCAAAATGAAAGCAAGTTTGAACCAAAAACTTATTTCTCCAAAACTACCAATGAATCAAAATTTATAAGCATCTCAGATCTCTTTATAGTACTGGCTTCATTTGGAAGGTGATGTGGGAATTCAGAATGACTGAAATATTACTGTGTATGGGAACAGGAATACATCTTGCTTCAGTGTGTGAGAAATATTGATATTGTGCTCTTATGCTAATAAAAACTAATAAATCAAAGTAAAATTATTCAGAAATTATTTAACCTGTCAAAGCATAAACTTATTACAAAGCAACATATTCCAAAATTATAACAAATCTTTCTGTTTTAATTGGAACTTGAATCACCTTGACCTTTCCTAGCACAGAGCAGTGTCCCTCTAAACCAACAGCAGCATCTGCATCCTCATTCCATTTTAATCAAAGCTCAATTTGGATTTCTGTGTCTCAGCAATCAGTGCATTGCAGAGCAAGGAAACTGCAGAAATAAATGAGATGTTGCCTTGTTCCAGCTGATTAAAACATGATTCAAGGTGACTTTTAGGTGACACTACGAGTTATCAGAACAGCAGCGTACTTTATGAAGGAAAAAAAAATGTGTGAGGGATGCTTATTTCCCCTATCTGAGATAAGTGACAGAGTTGAAATGAGAGCACTGGTGTGTCCATGAAAATATATCAGTGTTTAAAGAATCCTATTATTAGACACAGTGGAAACTACATCTTGGATAAGCCTCCCATACTGCGGGTAATTATCACAAGCCAGAATGCTAATTGCTTTTCGATCTGCTCAGTACTTCCAATGAGTCTTGTTGAGTGCTACTGGGGCTGTACCAGACACTAACACTCTAATGAGACAAAGTTTATCGGAGTACAGCATCAGCTATTATTAAGTGAAGAACGGGAACAACATGCTTTAAAATGAAATGAGAGAAAAATAAAGAAAAAACTACAGAACAAGAAGAAGAATGAAATTTAAAAATATTTTAATTATGCTTTATATTCAGATGCTACGTAGTTGTATCTTCATCACCCATGAAAATGAAATTGAAATGGTAAAAATGTGCATGTTATTGCTTAGTTACCTGAGATGTTTTTTTGTTTAATATTTGTCATATTCTTCTGTTTATGAGAGAAATGAAACCATCAGCTAAGACTTTCGCAAAGCTTTTTTTTAGAAAGTCCAGAGCTGTCTAAAAAAAAAAAAAAAGTGGAGAGTCCACACAGTTTATCATGTTCTTGTAAGAAGCAAATAAAAATAATTTTCCAGAACTATCTACCTTCAATAATCTACCTCCTGAGACTCCATAAGATACAGAATTGACACACATTTTTGCCAAATGTCTAGCCCATTAAAATTCTCTTTTTGAAGTGGGAAAATTTCCAGATTTTATTTCCTTCATAAAATATTTGCATTCTTAAATTAGATATTTTCCATATACAAAAAATCAGTCTTGAACTCAAAGAACAATGTAGACAGTGCCACAGAAATTATTCCATTCAGAGTATCATTAAAACATGATAATTATTATGACTCTTGTAAGGACAAAACAATCAAGTGTCTCAAATTGTGCTGAGCGTCTGCAGAAGATGGAGGGGAAGAACAGAACTCGAAGGTCTCTGCTTCCAGAAGGTTCTCTGCTTATGGAAGTATTTTCCCCTATAAATCAAAGCTGGTGTCTCTGAAAAAAGGCAATGGCAACAAATACGTTACTGGGCCATAAGTTATATATTGCACTGACATATACTTTGTTTTGCCTCTTTTTCTAATCTTTGATTTAGACAGGGTAAAGAGAAGTAATTGAAGTTATCAGGGGAGCAGATGAAAGACTTTTTAACTTAGGTTCTACAAAAGCCTATCAGTTCTCTTTGCTAGTAGTATCAAACATGAAGGTCAAAAGAGACAAGTAAGAACACCAGACCAGTACACTGAAGATATCAGTGTTATTAGCACTAAACACAAATCATAATAACTGTGAAGATGAAAGCAAACCTGAGTAAAACAAGTCAGTAAATTGTATCACAAATTTTTAATGAAGACATCAGTATTTGAGCATGTTTGTGTGGGTGCATTCATTCACCTTTAAAAGGAAGCACCTTACCATTCTCAAGTTAAAACTGAAAAAGGCAGCATATCCAAAACAGTGATTTTAAACATAATGCTTATTAAGTCGAAGTACTTGTGATACACAATAGCTCATGAGGAAAAGCAAGTCTATTGTCAGTAAGCTTCTTTGAACCTATAGCTACCTAGATATCAAGTGAAAAGCTTGTGAACATCTCAAACAAGAGGAATAAACAAGTAAAATAATATGCCCACTGAATTAAATATTAAAAATAAATATTAAGGTGTCCATGAATTTTCTGTTTCCCCTGTAATCATAACTATAACTACTTGATACCATACAGCCTAAACTCTATATCACATAGAATAGGCACAAACTTTATTTCTAAGGAATATTTTTAACAACGGAATCATTGTATTAACCTTGCATTGCTCCATCTCCAGGCAATCACATCCTTTCCTAGAAAAGGTGACCTACTTCTGAGATGTGGTTAAACAATTGTGTTGCGCAGTAATAATAAGGAAAAGTAAAACATTTCTCCCTAGAATTGTTTATTTGCCTTAAAAATCCCATCTTCATTCTCTAACACTTTTGATCCAATTAAACATCTGACAGCTTTTATAATATCAAATATTGTAGCAAATAAGATAAATATTTGTTCACACATTTTACCACACCTCCATAAATACACCAAAATTTGCCTATTTTTTTCTTTTTCCAGTCAGCTGCTTAAACATTATTTTGTACTTTTGCTTAAGTAACCCAGGGTTTTCAAGAACCACACAGGTTAAACTGTGTTGGTGTGACAGAATCTATCAGACTCAGGCTATACAGATTCTGCACACAAGGGGCCATGTAGCCCCATGTAGTGGGAGTAGCTCAGTGTATTTCAGAAGAGACCCTCTTTGGCAGGAAATTAAAGCTTAAGCTTGCCAAACCCTGCACAACCCTAAGTTTTGTAACCCCAACCAACATTATGGATGTCAGGGTTTTATGATTTTTGTTATTGGTATTCCACATCATAACATCATGTAGTGCATTTAGAGTTAAAGAGTTAATGTTCCAGCTCTGTGGACCATCGATAGTTCCAGGTATACCTGTCTCAGAAGAGAAGAAGAACTCCATTCCCCAGAAGACTTTGCGATGCTTTGCGTTCTTACGTGTTTACGCTCAGAGGGAAAGATAAAAACTGTCTGCGGTCACGGGACGCTCTCTTTCCTTTGGGATAGACTCAGCAGTGGGTGCTCGCTGCCGTCCACCTTCAGCGTTAGCGTAAGGCCTTCGGTTTATCGGACACTCTCTCTTGCTCATTTTATTTGATTTATTAGCTTCAATTCCAATTATATTGTATTACATTGTGTTATTTTGCTTTCTATCTTATTCAGTAAATTAGCTTTCCTCCTCAGATTGTTGTTGTTTTTTTTGTTTCTAGGCCCATCTCCCTTTTCCCTTTCCCCCTTCTCCTTTCCTGGGGCGTGGGTCCATGGGTCCCCCGCACCAATTGTCACGGAATCCAGCCGAACCTGCCCGTAAACCATTGACAATGGAGCTCTCCGTGAAAGTATAGTCTGTCAGATCCTGACAGAGGATTTGTTCTGTGTTTTTTCAAACATTTAATTGCAACAAATTAACAGCTAATATGGACCGATGTAAGAAAGTATCAAAGATAAAAGCTAAGGGAAGTGCAGGGAAAAGTAAGCTAGCAGAACTTTGAATGTGATGTCATTAAATCATTGCCGCTTTCAGAAATGTTAGCATTTTGAAATGGAAGATTGTATCCCTTTTCACATTTTGCTTTTTTTTTTTTTTTTTAATTCTATCCAGCATCAGGGTTTACAAAGGTCAGATGCCAGAATAAGACCATTTGTGACTGATTTTGAAAGGTTACTGAGGAGAAAAGGAGTGAGAAGCCTCTGGGAATGCAGATGACTCTTATTGTTTTCTAATAGATCTGATAACTCAATGAAAGAAAAAATAGTTGAATTTTTGCCTGGATTTTCAGTCAACATGAGGATATCAAAGCACCCAAATTACAGATGTGTTCTGGCCCAATTTCAACTTTCATTAGCCCCATCTGACAAAGTAGGAAGGAGATCATCGTGTAAATAGTAAGATCAAAATGTATTTTTACCACAGTACTGCTGCAGTTTTCCACCCTTCTCTCATCAGGCCACACTGACTTTAGAGTTTAATGTGAGGAAAACAAAACATTACCCAGGTGTCTGAAATAGTATAGTGTAGTCTCATAAAAGACTTTGAATATTAAAGCAAAAATTCCCACACACAGTGGGAAAGCTAAGCAGGGCACAAAGAGCTTTGCGTGTTCACAGTAACATGACTTGCTGAACAGCAGGGTTGCTGAGCCACGCATGTAACAGTTTATAAGGGAATGTATACCATTGCAAGCATGCAAACTGAAGTAATCAAGCTTTGTATGTTTGAGCTTCAGGAGTCTAATTCCATACACTGCTAATCAGGATTAGGAGAAAAATTTTAGATGAATAATGTATTTGCACAAAGTGCAACTGAAAGTCATTTGAACTCTCTCTGAATAACGTGACTTACATAAGAAATAAAGACAAAATATTTGCTGATTCATACATTTAATTTGGGTCAAAGAAGACGTTCTGTGTGACTTCCAAAAAAAAAAAAAAAAAAAAAAAGTTGTTGTTTGTACCTCTGTCTTGTTTTGTTTTTAATTTCAGTTGAAAATCAACCAACTATTCACGTGGTTAATATGTGTAGTTAATACCTTGCCATTTACCATAAAATGTATATATACTTAGTACTCCCGATAACATATCCAAAAAATGCTGTATAGTCTTGACTAGCAGCAGATAACTGACATTTAGAAAAATAAAGGCTTAGAGGTAGATATTGCATGTCCAGTTGCTTCTTCCCTTCAAACACTATGATCTGCATATTCCCCTCCATTCAGCTTAAATTAACCCAAAAAGTCTAGGACAAATGTGGAACAAGATGCAGCTGTGTTTTAAACTAAGGAACATACTATGATGTTACCTGCTGAGAGCCCACAAAAAGCTTGATTTAATTTACCCAGTCTCACAATGGCTTTAGGAAGAATACTGAGGTAGAATATTGACTCTGTATTTCTCTGTAACAATTTTATGTTTAATGAATTCAATTGCAGTTCAAGTACATGCACTGAAATTATATTAATGTAATTGTATCTGTAACTTTTTTCAAGATGTCTGAAAGTTGGTTAGAGACTATTTTAAATGCTTAAAGTGTACAATACGTATGTTTATGAAGGACTGAATCTAAGAGAAAAGCTTAGTTAGGATTATTATGCTTACTTCGAAAAATGGATATGCAGAACATGAAGCCTGTCTTAATTTTTCAAGTAATTAGAATGTTATCGTGATCTGAAATGAGCATTACCTAGCGTTTATCTTCTGGCAGCTTAAAAGAATACCTTCATATAACACAGATATGCGAAAACCAGGAATTTTTTTTGCATGCGAAGATAATGATTTGTTTTATTCTCATGGAGCAGCTACAAACACTTGTAGATGTCTTCTAAAGACAATGATATTTGCATAATTTACTAACAGTAATTTACTAAACCATTTCATTGTCAGTTAAACAAAGGACATCCATATGTCTTCATTTGATGAAGGCATTTAGAGTTCTACAGACAGGATTCTTTCTAGAACTCTTCAGTCATACTAAACAACAACAGGAAAAACCTTGTAGTTCTTATACCAAGCTGTCTACAATTGTAATAAAGAAGAAAAGCATAATATTATAAAATAACTGATTTATTCAAAAGGTATTTTCTATGCTTTACTCTAAAATAAAATTCCTTGAGTTCATATAACTGGATTGTATGAGAAGATGCAGGAGGCACAACTGATTTCATTCAACTTATTTTAGAACCTCTTCCTGCTACCTAAAATTAGAAGCATTAGCAAATTAATAACACATATAAATTAAAATGGAATATCAAATTTAAACTTAACCTTGTCCACTTCCTTCCTGACTGAAGTCAAAATTCAAAATGTTCATCCCTCATTTAGAACTTCACTACAGATGAAGTTTAAATCTTGATTTCTGGCTGAGAATTTAGTAATTCCATAAAAACGCAGTTGAATATGTGTTCACAGCCATTTATTGGTCATGGTGTGAAAGACAAATCTAGCAAATTAAAAACTATTTAGCTTATATCTACGCCTAAAAATAATCCATCAGTATAAAATTTTTAGAAGATCATCCCAGCTATGCTGCACTGATTAGAAAAAAAAAGCTTTGAGAAGTTAGGTATGATAGGGAAAATAAAATGTTTGCTTTTATTTCTGTATTATTTTTAATTCTTGAAATACAAGAACATCTCTAAGTCCATCCCAAATTTGAACATCTAATCACAAATTCATGATGTTCTCCAGGCACTAAATATTTCTTAATATGGTACATTAAGCTGAAATAATAAACTGGCATATAAGCCTATTTATATCTACAACATTAATGTTAGGAATCATAAAAAATATATGATCTTCCAGTCTGACTTATAGACTGTGACATTAGGCTGTTACACACACACACAACCCCTTGGTTTCTTACTAAGTCTGAAAAACGTCACTATCTCATGTGATATCCACATCTCATTTACAAACGTAAATGCTACAAGAACAGGATGAGGCCCTTTAGATAGCTACTACTGAATAACAGTCTACACACGCTACAGATCATGAACTAGCAGGGACACAAAGCTCTAGCTCACCTAGATTTTGGAGCATTTGTTTGTGCAGACACTTGAATTACTCATAAATAGCTTAGTGCAGCTTAGCTCAGCTTCAGGAATGCCTACTATTTCAAACGGCTCTCGCACGTTTTCTTTCACACAACATATTCATTGTATTTGTAATACTACTATCAATTCTTTTAAAGTTCAAAAATACTGCTTTCTGACAGAATCATCATTTGTATAGATATTGCTAGGAGCTGTCTTGGCTTTCTTAAAAATATATTTCTCTGACAAAGACAAAATTTACTTAACTTTGTCTCACCTATTTAAGTAAACTTCTTACTACAGTTTTTGGCTTCAACATCAAGAACTTACATATTTCAGAAGGTTGCTTTTGTTCTTTCTATCAGTCTACTTGTATAAAGCTTTTGAAAGCTATACAGAATTTTTGTACCCATTGTGTGATCTTACTAATTCTTTTTCACATCATTGTCAGTATCTACAGTGATAAAGAACTTGTTAGTTTTTATTTCAAACTTGAGTAAATCATCAGATATATCAATAGGGTTCCAGAATAATCTGCAGGTATAAACAAGGTGCAGTGTGTCAAATAAATCTAGATGCAACACACTAGCAGTCCAAAATAAAGCGATCCTATGCATTTATTTTATTATTTAAAATAATAATAATAATAAATATTAGATAAAGATGTGGACAAGGACTTGAAATTCTGGAGATGGTATGGCATTACGAAGTCTTCTATCTGTTGATATATCCTCTAGACGTTCAGCAGACTATCAGCAATAAAAGGGGAGAAATAAATGAATAAATATATGTAAGAACTTGCACGTACTATCAAGGGCAGAATAAAAAACATGAATTGGCCTAATTCCAACTTACCTTCCTCAAAGAAGTAATTTTTAATCTATTCTCCGTCTACTTTATTTGGCACGTCTCTATGAAACGGATATCAGAAAAGAATATTGACAGATAACAGAGAAAGAGCATTTTTACACCAAAAAGCAGAAACAAATGATAGTTACTCTATTTTAAAGGCAAGCAAAACTATTTATTTTAGGATGATCTCTTATGTAAGGAGAAATGCAGAAGCATGATACTCTGATGGTATTGTAGAAAGCTGATACTTTTTCTGTTCCATTTATAATTACTAATATATCTGGACTATCTTATGTTAAAAGATAGTTATAAAATGCTAATTCAGTTCCATTTTCATTTACTGTAAAAATTGATCTTATATAAAATCTGATGAAAAGAAAACACTAATTTCACAAATATAAAAACAAATCAAAGGCAGATGATGAAACAGTATATTTTTATTTTGTCACTTCTTTTACTATTTCATTCATGAAGGAATCCTGTAGTCTCAAGGAATTAAAAGGTAATTAGGGAACAATTTTCTTAGGTGGTTTTGACTTTCAGGCATAGTTTCACACAATGTGATTAGAATATTGAACTAACCTCAATTCACATTAGAAGGATTGCCTGTCACTCACACAGAAAGAAGGTTATTTTATTCAGCTTGAAATATGACAAAAACATTTAAAAGCAGAAACCTTAGAATCAGGAATATTACACGTAAGAAAATGTCAGAACTCTGAGGGAAAAAAATATATATACATATTAGTCTCAGCAGATGGACAGAATTGAACTGATGTATGTTTAGAAGACTCTATGTAGTGCACTCATTACTTGGATATATTTGTTACCTGAATAAATATGAAGGCTGCTCCAAAAGGAATGCCTCCTATTATATGCCTACAGCATCAGAGGCAGATGGTGGTGGTATGGCAGTAGAGGAAGAACCTTCCCACCAATATCCCCTTTCATCATGTTGTTTTGCTACTGATGGCAGCAGAAGGGAAGTCTGACAAAATACCATATGACATGGAAGTGGGTATGATAAAGATGTAGAATTGAATTCCTCCATGCAGGAAAACTTTCCACCCATTGACAATCACTGACATTTGTTGAACAATTCTGGAGATCAAAGACTGAATGTGAGCACAGTGAGGCAGTGGGTGGTGTCTTTTATCGGGCATAACAGCGACAGTGGATCACTTTCACTGGTGCAGATTTTTGTAAGTGTTGTATGCAGGCTTTTGCTCATCACTGGCAAAAATGCATATCTAATTGTGGTGATTATGTTGGAAAATAGTGTTTTGTAGCTGAGAATTTGCTCTATCAAATATTATTATGTTCTTTGTGCCAGGTGTCATTTCTACGGAAATAAATAGGTATTACCTTCAGTGAGACCTGCATACATAGATATTCCTGCAGACAATTATTTGTCTGCAAACAAAACATTTAAGCATCCAGGAGCTAAAGTAAACAAGCTTAGGAAACTAAGAGAAGATGCATATTATATCTTCTTTTACACTTAACAGTGAGAGATTAAGGAGATTCTTGTAAATTTTCTATTTGCAATGTTTGATATGTAACGAGCAGAATTGGTTGAAACTCAGAATTACTGGAAAGAACAAGGATGTGACTCTTGGAAATGTTTCTAATTTCATGTTCTATCTCACAACAGCAGCATGTAAACGCAGGTTTCTGCTAATATTCTGGCATCTAGGAGAGCTAGGAGGTCTGAGAACTGCTTTGGAACAGATGGGGCAGCTCAGAGGTCTGTGGTTTTATGAGAAGAAGACTAGCAGCAGCCTGAGCTGCCTCAAAGTACATGATATTGCAGCCTCTTGCAGAAAGTTCTGAGAATTCCTTTCCACTATTGCCCATAATACATAGAGCCTTATGTTGACCTCCTGTCCTTCAGAACTAGCAAGCTAATTCTCACAGAATGGAAACTAACTGAATTCTGACTTGTGGCAGTTTTCAGTTTATTTGTGCTAAAATTGACTTGGAATGAAGAAGTACTGGAAAGCAAATACCTTTGCTAACTGTCTTGAAGAATCTAAACACTGAAATAATGAGATCATCTCTGTCCTCAGGCTTGGATCTTAAAGCTTAAGTACCAACAGAACTTTATGAACTTCTATAGTCTCATCAGAATCAATAGAAGTATTCATGAAATAGAAGTTATTAGCATGCTTAGGTCTTTTCAGAGTCAGTGCTGTTATAATTTGTATTCGGGCACAAAGTCTTCAGTGACCAACCATACCAGCAATGCACTCAAAGAATTCCAGACAAGTTAAGCCTATCATGCTGAGCTAAAAGATAAAATAATTTCTCCCCTCTTCTCTATGTCCTTTTCTGTGTGCTTTGAATATATCAACGCATTATGCCAAATCAGCATTCCAGTAATTTCTGAGCTGTTAAAGTATGCTCAAATTAGTATCCAGCATGTAGGGATTTTTTATTATAATTGTAACGTTGTTTTACTACTGTTGAAGTACCAAAATGTCAAGAGATTTTACATATAAAGCGTACAAAAGAACAAACCATATGAAAAGAAACTAGCATGAGGAACACATCTTAGGGCACAGGTCTCCATCTTTTGGCTTATCTGGGCTGAAATGAGTGAAAAGAAATTGCCTACATATAAAATATATAATATAGTTAATGTATGTAATTATTCACCAAATTTTGACTTAGCACTGCACTGTGCCCTCCACATGTCTTGATTTCAGCTGAGCAGTTGCTAATAGCACACAGGTTATTGCTAAGCTATGTGTGCACACCTGGGGCCAGATGAGGCTGCTTGGCAAATCAGAGCTGCTACCATAATGGCATGGGTCAAGGGGCAGTCACAGTATGGGCTAGGCTGAGCTGCATGGGGCCTACAGGATGCAAGTTGAGCATGCCTGTCTTAGAGGTTCAGAGTACAGACAGACATCCAATAACCTCGGTCTACAGAGCAACAGATAGAGAATGTGGAATAAAACATATTCTCTGTTAACAAGACAGTGTGCAAAAATCATCTGACTTTGATCTTTGCAAAACAACCAGCAACATGTTGATGTTACTGGGGAAAATAAGAGCAGAAGATCAGACTTCTGAACATTTGATTCTGAAAGTAACTTCTAACAACCATTACAGAAAAGCTAGTGAGATGGCAGTCTTCTTTCTAGCTTACTAGAGATGAAATGAAAGCTGTCCATCTTGTTAATCTTTTCTGTTAGAAGAGGTTGACAGCCTAATTCAACTGTCCTCTTCAGACAGAAATTTCAAATGAAATAGAATAGGAAAAACAAAAAGTAATTCCAGTCAGTACATCATTTATTTATTTATGAAAACTTATTCTAGTCAAGAGATTCCAAGGTCTCTGGCCTGCATTTGCACTGAAATGTGGTGGAAGAAGGATCTCTAAAGACTTTCTCATCTAACAGTAATACACTGATAATATTCCAAATGTCATGATATAAATTAAGAAGATCGCATGTAGCCTATTTAATGAATCACAGGAAGAAACCCTGCATGAATAGTCAAAATGGTGAATTCTGAATTGCCTGAATAAATTCCTTTTGAAGGTAAAAAATGAAGGTATGTATACCTGTACAGTTAAAGAACTGAGGATAAGATTAATCCTACCCAATCTACCTAACCAACAAGACACAGAGTTCTGTGAACACACTTACTCCCCCTCGGAAACATAAAACATCCCAACGACACCAAAATACTTCAACAAAACAAACAAACAAAAAGAATACAATAAGTACAGTGTACGTAAAGCACTTAGCATTAGCAACACTGAAGTTGCTAGGTACAGGTACAGGACAGAATTCTTCTGTTTGTTTATGAATAAAGAAATATTCATCCCTAAGGTAACATCTAAGAATTGTTAAAATTGTTTCAACCTTAGTCTCATAAGAAAGGTAAGTACCAAAAATTACAAAGCCTCTGAATTCATTGATGCCAAGACATATCACATTTCAGAAATAAATTACAATTTACATTTACACAGGATAGCTTCAATTCATGTCTTTTAGCAAATCTGTATTTTCTATTAAAAATTCACATTCCTTCTTCTCTTATATTTTCATTCTGAATAACTGACTTCTCAGAACAGACTCCATTTTACTTGCACTTCACTGTCTTTCATGTTCTCTAAACTCACTATTATAATGTAAATATAGTGAATTTTTTTACAGAAGTTCTCTTTATTCTCATTAAGATGTTTTTTTGTTTGTTTGTTTGTTTGTTTTTTGTCCCCATTCTCCCAAATTATAGCATTGCCAGGAAGTGAAGGGAACAGAATATAACCACTGTTATGATCACATGAACACTGGATAGATTTTATTTATTAACCCACCTTTTTACACTTTGTCTTTGAATAGATATACATTATTTTTGCAGTTAATTTAGAAAAAAAAAGCAAATTTTTAATATGCAACATTTGCATATTAAACTTGCAATTTTTTTGCAACATTTATCCATTAAAATCCAAGGTTATCTATAGTAGGCAAAATAATGTATTTTAATCCACATTTGAATATCTGTTTGTTTTCACTACGTACATATATATTAATTTACATATATGCCAAGAGAGGCAGAGTTCTTTTTACTCAGATCATCCTAGTATGTTACCTCTTGATAGTTCCATGCACTTAATACTGGTGTTTGTTTTGTCTGTTTTGTTGTTATTTATTTCTGTGTTCCCCTTTTAATTGTACAAGTATTTGCTCACCACTAAAGCTTTTGCAAGCCAAGAAACAGTTCTGCAGCAATTCCAACCTGAGAAGGAAGTGAAATAAGACTGTATTCAACTTAGATCGAAGTCCTGCAGCCTATTCTGCATCAGAGAGTAAGAAATGAAAAAGGTTCTTGCTAATATCCCCTTGCCCAGTTACTTTCTCTTTGTCACTCTAGGGTGAGGCTTCAGCCTTCAGATAAGAATAAATTTCAGTATGATGGTGCACCAAAAGAGGTTTTTCCCTCAGGGAAGTCTCTTCTTCAAAGTCTTTAGCCTAGTGGTGCCGAGAAAACTGACCGAGCAACTCAACATACCAATGAGTTACGTCAAGCAGCTATTCCCTCCCCGTTACAGCGCTGGGTACATTGGGGATCACTCCACCAAACATGCACACCAAAGAGAGAAACAAATACATATTTAAAGGTATAGCACATGCATATTCATCACATTCCAAACTTTGGTTATCGAGGGGATTAAACGTAAGGGTCAATTTTGCTGTAAATTTTCAAACCTTGAAGGGGGAGAGCTCCTCATTATTCCTGAAGAGAGAGACATCTGTTTGATTATCTTGTTGGGACAACAGGATGTCTGTCCTGCTTTCTTATCGACAAGTTTAGCTGCCTCCACGTTCTGGCATTAGTATGATTTATGCCCACCCCCATTTCTAAGTTTTGTTCTCTGTGTAACACATCTGGCCCAACAGATAAATCAGCAGGGAGTAGCACCTTTGGTGCCATGTACAAGCATTATCGTCCTTTGCGGTGATCATCTTCTCCAAGCGGTACCCCGAAAAAGACTACTTGCCCCTATTTCTGCTTATCTTTACAACCATAAACAGAGACACTGAGGTGCCACGACAACCATCGAGATGATTTGCAGTTGTCAATTACAGTTTTATAGCCAGAAAGGCCTCGTGAAGCAGGCTTTAAGACAACAAAAGTAAAAACAATTTCTGTCCTTCACAGCCATTCAGCAAGACCTGGACAGGCTGGAGAGCTGGGCAGTCAGAAATTAGATGAAATTTAACATAAGCAAGTATAGAGTCTGACACCTAGGGAGGAATAATTGCATGCACCAGTGCAGGCTGGGGGATGACCTGTTGGAGAGGAGCTCTGTAGAGAGGGACCTAGGTGTCCTGGTGGATGACAGGTTGACCATGAGCCAGCAGTGTGCCCTGGTGGCCAAGAGGGCCAATGGCATTCTGGGATGCATTAAAAAGAGAGTGACCAGCAGGTCAAGGGAGGTGATCCTCCTCCTCTACTTTGACCTGGATTTTTTTGCCTCCTCCCTACTTTGCCTCATCTGGAGTACTGTGTCCAGTTCTGGGCTCCCCAGTATAAAAAAGTCAGGGATCGCTTGGAAAGAGTTCAAGGGAGGGCCACAGAAATAGTGAAGGGCCTGGAGGATCTCCCCTATGAAGAAAGGCTAAGTGAACTGGGTCTCTTTAGCCTTGAGAAGAGTGAGAGGGGACCTGATCCAGGCTTATAAATATCTGAGGTGTGGGGGACAAAGTGAAGAGGCCAGACTCTTATCAGAAGTATGTGGAGACAGGACAAGGGGGAACGGCCAGAAACTGCAGCACAGGAGGTGCTCGAATGTGCACAAGAACTTCTTTATGGTGAGGGTGACGGAGCACTGGCACAGCTGCACAGGGGGGTTGTGGAGTCTTTTCTGGAGATATTCAAGACCCATCTGGACACCTACCTGTGTGACTTGGTGTAGGGAACCTGCTTTGGCAGGGGGGTTGGACTCGATTAACTCTTTAGGTCCCTTCTAAGCCCTATGATTCTATGTATATCAACTCAAACTCATAATTTTAATTTTGTATCAGTCACAGAAGCTGTGATGGATTTTGTACCTACATGGTTCAGTTTGTATGCATTCAACATTAAAAGATAGAAGTCTGGAATAGCATTAGTCAGACTCCATATTGTATTGCAATTGGCTAACAGTAGTCAATCCCCTGAAAGGAGATGGTAGTCAGGCAGGTGCTTTGTGTTTTAGTTACGTAAAGGAGTTAGAGTATATGAAGAGGGAAACATGCCAAAATGCCTTCCATCTTCCTCCAACTGAAGGAGTTTCTATCACTTTGTTCACTGAGACATGTTCATAATGGAGAGTAAGAAGTGGCTACTGAAGTTGCCAAGGAGATTACACAGGAAGACACCTTAGAAGTGGAGATGGGTAAGACAGGATTAAGTAGTTTTCTCAGAACAGATTCTCAGAAACAAAACCAAAATCTGATAGCATTAGACACCACATGCACATCAAACAAAGTTGTGAAAGTCTGACTTTTTTATTTTCAAGGCACTGCTCAGGTATCTCAAAAAAAAAAAAAAGCCTTTGTTTTTGCATTTGCTCAAATTGCAGTAATTGCTATTACTGCCACTACCATATCTATAACAGATAATCTTCACATCAAATATATTAAAAAATATTCTATTAAACAAATTTGCTAAATTTCACTGTAACATATTCATGCATTTCAACAATACATGCAGTAAATTCTTCCCAAAAATTTCCCTTCCTTCAAAATTACCTGGATTTTAGCTTCCCTTAATTCAGAAAACATTAACATTAAAATCTACCACAAGTCTATTTGAATGGTGCATCCAATTTCTGTCCTTAGAGGGAAGTAATTTTGCACGTCTGTTGAAACAACTGAATTCTAAAACGAAATCCTTCATTTCCTGTTATTCCTTTTCTTTCCAAGTAGTGGTTCCGGCATATCATTGTGATTTCTAGACACAAAAGGACACACAGTGCCTGGCTGACTTGTCAAAGGTTGAGCCAGCCAGCCAGCTTCTTGCTCAGCTTTCTGTTGAAAAGTCAATAAAATGACACACTAATCCTTAGAATAAAAAAATAAATATTTTATCTAGCTTACCTAGGATGCTTCTTTACATTGCTAACTAATGAGTAGAAGATTTCTAAAGCTATTTCTTTGTATTTAAAAGACCTACAACAGATTTTACTATGTCTTCTAATAAAAGCAGTACCTGTGTTTCCATTGCAACTGGAAATAACATAATTAAAAACAGATCAGCCTTTGAGAAAAGCTGAGGTACTTCATTCTCCCAGACATTAAGTACCCATTAAAGGCCTTGTGAAGGACGGTTGTTGTTCAAGACACTATTTAGTTTGATCATTGTAAGGAAGGATTATTGAATTACCTTTCCATAAACTACTGAAAAAAGACATTTGAACAGTTTAAGTAAAACCTCATGCTCATATATTTTTCCACAAATGGAGCAAGTGATATCAAGTATATAACAACATAACTAAGGTTCTGACACTACTTGCCAACATTTTCATAGCCGCCTGATTACAAAAGCTGAATGAAGATCCACCTGTATGGCCTCCCAGACTTGGGCCAAGACCAAGTGTTCCCCCCCAGGCCTAATAGACAAGTGTGAAACATGGCAGTAAAACCCATAATCCTACTTCTACACATAATATGATCTGGTGCATGAAATTATGTCTCCTCATGCCTCGCTGAAGCAGCTATAGGAACCTTCATGTGGCTTTGGAACAAGGGAGATGACCTTCAGATAAAGTGGTAGAAAGCTATGCTTCAGACTGTGAAAAATCCCTCTCTGAAGCGCTCCTTCGCTTTCCTCCAAGAATGACACATTACCTTCTGTTTGGCTCAGAAAGGAAAAACTTCTAAGGTATATAAAATTCCCAGTTTGCTTCACATTATTCCTTCAAAGATTCAGAGACCAAATGCTCTCATGTCTTCTGAATATTATAAATGATGAATGTTTAGTCAAGGAATAGAATACTACACAACTTTCCTTAAAAATTACAGCTAACCAGGCCTATAATAACCACAGTTCAGTATTCTCTGTGAAATATAGTTGGTCAGTTACAACATTAAGAGACTTGACAGAACCTTACATGAGTAAAGCTGAGCAATAAATAAAGTAGTAGTCTCAGCTAAACTAACAGTAGCTTAAGATATATAGGCAAAAAGTTCTTTGTATTTTTAGAAAGAAAAGGGTTCACTGCAGAAAGTGAGGAAAGATCAAATGAACAGTTCTGAGAGACCTATACAGTATCTGTACCTGAGGACAGGATACAGCAGACATAGAGAAGATCTTTAAAAATATTTCAATTCTGTTATTATATTTGGAACATCTTGTCACTAACAGAAATGACTTGGCTTTAGCAGCAGTATAGTTACATGTCCAATAAGTAGTAGATGGTTATTAGATCAGCCTAAGTTTGTGTGCAATTATCTTTTTAAAAGTCTTCTAAGAAAGAAGAATGAAGTTTGGGAAGAATACTAAATAGTATCTACTATTAAGAGAAAAAAAACACAAAACAAATGTTATTTTAGTAGGTCATATAATAGCAAGTCTTCTTTAATTAAATGTCAAAACCTCCGGCTATCTAGAGTACATATTGAACATAAACTATTTTAAGTCATAAAAAAAATATATGAAGTATAAAAAAAATGAAAAGCTGAGGAAGAAATCATGTACAACCAGATAACTAAAAATTGCTCATATATTGAAGTCTTGGTTGACAAGTGCAATTTAGTAGATATGTGCCCAGAAAGCACATTATTCATTTGTATGTGAATGTTTTACTGTTACTTGGTTGAGACAAGGAAAAATGGCGTGTTAATCTTTTGGAAAATACTGTTGTGTACAAAGTTATTCTGCAGATCTAACTAAACTCCTAAAATGAGGAAAATAATTAAAATGATATGAGTAAGAGAAAAACACTATTTACAGAAAATAGACGTGCAAATGATAATTAAAAATTACCTTCTTTCAATACATCACTTGTAAAATGAAAATGAAGTTAAAAATAGATTTTTTCAGGTGACTGCAATATCATCCTATGTTTCATCTGCATGCAACATGAGCAGTTGTAAAGGATACAAAATGTCATATTTATCAGTCAAGGCAAAAAGGGATATAAAACACCATTAAAATTTCAAGTCTACAGGATAGCTTGCCATTGGGTCTCCCATATAAAATAGGGGTTGTAAGGAGGATCTGAGGAACTAGAGGCCTGTCAGCCTGACATCAGTGCCAGGAAAGGTTGTGGAACAGATCTTGTGTGAGATCACACAGCATGTATGAAACAACCAGGGGATCAGGCTCAACTACCACAGGTTCATGAAAAGCAGGTCCTATTTAAACATCCTCATCTTATTCTATGATAGTGTGACCCACCTGTTGGATGAGAGAAAGGATGTTGACATAGTGTACCTAGACTTCAGCAAAGCCTTTAACACTGTCTCCCACAGCATTCTCCTAGAAAACCTGGCAGTCCATATATTGGATAGGTACACTGTTTGCTGGGTAAAGAACTGGCTGGAGGTCCAGGCCCAGAGAGTGGTGGTAAATGGGGTCACATCCAGCTGGCCATGAGAGGTGTTCCCCAGGGGTCATCACTGGGGCCTCTCCTGTTCAATATCTTTATTGATGACCTGGATGAGGGCCTGGTGTACACCCTCAGTAAGCTTGCAGGTGACACTAAGTTGGCAGGAAGATCTGCATGGGGATATGCAGCACCCTCCATAGGGACCTATACAGGTAGGATTGACTAAGGCCAATGGGATGAAGTTCAACATGACCAAGTGCAGAGTTCCATACTTTGGCCACAACAACCCCAGGCAATGCTTCAGGCTTGAGGCAGAGTGGCTGGAAGATTATGTGAAAGTAATAGATCCAGGGATATTAGTTGATGCTCTGCTAAACATGAGCCAGCACTGTGCTCAGGTGGCCAAGAAGGCCAAAGGCATTCTGGTTTGTGTGAAAAATTGTATTGCTATCAGGAGCAGGGAAGAGATCAACCCTCTTCACTCAGCCATGGTAAGGTTGCATCTTGAGTATTGTGTTCACTTTTGGGCTTCTCACTACAAGAAAGACATTGAGGCCCTGGAGTGTGTCCAGGGAAGGGCAACAAAGCTAGTGAGGGAACTGGAGCACAAGTCTTATGAGGAGCGGCTAAGGGAGCTGGGATTGTTTAGTCTAGTGAAGAGGAGGCTCAGAAAAGACCTTATCAGTCTCTACAACTGCATGAAAGGAGGTTGAGGTTAGATAGATTCCTATCTCTTCTTCGGTGTAACTAATGACAGAATTAGAGGAAATAGCCTCAAGTTCTGCGAGGGGAGATTTAAGTTGGACGTTAGGGAAAATTTATTCTCCAAAAGAGTGGATATGCACTGGAATGGACTACCCATGGAGGCAGTTAAGTCCTCATCCCTGGAGATGTTCAAGAAATGTTTATATGTAGGAATGAGGGATATGGTTTAATGGGAAAATATTGATGATAGGTGGGCAGTTGGACTGGATGATCTTGGAGGTCTTTTCCAACTTCGGCAATTCTATGATTCTGTCAGTAGTACTGAAAAATTAAGGTATGACAAACTGGGCACAGATTTAACAAACAAACAAAACCAACATTTTTATCCTGCCAGTATACAAGCAGAAAAGTCATTCTTGGAATTTCTATTCAGATTTCAGAGGAAAGAAAGAAACTTAATGGAATTCATCAGGACTAAATAAAATACTAAATTCAAGCAGAAATCTGTAGCAACATAATTATAGGCTTAGGAACAATATCCTCACCTGATACTCAAAGGAAAATGTTGTGTCTGATAGTAAGATATTATCAACTGGAAGTTAACCTCAACATAGCGTTCTACATAAGGTAGATGCTACATAGGGATAATAAATAGGACTGTAGCTAATTAAATCTCAGGTATTTAACTGTGACTAGTTTTGAACACTGAACTTTGAGTAAGATAATTCTATTGATTGTTCTCAAATAGGTTTGTGTTTCCCAGAACTGTAATTAAAGAAGAAAGGTTCATGAAGTAGTCATCCTGCGTGAAGACACCTATATATATGCAACACACACAATCATAATATTCCAACTGATGAAAGGCTACTGAAGAGAAGAGAAAAAACAGATAGTGAGGGGTTTAAGAAGATACAGACTTGATAATTTTTTTAGCACAATGTTTCTAGTAGTTGATAAAATGCTGTCAACTGCTATGAAAATGTGATTTTAAATGACAGCGGAACGCTGCAGATTAGTCTTAAGTGATGCAAACACTTAAGACTAATCTGCTTAAGCTAGCCCACAAAATGACATAGACCAACTGAATATTTATCTATAATTATATTAAAATATATGTATACCTGCAATGCACGTCATTCCCAAAGCGTCTGCTTGGCTGCTAGGATTCTTGCTCACCTACCAACATTTCAATGTCAGAGTATCTGTTCATCTTCTGCAAGATCTTAAAGCACTAAAAAAATAATAGAATTGTGGAGCCCTTCCAACTTGGGAGTTTCTATGATTATTATGCTGGAATAGTGTTCCTTTCCCATTGTTGTTTATTTAGATAACACCTCAAGGGAAAATGAAATAACATAAATCATAAGAATAAATCCCCTGTAGCTGATACATTTTTCCCCAAATTTCTGACATTTAGAATCAATCCAAGAAAATAAGGGAACAAAAAAGAAAAAGAAAAAAAAGGAAGGAAATGACAAAATGCAGCAAAAGCTGCAGGGAAAAGATTTATCATTAACATTATCAATACTGTGAAAAGAATGAAAAGAATTATATCAGTTTCAGGGAAAAATAACCAGAATATCTTAGGAAATATACAAATAAGGCAATGTTTATCAGTTCTACAGGGTTTGAAATATCAAGAATATAAGGTCAATCTAAACAGAAGTCTGCCTAGTCATTTAAGGATAGAAGAGGCAGGAAAATACTGGCCTTTTTTTGTTGGTGTTGGCAGTATTGTTTGTTTTTACTTGAAAAACTGTATTTTTCAAATGTCAGAAAGTACTTCCACAACAATTTTCATGCAAAAAAAATGAAAGAAACACCCTCCCTGCAGTCCTCAAAGTCACAATTTTCCCAGCTATTTACTATGTGCTTTCTCTAGGTTACAGAAGAGATAGAAGCCATACTGAAGATGAATAATTAGAGCATTGAAAAAATGAGAGGTGTAGCACATGTTCGTAGCCCAGGAAGGTCAGCACTACTATCACCAGAGACAGGTGGCAGATTTTGTGTTAATGTAATGCAGGCCTCAAGTAATGCCAGGCTTGCTCTGGACTCATCTCAGTCTATCTGGAGTGATGTGTTTGCTTTTGTAGCTGTAACAACAATTATCTTACCACTGATCATTATATCTTTTTTGTGCAGATTGCTCCAGAAGTAATGCATCCTATTCATTTCTGTGGAAACTACAACAAATACAAGAACAGAACAACCCGATAGAACAAATTCTCAGCTACAAAACGCTGCTTTAAAACTCCACTATTAGCTGTGTATTTTCACCAGTGTTGAACAGGAGCCTGCATGTCATGTTGATAAACAACTGCACTAGTGGATATGCATACCACTGTTTCAAAGATGGTATGGAGGTAGTCTTGTTGAAATAGTAGTAAGAGTAGTAACCACAGGGGCATACTACTGGGCCATGGTTTGAGTTCTGACATGGATTCTGAACATGAGAGGGTCTGCCACACACATCTCACAGCTCATTTGTATAATTAGCCTTTTCCCCAGCAGCCTGATTCAAGGTCACCAAAACATGGCTCTGAGCCCAGACAGAAAAACCCATGGGCAGTATGAGGAAGTGGTTATGTTGAGACCTTGAGAGTAATGTTATCAGTCACAATGGAATCAACTATCTATGAATCTGGAGTCAAATACAGGATAGACAAGTACATGCAAAATACAGCTGGTGATTAAGAACTAGTTATCAGTGGTCCCTTACTGGTCAGTAAGAACGTAATCGTGGGAACTGGAAAAAAGCATATAAAGTGTAAGAACAGCAAAACCAGAAAGTACCTTGTATCTACACAACACTCTATATAAATTTGGGCATATTAAATAATCGTAAGTAGAAGGAGAAAGAATATGGTCTTAGCAAATAAAAAAATACCACAGCCAAAGGAGAGTGGAAGAAAGAAAAAAATCAACAATACTATTACCCTGAAAAGGAATTCCAGATGCTGAGAGCTCACTCTAACCCCATCACCAGACTGCAGCTGCTGATTGCTGACCTTAATATTCACAGAAACATTGAGCCTGGGAGCAGCACATCATAGAAAGGGTTAAAAACTAAAAATGTTTGTATTCTGTCTTAATGGGACACAATTCAAATGCTACCTGTTTGCATCACTGCAACTAGTGTAACAGTAATTACTTGATTTGAGCTTTTAAAGGTTACACTAACTATGGCTATATGTGTAGACTGCATCCCTTTGGTTCTCTGACCACTAAAATTGTAATACAATGAACTGAACTAGCATTCAAGCAACCTACCCAACCAAATGGATAGTATAGTGCTAGGGGTGGCATTAAGCCCTTGCCAACATTATTTCTTCACTATATTTAGACCTAGTAAGCAGGTCTTTGTTTTCTACCCCATATTCAGCCTCCAAATGTGAAAACTATTTTCAGTGGACTACACCCCAACCCTAACCAGCCCTTCACATCACCTGGTTTAAAATATAAGTATTGTTTCAAACATTTAGGAAAATCTTTCAGTGGTTCTCAAGTGATCATGTTGTTTGTATTTATCATCACAGAAATCTCATGGTAGCAGTTGATTATCTAACAAATCTGTGGTTTTTCAGAGCACGACTATGGCAAATACTAATGTTCCTTTAAGCTCTTGTTTCAATCAAGTATTTTTAAAAACAAATTAAAAAAAAAAAAACAACGCCTAAGATTTAAATTAAAATTATTAGATCACTATCATGCAGACTGAAATACTATTCTGATCTATAGTAGCACAGGGAGTTCAGCATATGCTTGCACTTGTTGCCCTGGTGACGGAAAACTACAGAATTATGACAATTTCTGTTGCAAAGTTCATGCTACTACATGTAAGGTTCTTTCTGAGAAGTATTTGGCACTTCAGACTGTAAAACTTGTAGCTATATTGCTTAAAGTAGAGTAGAATCCCATTGATAGACCATCAAAGCATTTGAATTTCAATTGAATAATGTTCCAATTTCATCAGCTGTTACAATAAGGAACAGTTAATCAGAACTTAATATGTCATCATTAGCAAAGGGACAGAAAAAACTGTGTAAATATTTGTTCAGCAAATCACTGCACTTGACATAATGAGACATTGCAGCAGAGATAATTGTGGAAAAATTGGTATTTGTTTAATGTTTTGTCTAACCTACATTTTGTCTCCCAAGCATGTGACTGCTCCTTTATTTCCTAATACTATTATAACACTGTAGAATACTAATAGACAAAATTCTGAAGATCTCCCACTTGGCAGTTTGTTCATTGAAACATTGTGCTTCTGCCTTAGTAGCTATATACTCACAAATGCTTGGGGTAACAAAACAGTGCTTTCTGTTAACCACACAGAAAACAATGCAAATCAGGTAAACATTATATAAATATATATATATATGTATATTAGTATATTTGTAGCAAAATATTTACATTATATGAGAGACTGCTAGTGGCTGCTTTTATCCATGTAGCTGATAATAAATTGTTTCTTTTCATTGTCAAGCTTGGATTATAAAGCTATAAGAAAGACCTATGCGTTGGTACAATTTGTCCTACATAGGAAGAAAAATCACTTCATACTATATGAACTTAAGTTTCATGTAAGTAAGGAACTGAGCAACAAATTTATTTCTTGAAAGATTATAAAGAATTTGAAGACAGATTAAGCAGTTTCTTGAAGGAAATCAGAGTAATTCTACTTTATACAAATACTACGTCATTTGGATTGTTTTCTGTACATGTTACTGTTACCAAAATAAAATGCAGGAGTGTTTAAATATAGTACTTTACCACTGAAAAAAAGGGAAATATTTTACAGCTCTTAATTGGAAATAATTCATAATTTGAAGGCAATATCCACAATATTTGGTACTAATTGATATTTTCAGCAGGTGAACACTAACCGAATTCCAAGAGAATGCACTATATATTTTTTTAAATTGAAAAATACCTAGATATATTGAATTTTACTTCAGAAGCTTGACAAAGAACTGTGCCAAAGATCCACAATGCAGAGTCTCATTTTTAGTAGAGAGAGGGTTCCTGTGGTCAAGCTGAGAAAAAGTCACAAGGCAGCCTGCTAGTGAGCACCTTAAAATTTGGTTAGAGGCTGAGCTGGTGATCCAGTAAGATTATTGGAGATTAAAAACAAACAGAAAAAGATTCTACAGAACTTCAGAGCTTTTGCACCACGTATTGCCATGTAAAGTGAGAGATATAGAACAAGTTCCCAAGATTTTCTGCAATTTCACAGGCAGGAGATTCTCTGGTTTAGAAAAATCTAAAAGTTAACTTTAATATACCGTAACTATTTGCATTCATCTTCAAGTATGCCCTCTACATTAGAGCAGAAAGAAGTTATTTAACAATCTCACAAGGCAGTTTTAGATGAATAACAGCCTTTGTATATTCTAGAGAGCTTTCTTCTGGCGTTGATTAATATGGTTGAACTGAACTGACACTGCCAGTGAGTGCAAAATGAACAATATTTTTCTTTTATTGCATGAAAATCAGATTGCTTAGAATCACAGAACTTTAGGGGTTGGAAAGTACCTCTAGAGATCATTGAGTCTAACCTCCCTGCCAAAGCAGCTCCCTAGCCCGGGTTGCACAGGTAAGCATCCAGGCGGGTCTTTAATGTCTCCAAAGAAGAATACTCCACCACCTCTCTGTGCAGCCTGTGCCAGTGTTCCGTCACTGCACTGTGAAGAGTTTCCCATGCACATTTGTGCAGATCTTCCTATGCATCAGTTTGTGGCCATTTCCCCTTGTTCTATTGCCACACAGTGCAGAGATGAGTCAAGCCTTGTCCCCTTGCCTTCTGCTCTTTAGATAATTATAGATGTGAAATTTGTTATATTTTAGTTTGTGAAAACTGATAAAGAGCAGAAAAAAATAATCAGAGGTGTTAAAGAGCAATAGGTAATGCAGTTTATATTGTGAAACAGGCAACTAATTGGTTAGAAACTGTTATTATACCTGTATTGTTTTTATCTTAGGAACTGTTCCTGCCAGTCTCAAAGGTCTTATCTTTTATAGGAAGCAAATATGTAAGCTCTTTTTCCATTGGATCATTTACAAAACAAAACATGCTTTACCCCCACCTTGATCTATGCTGTTTTTTAAAAATTAATATAGCAAAAGAGAAAGCTTGGAATGGAAGCATGATATTAAGAAAAAAATACAGGAGAAAGATGGTAAAACTCATTTCTTGGACTCTTATGTAGTCCATTGAAACACATTCTCTAATACCCAGCTCGAGTGGGACCCTTCTCTCTCTTACCTTGCACAGCCAGCTCTAAGGGATTACTTGCGTCTTTGCCCTCTGATATACATCAGTCATCACCTTTGTTAATAAATTCTGTTGCTCTTCATTTCTAATCCCTATTAAGGCCCTGCCCATTCATGAACTGAAACATAATAAATAAAATATAAAGTATAACACTATGATGTACACTTTGAACTTAGATGAAAAAAAAATGCAGCGAGGTTGTCTTAAATGTTAGTGCCTATGGGTTACCACAAGTATTTGTGACCATTCATTGAAACAAAAACAAACAAACAAAAAATCCTTGAGTTTTATTTATAGACTAGAATATTAAAATTCACCAAGAGGGAAAAAAATAAACAAGCCTTGAAGAACATGAAATTTGGGAAGTTCAATGAAATGCTTTCACCATAAACCAACCTTACCATAGAATAATTTCATTATTATAAACACATCTGAAAGAATTAAATTATCACATTCACATAATGTGACCAATTGGAAATATTTTACATAGAAATTGTAATATGTCTAGTCTGCTTTATTTTAATGGCAGAAAAGATTTAAACATTTCCTTCCCACTCACCACTGTAAGCATCAGAGTATAAGGAAGACAAAAAATCCTGATGTTCAGATAACTATATTTAGTATTTATGATTGCTTCATTTTGTTCCCTTGCATACTTTCCACAAAATATATGTTCAAAGACAGAACCTCCTACTATTTCCACTGCTGCACTGAGATGGCATATTTTGTAAATAGTTCAGCAAAAGATAAGGGAGACTTTCTCCTTTCAGGTCTAAGGAATGCACCAAAAACCTTCCTGAGATAATTACTGAGAAGAAAAAGAGGACTAGAGCAGATTGATATGAAGTTCATAGACTATAACAGAAACTATCAGAGGGAGAAAGAATATAGTGGGCTGTACTGATTGCACAAAGAATCTGGATCTTACAATGAGAAGGGAATAAATCTGTTTAATGAGACCAGAAAAGTGAGCATAAAAAGTAAAGAATGAGGACTCCAGGGAACAAATACATGAGAAGTTTTAGGAAAAGCTCTAATGAAATAGGAGAAAAGAGAAATACGTCAAATACAGATATTCAAATTAAGCTATACAAGTAAAGAAAAAAATGGACAAGAAGCTAGAGGTGAAACAAAATATCCATAGCCAGGAAATTTCAGAAACAAGGAGAATGAGTCTGGGATAAGAATTACAAATGAACTGAGACAGGATGGAAACTTTTTAGAAAAACAGCACACAGGGGTAAAATAAGAGGAAACTTGCATCTATCAGCAAACTTTCTCCTTCTCATGCTTGAAGTAAAAAAAAAAAAAATTCCCTCGAAGGTATCTAACTCTACTAAGTCAAACAGCAGCAGCCTGCACAGTTTCTTCTGGTGGTTCAGCAGCAAGATTCCACATGAGGGAATTTTTGGACAGGGAAAAGGAAATAAAATCATGAAGAGCAGACAAATAAAAAAGGATCCTTCTTTAAGACTTCATTAAAAATGACAGAATTCTAGACTTCTTCTAGTACTTTGTAAGTGAATGTTATGATATTTGTAAACTCAAATAATTAACCTTCAGCTACATCATGATTTTCTCCTCTGTGAAAGACATGAAGACACTGAGGATGAAAAGCCAGTCACTTCAGCTGTCAGGTTCTTACACTTACAATCACAAAACCATAGAATCTTTTTAGTTGGAAGGGATCTCTGAAGGTCATCTACTTCAACTCCCATGGAATAAACAGAAACATCTACAGTTATATCATGTTGCTCAGAGTCCCATCTAGACTGACCTTGAATATCTCCAGGTTTGAGGCATCTACCATCTCTCTGGGCAACCATTTCCAATGCCTCACCAACTTTACTGTAAAAATACTTATTCCTTATATCCAATCTAAATCTCCTTTCTGTTAGTTTGAAACCACTTCCCCTTGTCCTATCACTTTAGATCCTACTGAAGTATCTGTCTGCTTCCATCTCAACACCCCTCCTTAGATATTGAAAGGCTGTATCATGGTTTTATGAATTTTGTTATTGGTATTCCACATCATAACATCATGTAGTGCAGTGGAAGTTATAGACTTCATGTACTCCAGCTCCATGGATCATCAACAGTTCCGAGTGTACCTGTCTCAGAAGAGAACAACTACATACCCCAGAAGACTTTAGGTTTCTTTGCATTTTTTCATTTTCTGCTCAGAAGGAGAGATAAACTGTGTACGCGTTGCAAGACACTGGCTCTTTCCCTTCCAGATCAACCCCGCAGCAGGAACTTGCTAGCTGTCTCAGTGTTAGCATGAGGCCTTCAGTTTTCAGACTCTCTCTCTCTCTCTCACTTCACTTGATTTATTAGCTTCAAGTCCAATTATTTTTCATTCCAATATCTTAGTAAATTAGCTTTCCTTCTCAGATGGTTGACGCTGTTTTGTTTTTAGGTCCATCTCCCTTTTCCTTTTTCCCTTTCCTAGGGCATCGGTCTGTGGGTCCCCCAGCCCCAATCATCACAGAACCCGGCCAAACCAGCCTGTAAAGCACTGACAGGCTGCTATCACATCTCATCTCTCCTCCAGGCTGAACAGCCCCAGCTCTCTCAGCCTGTGCTCATAGGATTTTCCATTCCTTTGATCATTTTTTGTCTGTCTTCCGTACACTTTCTAACAGGTCCACAATTCTCCTGTACTGAGGATTCCACATCTGGACCCAACACTCCAGGTGAGATCTCACAGGCACAGAGGAGAGGGGAATGATCATCTCCCTGTTATCTATTTCTTGACTTTCTTTCCTGATATCCTATACCTGGGGATGGAGTGTTCTTGTTCCCTAAAGAAAGCTTCTGTAAAAATCTGCTAGCTCTACTCTATTCCTTTGTCCTTGAGGACAGATTTCTAGAGGGTTTTATTGACTAACTTCCTTAAGAACTGGACATGTGCTTTCCTACAATTAAGTTTCCTGATTTTGCTCTTTGCCTGTGTGATATAGAGGCACTATAGCTGGGTAGCTATCCCTTTATTCCTTTGAAGTACTTAGCTTTAGACTTGTTGAATTCATCATAATAAGATGTAGCAGGTTGAGGGTCCCTGCTAGCACCTTGTCTCTCTAACTTAGCTATGCCATCCTGTACCTTGTCACAAGCAGGCTTACTATCGCCCCATTTTCCCTTCAAACCTAGTTTTTAGAGCCCTGCCAGTGAGTTCAGACAGCTCCTGGGTCAGAATTCTTTTCCCCCTGACTTATGAGAATCCCATAAGCAGCCATAATGCCAGACAACAAATACACTGCCCCATGGTCAAAAAAGACAAAATTCCTGCAGCCTCTTAGCCACATATCTATCAGATGCATTTTCATGGTTGTGTCAGTATTTTTCCTTGACACTGAAGGGATAGAGGAAAACACCACCTACATTCCTGCACTGTCCACTTACTGTACCAGTCCCATGAAGTCCCTTTTAATATCCCTCAGGCTTTTCACAGCAACTTCATCACTGTCAGCCTGAACTATCAGTAAGGGATAATAATTAGAGGAGTGTATCAGATCAGGAAAACTCCTAGTAAAGTCCCTGACCTGGGGCCCAGGTAGGCAGCACAGTTCCCTACAGGTAGAGTCTGGCCAACATATGGGTCCATTTGTTCCTCTCAGAAGGGAGTCACCCATTAGGATTTGTCTTATTTCCTTTTTGACAGGCAGTCTTGATTTCACCTCCTTACCCTAGACATCTTCCTGGATGCACCTTCCTCAAGTTAGAGAGTCTCAACTTATTGAGTAAGGGCACTTGTGACAGTGAGGTAGATAGGGAAGGAATTTGCTTGTCATGCTAATCAGGGATCTGCTTCAATTTCTCCCCATTTCTTAGGTCCTCTCCCTCTGCCTGGCAGAGGCAGAACAGGGTGTCCATGACTATTTGGTGTACTATCACACTGGTACATTTCTAGTAGGTATATTAAGAAGATACTCTACCAGTCTATCGTCTACTCATAATCCCTGATACTCTTAATCTCTCCATTTCCTCCTTGAGCTCTTCCATCAGGCTGAGCAGGTCATCTACCTGCTCATACCTTGTGCAGATAGTATCCCTGCCACCCTCTAATGGCAGCAGCAGTCTCAGGCACTCCCTGCAGCCTGAGACATGAACAGCTGTCTTTCTGAGCAGGCACTCAGCCTTTGTAGCCACAGTCTTTTTGGAAAGAACTTTCTGCCTAGTAGCCTGTGAATAGATTTGTTATCTAGAAGACAGCTGATAGATGAACCAGACTCCTGAGTGGTGAAGGATACTCTGCCCTCTCTGCATGAACTGATATGCCATGCTCTTCCTGACACATCATACTGTATTTGTCCACTCTGTTCACAGTGCTTCTGGGAGCTGTACTCCCCAGGGGCTGCTTTTGTAAATGCAGAGCGCGACACTGTTCCTCCTGGCCCCATCTTGCCAGAGCCAGTTGCCCTGTGGGAAGCAATAGCACCAACAGCTCATCACTGACAGGAATTCAGTTGCCCTGCTGAGGCAATTCCTTGTTTCAGAGTGGAATGTGACCACACCAGAGCTATCTGCACGCAGAGAGAGCTTTTACTTAATCTAATTCAGACTCTTTCACTTTTGCATCTCTTTCTAGGTATTTGGCCCAGCCATTTCCAACATTCGATTCTGATTCACTGTGACAATTAGTGTGGAAGTAAATGACTAAGTTTGTCTATGATATTTTCCTCTTTCTCCAGCTTTGGGTATCTGTCAGTGCTCTCATTAAACATAGTACTAAACCAGCAGTTTGCTATTTCCAGATGACTCATATTAACATTCATCCTTTCACATCCTAACATAGCAAATTGTGACATAAGCGTAGCTGAAATACAAACTGCTGACGGATAGAGACAGCTCCCTTCCTAAGTACTCTAGCCATGCAAGTATGGTTAAATAATACCTGCTTGCAACAGAAAGGCTGGAGATAAAAATAAATATTACAACTTACTTTGCTTACATTTAAATTGTTGCAACAGAGAATGAGCATTAGTCTTATCTTGATTTCTTTTTGTAATAATAAGAGTTCTATTGGATTATACAGACAAAGAAACTATTATGACAATTTAATAGGATATTTTACTGTTACGGTTTTATGATTTTTGTTATTGGTATTCCACATATAACATCATGTAATGCAGAGGACTTTGCACTGTATTGCATTTTTCCATTTTCCACTCAGAGGAAAAGATAAAACTGTTCACATGTCACGAGACACAAGCTCTTTCCTTTTCAGATCAACCCAGCAGCAGGTGCTCCCTTGCCAATTTGCCTTCAGTGTTAGCATAAAGCCTCCAGTTTTCAGACGCTCCCTCTTTCATTTTATAAATTGTATTATTTGGCATTTTGATATCTTATTCAGTAAATAAGCTTTCCCCTTCAAATCTCTGCCACTGTTTCGTTTTTAGGACCATCCCACTTTTCCTTTTTGCCTTTCTCACCTCTCCCTTCCTCAGAGTGTGGTTCCCAGTTACCCCCACCCCAGTCATCGTGCAACTAGGCCAAACCAGCCCATAAGCTATGAAATCCACATAACACAGAGAACTTTCATTTAGATATACTTTGCACAACTTCTAATTGAGTTAGTATATATTCAACAAAAACAGTGACAGTTCAAATAACATAAGTCAACATATTAATGCCCTTTCAATTTTAAATTAACATCTATGCCTGTGTGTTCAGAGTGGACTAGAACTTCTAATATGTGCAGTGAAAAACAGTCTCACTAAAAAGATGAATAGAATCATGCAGAGACTATCTGTATCTAAAAGATCTTTTTAGCTGGAACAGTAGGGCTTTCTCCAAAAGAATTATTGCCTTTAAGCAGTATTTAATCCTAAGAATTTTTAGGAGGATAACAGGGTTAGATATAATGCTTATGATACACTGTGAAAACAGAATACCGATCTAATGATTTCTCCCAGCTTTAAAATCTCTTTCATCTGATAACAACTTAACGTGGCACCCTTGACTGTTCAATCTGAATCTCACAATAATTGGCATGCAGAGAATTAGCGAAATGATTCAGGAAAAGATCAGAATGCCTCAGACATTCACAAGCACTGTCCTGGAGATAAACATTGGACCTGAAAGAGAAGGACAATTTCACTAGACATTTTAGAGAGATGATAGCCTACCAGGCATATGAGATGGAGGCAGACTTCATACAGCTCTAGTGTGATGAATTCAGATCAGGCCAGAGACAGCTTGTAGGCTGGTAATAGGTAGAACCTGCCTGAAAAACCAACTACTTATTGCTAATATCATTCATTCCCAGAATAGAGATGGTAAAAGGCCTTCAAAATTTATTCATCCGAGAAAATTATGACATTGGAGGAGAAGTCCAGCCTACCTCACCCCTAACGCTCAAGGCTTGACACCTCAGCAAGGCATTTGACGCTGCTTCCATGGCATCCTTATAACAAAGTTATACAACATAAATCCAGGAAATAAGCACGAGAAGAAAGGAGAAACAAAACAATCGAACATGCAAACACCTGCTCTGGAAGAAGCCATGGGTCTTCCCTAGTTTTTTTCTATCTATCTATCTATTTATTTTTAACATTAAAATAACCATAAAGCAAACAGAGCGTTTATTTGAGAAACAGACAATGTAGAACATCAAAGACAGAGGAAAAGTGCCCATTTAGTGGTTCTGGCTGTGACCTGGCAATTCCATTACACACACCTCAACTAGTCATTGCATCTCGAAAGTATTCCTGTTGTGCAAATTCTACAATCCATATCAAGAAAAAAAATCTTAAGGATATTTAATTATTGTTAGTAAGATTAGTGGGTTGCAAAATGTTATAGTCAGTGGTTTGCGGGAATGTTTGACCCGCTGCCGTGACAATTGAGACAGGGGACCTACGAGCCCACACCGCAGGGAAGGGGGAAAGGGGAAAGGGAGATGGGCCTAGGAACAAAACAGCAGCAATGATCTGAGGAGGAAAGCTAATTTACTAAATAAGATATCAGAAAGGAAAATAACACAATATGATTAGAATTTAGGCTAATGAATCAAATAAAATGGGCGAGTGTCCAATAAACCAAAGGACTTATGCTAACGCTGAAGGCGGACAACTGCAACAAACACTCACTGCTGAGTCGATCCCGAAGGGAAGAGTGTGAAGTCCTGTGATGACCACAGAGAGTTTTTATCTTTCCCTCTGGACGGAAATACGTAAAAATGCAAAGCATTGCACAGTCCTCTGGGGAATGTAGTTGTTCTCTTCTGAGACAGGTACACCCAGAGCTATTGACAATCCATGGAGCTGGAGCATTAACTCTTTAACTCCCAATACATGATGTTATGATGTGGAATATCAATAATACAACAAAAATCATAAAACCATAATAGTAATGAATGCAATTCTCAATCCTAGAGATATATTGCTCAAATCACCAACTAATGGAATCATGTTAATGAGTAGGGAAGATGATAGGCTTGAGTTCAGAAGCTGCAGTTCCAGGACTGTCATCAATACAAACTACAATCTTCTTTCAGCCCTCACATCATTTTTCAGTGTTTCAATTTCCTGCTGAGATGACTAACTATTCTGTGTTTTCAGTCTAATGGTGATTCAAACAGCAGATCATTATATGAATCAATATAGCTTTACATAGAGAAGCTAGACATACAAGACAAAGCTATCACAATTCTTATTTCTGAGAAGATGGAAGAAAATCTGAAATGTGGTTTCCAGCTAGGCTGGAAAAAAAAAAAATAGTGGATAAGATACTAGTAGTGAAAGGAAACAAAATTGTTGAATAAAATGAATGGCATAGGAATTAATGAAATAAAAGCCAATGGTTTCTCAGCTGGACGTTTAAAATGTATCCACTGCAAATTACAAAAGAACCTTATTAGGTATGTATCCTTTTATCTATAAATAATCTGAGGAATAAGTCACAGGTCACTTTCAGGAAGCTATCATTTCTGATTCATTCTTCTACTTTAGAGATTTTTGCTCACATTCTGCAGATAACAGTACACTCGTTGCTGTTCTGTGACCAACCATGTAAAAGATACAATCTACATGACTAAGAAAGAAGAACTAAAAGGGGCACTTTACAGAGACTGTTTAATTCAACTATCAATTTGAAAGTGTTTAACACCAGCTACAAGTCCCTAACAAATTAAAACTGAGTGAAAGACTCTGAATTTGCCCCATGATTCCCTTTCCTTCCACTCTCATCCTCAGAAATGTAATTCAAACCAGTCTTTGCATAAAAGAATTATAGAAGAATCTTTACAAATCTTTATTGACTCAAAGTTCATGAAAGGGAAAGGCACCTTGAAAAGTGAATTTCAACATTTTTTAAAAGCAAAATATTGTATGTGCTGGAGACAACATTGTCAAAAAAAATAGTGAGAGAATAAAATAACCCTCTTCCAATTTCTTCTTCTCTATTGCTACAGTCCCACAGACTTTCATTTTGCAGTTTCTTTCACTTTTTTCCCCTCCGTTAACAGAGAAGGGTTTTACAGCTATTCCACATTTTACCGTTTAGCTCATGTTTCAGAGATGACAGAAAATAGGTCATATCCCTACAATTCTGTAAGAGACTATTATTTTACACCATTGCCTCAAAGTTTGCTGATGAACATGTCCAAACATGTTCAAGCTAGTCCTGGGCGAGGGTTGTGAAATCCTTTGTCTAAGGGACAAGCAGATGGGCGTGTCCTGGGGCAACGAAAGAGAGATAAGCTGCAGCTCAATGGCCGCTGAACACTCTTTTGTGTGGGGAGATAGCCGTCTCAGGAGATGCTTGTCTGGCACGCTAGCATGGGATTTGTCACATAGGAAGAGAAATGGAGGATAAAAGAGGGATCGACCACCATGAGATGGTGTTGGCGTTCTTCCATCAGAAACCTCATGAGCTGATCCCTGCTGCCTGAGACATGCTGCTTTCTCCTGGACCTAGCCGCTCCTTCGAGGTGTTCTACCATCTGAACTCTCACGAGCTGATCACTGTTCGCTGCTCCTCCGGTGCTGACTGACGCTGTTCCTGGACTTTCCCTATGCCGCTTCTCCTGTGCTGACCCGGTGCCGCTTCTCCAGGACAGCTGCTTGCTGCTCAGGGCTGCCCGTCGCTGCTGCTGTTCTCCCCGCTTCTGCCACCCCTGCTCTTCTGCCTCGGACCGTCAGAGCCGCTTGCAACCGGACTGCCCCTGGGATCCTGGTTGGTGACTTTCCCTGCGTTTTACAAACCCTTGCTTCTTTCCTATCTTTCCTATCGCTCGCCTTCCCTTCCCCATCACTCTTAACAGTGTCCACCTTCTCCATCTCCCTGGTCAATATTGGTAATAAACTGGTCGGACCAACATTTGAACCGTTGTTTCTTAACCTCACGCCGGGTATACACATAATCTAAGAACCTCGTCTCCCTCCTTTATATTGAAGCATTACAGAGTTACTGTGGCTTTTGACACGTTTCTTTTTTCTTTTTCTCACAGATAAATAGGCGATGCAGAAGAGGAAGAAAACTTCTATGAAATGCAGATGGTTATTTTTCTCAACACTCCCCGAGAGTTTCCTTAAAACCACTTACCCAATTTTTGAAAACTCTCAAATGGCACTTCAGTCACTCATAACTTAAAAAAAAAAAAAAACCCTTTAAATTCTTTTGAATTTTTACTCTAAGGCTTGAATTTATAAGCCTGAAATATGTTGGGAACATAAATACTTTTCATTACAATGAATACAGTTTAAGTAGACAGTATTGAATGTAAATGTAACGCATCCAGAGACCAACAAGAGTAACAAAATCTTTCTCTAGATGCCACACTTGTTTTCAATACGGACACGTCTACCATTTATAGATAACCATGGAAAAGCATAAAAGAACATAAGAAAAACAGAAAGCACAACGTAAAGGTTGTAAAGGCAAAGAGATCAGTGGAAAAAAAAAAAAGTGGTGTTACAAAAGAACAAAGATGAGCACTCACTCATATCTGAAGATGTAGGTTTGCAGGGAAAGAACTCCACAAAGGAGGGATCTCTGCCAAGAGAATCTTCTTCAGTCGCAGTCAGCCCTTAAATGAGGTCATGCAGGTAAACCACTTTCACCTGTACTCCCAAGGCCGACTAGATCTTTCCTTCAGGTGCTCATTCAGTGATTCAGGCTGTGACTCAGCAGTTCCCATACACACAAAAATGTCCATAAGCTAATTTACGAATACATTTGTATTTGAAGCAAATTGATCTATACAACTGAGAGAAATGTAGTAGTGAAGTGACACAACGTCAAGCAGGAAGTGAGAGCTAATTCAGGTGTTGAAATGACTGCAGTCCATCAGGACTCCAGGGGAACCTCAGTAGATTTAGGCAACATATACTGGTGAAGAAAATGAGAAATGGAAAACATGGCAATGGTTTGCAGTGGTTAGATAGCACCCCTGCTGTGAAGAATCTACTTTGGACACTATTCACCCTGAAATACAATTCTTTATAACATAGAAGAATTGGATCCAGCTGCATATTAAGTGAATGGAAAAGGAAAATATTTTTCATTGAGTGTTTGTTGGCAATTTGGTTTAATGGACATTTGGAAAGATTCATAAGTTCATAAGTTCATAAGGTTGGAAAGGACCTATAAGATCATCTAGTCCAACCATAAATTAGTAAGATTAGTCACCAACTACTTTGTACTTAATGCAGCAGAAGAGAAGGCCTAGATAAGGTATATTTTTCCTTTCAAAACATTCCCAGCAGTTTTAACCCCAGTTTTGATGATATACTAGCATAGTTTTATGAGTAAGTTACACTAATGCACTAGTAGGCACTAGTGCAGCTTTTAAAAGTTCCAATACTCTACTGCTAAATATGTTTAGTACTATATAATTTTATTCCATCTGTGGTTCTGGATGTTAGTAAATACTCTACTGTTCCTCCATTTCTCTCTACTTAGTTGAAATATCTCTGTTCCATTTCCAAGCTCTGTGAGACTGATGTTTGTATTCAGAAAACCACAAATCTGATTGTATGGGAAAATTATTCTAAAATGTTACAAAAATTTCTAATTATAAACTGTGTTGACTACAAACTTCATCCTAAATTTCATCCTTCAAGACAACTACCAGTTTCTTCCTATCAATAAAAGTCAGAAAATCTCTACTATCGTAGTACTGAATGGAAAGAAAAACAGCCAAATACAGGGTTTTTTTTAATATATAGGAGATATTCTTGCTGACTTTTTTAAGGCTGTGCTTTTATGAAGAAGATTCTGTCAGGGCCAAAGGGGAACAAAATCTATAATACTTCTGTGATAAAATGTTCTACTGATTAAACCCATTAAGTAGCTTTTAAACATTCATCTTCCTCCATAATATGAATCTGAAAATTAACTTTTATGTCAGTGTTACTAAATCAGTTTAGATTTGTAACAAGCACAGAATGTCCAAAAACTTAATTAGTTCACTCACTATTAATTGAAAAACATCGTAGGGAATGGGTTTCAAGGGACAGAAACCCATTTTTATCCACTTGGTAGAAAGTCTAAGTAATTGTATGAAATTTGCAAAATGTCTTGCAATAAGTTTTCCTGTACTGGCAATCTCTGCAGTGTTCTGCTGTGCTCTAATTTAAAATAATTTTAGACAGAGGGTCTTCTTCAACATAAAACAGTTTATATTTGAAACATATTTTGTTTCAAAACATCATTAAGAACTGTTCAAGTACCATTAACCAAAAGCAGAGACCTACTAAGAGGAAATAAATACTTAAACGTGAAAATATGGTTGAATTTGGAAGTAAGGGATAAAAAAAAAATGGGGGAGTGGGAGGAGGGGAAAATTACTGCACTCATTTACAGTACCATCCTTTGTGAGAAAAGCATTTTGAAGTTATTCAACTTCCCAATGATTTCTATGAAAGAGCAAAAAAATTAGCATGTTAAAGCACTGTGCATGATAGAAAAATGACTGATTGATAGATAAATAGATAAATAAATAAATAATAAATCAATAAAGTTGTGTGTATTTGAATAATTTTTGTATCATTATTAGTCCATACTAAGATATCTTGTACATTTATTTAATTTCAGGCTCCATGTACCACAAATTCAAACGGACAGAAACAATGAAGTAAACTTTCTTGAGATATGCATTACCAAATAGTCAGAAATTTTTCAGTTCTGTTACAGGAATTTGCCCTCACCTCCAGGGATAATTTCTGAGCATCTCCAGAAATGGAGGATTCCTCACTATGTTGTAAATTTTAAGCTGCTTTTTAAAGTCTTTTAACTCTTAGACAATAATCCAGAGAGGACACAAATATTATTTTGTTTTCTAACAGGGTAAGCACAGACTTCCATTATATATCACTACCTTATTTCATAATTTCATGCAAGCTTGTATTTCTTATTTATTTTCTAGTCCCTGCTTAAATCACCAAAGAATAACAACTGCCTTTAGACAAACATGTCCTTGCAAATACCATCATCATTGGGATAACAGTGCTGAGACATCTAGTGTCACTAAAAAATATTAAGACAGTTAAAATGTCAAATTTCCTATACACATTTAGGTGAGTTATTTTAATTCTCAGAACTCTATAGGATCAGTGTATTTGTTGCATTTATTTAATTGCACAAGTATTATAATTCAGTCACCGATAACTTATTAAAAGGTCCCTGTTTCAGTATATTCATTGCCTAGTAGCTGATGTCATTTCTCAGGTTCAAGTTGGGGTGTTTTCAGAATACTGTTGTATTCCTTCAGCAGAGATAATTCTTTTTGAATTTTTACTACATAAAAGTTATTTGTGTTTAGTTTATTTTGAAAGGGCATATCCTCTAAACACTGTAGTAGCTCATTCTCAGTTACTACTACTTACTATGTTGCATCATGGTTATTTTATTTTGATAAAAATATGAACACGAACCAGGAATCAAGTTACTTTGAAACATCTGCAATACTATTATTTTAGTAAAGAGTTCACTTATCAAAATAAAGTATATTTTTTTGTTTCATATATAGATTAGGGTCTCAAGTAAATGGTATTCTAAAGTACTCTGGTACCAGCAAAATAGCAAGAACAGAAAACTTCATATAGGAATATGTACAGTTAGACAAAGCTTAATTATGAATAGTGAATAACTATTTAAAATCAAAGATATAAAAATATTCCTTAATAAGAGCAAGATTCTGTTATACATAATATTTAGGGCAATATAAATCTTGACTAACCGAGATTTTAATTTTATTACATCAGAAAGAATTTCAATATTTTCACAGTACTTCGGTTTACAGAGCTGAACTGTAGCTCTAAGAAATGCTTAGTCCATAGATTTGATGTCAGAGGGGCAGTTTAAGCAACCTAGCATTGTGCTATGATCCCAAATCTCTTTAGTTTTTAGTTTCTCCTTTCCTGCAAGGCCATGAAAAGAACGCACTGCCCTTCAAAATACAATTAACCACTAGAAATTAGAGAGGTCCTTTTGCAACTATATCATTTGCAATGTAGTATTTTCAGTGCCTACTTGCACCTACCTGGGGAATCTACACTTATAAATTTAAAATTCTACTAATTATGTTACATATATTAAAAAGTAATAAGCCTCCTTGCACTAATTGTATACACTAATCTAATTTTCATTGGTTACAATTGATTCATTAGTTTTGTAGGACTAACTTTGCAGGACTTCTAATCTGAACTTTATTTAACATGGAAACAAATACAGTTTTTCAGTTCCTATGCTTGATGTGATACATGTTGAATGCAAAAGATGAGAAGGAGTTGGTACCAGAAAGAACAGCCAAATAGCTCTAGTTCAGGTAAACTACTCAAGAGATAACAGCCCTGTGGTGATGTTGCTTTGAATTCTTCTGGAGCTCTCAAAAGTGACAGATGACTCCAGGCTTCCAAATTAGAAAATCTAGATCTTTGTCCAGCAAAAGCACAATCTGCACTTTTCTAATGTTTGGTTTTAAGAAAAGATAATGCATATGAACCACAGGTGCTCAGATGTGAAGCAGTAGGCTGTTCATTAAAATCATAGGCTGCAGATAATACTGTGTTGTTTAAAGCTTCTTTACTCTACAATTACACTTCATGATTGTTGTCCCTTTTTTTCCTGTTATTTCATATATTAAACTAAGTGACACAAATAACACTCCAAGCTGATTATACTGCACTTGAACTAAGCTTAATGGGATAAATATATATGTCCCTGACATACACAAGTCTAGCTTTATGGGAAATATGCAAATAAATAAATTGAAGTGATTCTAGTTATTCATTTTAAAGACAATATGAGAATGTGAGACATCCCACTGCGGTTCCTGAAAGGATGCATGGATCAACCTGAATGGCTTTGCACTATAACATAGAAAGTACTTGGACTCCTACAAGCTACATCATTAGATCAGCAAAATTTGTCTGTAAAACATAGGCAGATTAAACTTTGTCTCTGAACATTGACAACCTTGGTCTTGAGTCTGCTGTTCACTGTTAGAAACACTAAGTCAAGAATTACAGGTTAGGCAAAGATCTCAGTGATAACAGCAATTTTATTCATTATTGCAATAATGGGCACACACCCCCTACTGACAAGGGAGAAATCGCACAACTAGTCAGTGAAATCCATTCCGTTATATACCCTGGGTCCAATGCAGGTAAAGCCTCTCCTGGCACTCACTGGTTGAGCGTCTCAGGCTCACAATCTTCCAATGCTGTTGCTACATTACATTTCCATACACTTTATATTACTAATGCCCTCATCTTCAGGTATGTTCTGTACTTCTACAGTGATAAGAGGACAATATTTTCAATAAATTATACACTAGTCCTATCCTGTACCAGGCTCTATCCTACCCTATATAATTACCATACCTAGAGCCTGTGCCAATTTCACCTAGGTTGGAATGCCCCAGCTTCAACTTCACTCTGTTAGGCAACTTATTCTATGCTACATACAGAAATACTGAAAAATTCCACTGCAAATACACAGTCTACTTCTCACATCACCATCTCCTCTGCCTGGCTTAAGCAGACACCTACTTTGTTGCCATTGCCTTCTCAGGACATCTCTGGCCTCGACAAGTGCTGGTGCCGAGCCATATTTGTCCATGTGCTGCTGTGTCTGCTTATAAAAATATTCTTGTCCACCAAACCTTTTGTAACTGTAATTTGTGAGCATTTGTCAGTTTAACAAACAGCTCTGAAGTAATAACAGAATTTCCATAAGTGTTGCCACAGTATAGTTATTTATAAATAGCAACATATAAATGTAAGAAAACATAAAGACCAGTCTAATAAAATCTCTTAATTAAGTCATTTGAAAATCCTTACACTTCTAGTGAAGTTGTATACCTACCACGGTTTTATGATTTTTGTTAACTGTATTCCATGTCGTAACATCATGTAAGGCACTGGAAGTTAAAGAGTTAATGCTCTAGTTCTGTGGACTGATGGATTTCCCGGTATCTGGTTCTCAGAAGAGAAGATCTACATACCCCAGAAGACTTAGCATTCCCATTTTCCACTCGGGGAAAAATAAAAATGCACTTAAGTCCTCAGACTACCTCTTTTTTTTACTACTCTTTGGCAGTGGGAGCTTCCTAGCTGTCTCCACTTAGCAATAGAGTAAGGCCTTCAGTTTTGGACACACTCTCTCTCTACTTAGTTGATTAATTAGCTTCAATTCCAATTATATTTTATTATATTGTTTAATTTCGCATTACAGTATCTTATTTAGTAAATTAGCTTTCCTCTTCAGATCATTGATTGATCGAACAGTGTTGTTTTAAGGTCCCTCTCCCTTTTTCCTTTTCCTTTTTCCCTTTCCCCTTTCCTTTTTCTCGGGGCATGGGTCCATGGGTCCCCCACCCCAATCATCATGGAACCAGGCTGAACCAGCCCATAAACCATTGACAGTCATATAGAGATCTAACGTTAAGGGCTTACATATGAGTACTTCAAATTCTTCTTACAACATAATTTGGAAGAATTTAGGCAGCTTTGTAAGAGATAAAATTTTCTATTCCAAACGGTAATGTTAAACTTTCATTTGTCTTTCATTCAGCTCACATCTGGACTCCAGATTTCTACCCCAGGAAATTAGGTATTTGTAATATGAAACTCTGCATCTATTGATGTTATATTTCATTTTAAGATGGAAGAGTAACCAGACACAAAGCTTTGCAGTAACTTCAAAGATAAAGGTTCAACCATTTGGTATAACTGAACAGCTAGCCTGTAGTCCCATGACAGTTCTAGTTTTTCAGAAAACATTTAAGTCTGAGAAAACTTTTAATAGCTCAATGAAGATTAATTAAGACTGCTACAGTTGCAAAATACCATTGCAAAACTGACAACCATTATAGGAAATATGTATACGTATATGCATCATACAGAACTAAAAATGATGACAAAAAAAATCCAACATAACTATCAAGTTAGAAAACTGAAAACAACTGCTTTCACAACTGAAAAATCCTGAAACTCAAAGAATCATTAGCATATGCTGGAATACTCTCAAAGAAATTATTTAGATGACAGGATTTCAGAGCATTTACAGGATTCTCTTTAGTGGGAAGAATTCAGCAGTAAGCTAGAGGACATCAAAGGATGCCTGTGACTTCCAAGCTGATATATCTTACAAAAGCCTCAGCACTTACGGGTAGCACATATACCATATTACAAGGAAAGGTTAAGTACAGGATCCTTCCAAATTCCAGCTTTTCTCCAGGCTCGTGAAAAGGGTACTATTTGAGCTTTCACCTTGTATCAACATGTGAAAAACGGATAGAAAATGAAAGGCTAAAATGTTGCTAACAGCCTGTGCTAAACAGTTACAAAGGCTTATGTTTCTCTCCAGAATACTCAGGAGTTCAGCTATTCCCTATCATTGAGTATGACCTTGCACAAACATGGAAGCAAGACTGATTTGGTCTTAAACCTCAATTTAGCAAGATGTGCACAAGTGCCAATGTAGTACTAGCATTCAGAAGAAAGCAGAGACCTTTTTCTCTGATGAAGGTGCAATAGTAATGTACAGGAGGTTGAAATAATAACTATAATTCATCCCCTGCCTGATTCCATGGGCTAGAAACTTGTTTGCAAGGAAACTGCATCCTCTTCACTAGCAAGGAATCACCAGCATTGGCACTGCTGGTACTATGGTTTTTAGTGAAAGCCAGATGAGGGTGGCAAGAATGTCAATAATTATGAAGGAGTCCTTATTGTGGACAACAACAGTTTCCTGATCAAAGTGTTTCCCATTGCCATATCTGTGAAGCACAAGATAAAAGAGAGCCAAAGAGTAACATGAAGAAAATGAACATGAAGTTAATAATAGTCATCAGTCCTGAACATTCTGATCATGTTTGCTTCCTCTCCACAGCCAAGAAGGATGGCTTCCCTGTGACATCCTCCTCATTGCTGGAGCTGAGATATGTGCATGACAACACATCAGTATACAGTATTTCAGTAGATATATGACTTGTCAGCTTTCATTCAGAATGAATCTTTTCTCTGAAAACATTTTAAAATGTTCTTATTAGTACTTTTTCCACACGTGTAAGTATCAGGCAATCAGCCCATGACACGGTGCTGCTACATTCAAACACTGAACTTCATAATGTTGAAGATTTCAATGTCTCTGAAGAAATAGGCATGAAATTTTACTATTCCACACAAAGCAAAACATTTTTACAGAAGATGTGAGTCAGTGGTGTGACTAAGAATGAAACAAAACTACTTCCCTGCACCTCTTTCCCCATATATTATGAATAATTTCCTGCTTTTGCTGTGAATCATAATCCTATGTTTGGTCTATTGACTACACTGAATATGAAGAAAGGGAAGTATGCAAATAATGGCAAATTTAAGATAATATGAAATGAAGGAATAAAAAAAATCTTCCAAGTGAGAGATAGTTTAGGCTTACTAAAAGAAGTTTTTCAATTTCTTAAATTTAAGCACAAGAGAAAAAAAGAGAACATAATGAATGAACCTGCAATTTCAAGAAAATCAGTAGGATACTAAAATAGGTTTCTTATACTGTCCTCTTTATTATTTTTTTTAAACTTCATTATATTCAATTCTCCCCTCCCCACATTTAGGCTCTGAAAGGACAGGTTCTGCTCAAGTCTCAGAAACACTGACATGAGTCATGCCATTTCTCTTCATATATTGAGATTGAAAACTACCTGACACACACTGTGGTTTCTCATTGTATTTTTTCCGTTTTTGCAGTTGTTTAGTTGGTTGGTTGCTATTTCCAGAAAACATTTACTGAAAAAAAGCCAATTCAGCTGGCTCTGAGAAAAGCTTTCTAAATTGACCTAGCTTTGAACACTGATTTGGATGAAATTACCTTGGAAGTCTCTTCCAATCTTATACAATCAATGATTTCACATGTCCTTTTAGTAATATTTTAGAAATCATTTCCTTTCATTCAAGGAATGAACAATAGGTCTGGAAAAATGAAAAAATTAAAAATAATCTTTGGATTTAATTGGATTTAATGTTTGGGCAAATTAATTCATCATAACTGATTGTAAGTGCTTACTCTACTTTTTAGTATCACATATTCCTCAGATCTCATAATGATTGGACCACGGAAGCTACCAAACTTATTGACAATAAGACAAAGACATTTCCCTTTCATTCTTTAGCTCATCACTGTGTTCTTTATCAGATGGATAAAGGAAGTCCAAATACGACACCATCTGCAATGATGGAAAAATTAACAAGACTGGTTATGGATGTAATACCACAAAAAACATGTGCTCATTGACATTCACTTCTGTGAGTGCTATTCCTTCCTCACATATGATGAAAGAAAATACTGCTTCTCTTGCAGCCCTTCCATTCTCTTCTTTCTTTGGCAGAAAGAATCTACTATTTGTCTGTTTGCCATCAGGATTTGACAGTGAGTTAATTACCAGTCATCTGCAGTCTTTGGTGTACTCAGAAGGCCTAAGTTCTACCCGGGGCTTTTGTCAGGAGCCTCTACTGTCAAATTGCTTCCAGCAAACTGTATCAAGTCAGTACTGTGACATTATATAGGGGTGCAATCTAGATTTCTGTGCCTTTCTGCACTGAGTTTTGATTGCTACTTGATTTTGCTCAGAGCTGTGTTAACTTTATTGGCATTTCATCTGCAGTCACTACTGTCATTTCAACTGGCCTGAGCACAGCAGTGCAGTTACTACCCTGAAATATATTTCCAGAAGAGACTTTTGCTCCAAGGCCAAATTTCCTCCAATATGCAGTAGTCTTTCTCCACCTCTATCAGAGACAATTATAAAGCAAAAAGATTTTTTTTTTAATTCCTGCTATTCCCACTACTGCAGTAGCATGAAAAGTATGTTTACTGTTCACTGTGAGGAAAGTTTGTCTTAGGTAAAAATTTAATTATTTTCTAAAGCTTTCATCATTTTATTTCTACTGGCTGAATATGAACCATTACATTACTCTAATCTCCAGGGTTTATCACTAATAATTCAGTGATTTTGGTAAGATTTGAAAATCTGTAAAGATTTTTTTCTTTGTTTAAAACACACACACACACAAAAAAAAAAAAAAAAAAAAAAAAAAAAAGAAGCATTCTGTATGAAAAGTAAACCCAACTACACAAATCTCTGCAGTCCACTCCTACTGGATTTCCAATTCTGATTTCCAAGAACCAACTAGAAATATTATTCCCAAATTCTTAACACTTTGAGTAGCTGTTTATATAAGGTGGAAAGTAGCCATTTTCTTCCCTTAGTCTTTGCTTTGTCTACACGGACCTTTATCACTTGCTTATACTGACACCAAGCGCAAGATCTGACCAACAATTTGACTACTCTGTCACTTCACATTAATCCCCTATACCAGTTTTTCCAGGATTTAGATATCCTCATCTGTAAACAACCCAAGACAAGAGCAGTCTCTTGATAAGGTGTGCATTTGCCCAAGACAAAGGATTTGATTTAGAATAAGTATTACTTCTAGCAGTCATACTCACAATGAATCTGATATTCATAATTACATGGAACTGGAAAATATGCAACAGTGTTTGGACAAATCTAATTCATTTGATTATCAGTTCTGTTCCTACTACTAAGTATGTGTGTTTTAGCAAAGGTCAGGTAGGACACAAACTCATTTAAAATCCTTATTTACATTCATCACTTATATTTCCCCAAAGACATGAACAAATTGCTTACAATTTTTAGCTTTTCATTTTACTTGAATAAAACACAGAGAACTCATGACAGAATGTTTTATTATGTTCACAACTGGTAACAGGATAAATTTAAAAGACTTAGTAAAGCAACATAGGAAAGAAAATCCAAAATGTATAGGTGTGAATAGTCAAATTTAAACTCATTTTGTTGTTGCTAGTAGCAGAACATAATGCTTTTCTTTCCTGGTACTGCTTACTGTCCTTTTAGTCTCGGGCTGCTCTCTCATTTGCTATTTTTTGAAAAGTTGTGAGACTTCATAAGGCAAATTTATGGACTGTATCAATTAATTGCTCAATTTTCCTCAAAATGTTTAAAGATGACAAGACTCATTTTGCCCATTTGTAGTTCTAGAAGTCATTTTCATCAGAAATGAAGAAAACATGAGAAATTTTTCCTTCACAGACATTATTAACTTGTAAGAATGCAGCAGACACAACATCAGAGAATCACAGAATTATAAGGATCAGAAGGGACCTTTAGAGATCATCTAGTCTAGCCCCCCTGCAAGGCAATCTCCCTACAGCCAGCTGCACAGGTAGATATCCAGGCAGGTCTTGAATATTGCAAGAGAAAGAGGATCCACAACCTCCCTGGGCAGCCTGTTTCAGTGCTACGTCACACTTACTGTGAAGAAGTTCTTTCACATATTGTTGCAGAACTTCCTATGCTCAAGTTTTGGCCATTTCTCCTTTTTCTGTCCCCACAGACCTCTGAAAAGAGATTGGCCATGTCCCTTTGACTCTCACACTTAAGATATTTATAAGCATTAATAAGATACCCTCTGAGTCTTCTTTTCTCAAGGCTGAACAGGCCCAGGTCCCTCAGGCTTTCCTCATAGGGGAGATGCTCCAGGCCCATTATCATCTTCGTGGTGCTCCACTGTACTCTTTCCAAGAGATGCCTATCTTGTTCGTACTAGTGAGCCCAGAACTGGATACAGTACTCCAAGTAAAGATACTTAAATCTTCTTATAAGTGCCTGAATTTTGCAGGTCATTAGTAAGTATCCTATGTACTATGATATTGCATGAGATCTTTGTTTTTGTTTTTTTCCTTTCCATGCAGAACAATATTTCTCTTATTTCTAAAAAAGTTTCTTTTTAAATGTAACAATATTTTTCTTTGACTTTTTTGCTTAATTTTCAATTATGTATTTATTTTTCCTATAAATTTATATTTTCTAAAACTTAAAGAAAAAGAAATCCTTCTTTAAAACAGATGAATACGACCACATGTATTGTGAATCACTACATTTTGATTGCTGTTTTAAGGATAAAATATTGTATCCCTCAGACTGCCTTGGCCCCATCTTCTTTATTTTCCTATCTGTTATTAGCAAAACCACATACTTCCACCAGTGTTCAGAGGTACTGCTCTTATTTTTTTCCTCGCAGTGTTCTGCATGTGCTATTATCGGTATCCAATAGCTTTCATTTTTAACTTCCATTAGTCTTATGCAGTGCATTTTCCCTCCTATACTCTGAGTCATTTTAAAGCACATTTTCTGAGTTTTCTATTCTTTACACCTCTTCTGCCATTACCTTTTGTATTCACTTCTGTTCTAGCCCTAAGTTTTAACAGTTTGAGAGACACCATATCATTTTTGCTGTTTCTGTGACAGAGTCCCTGACATACATATCAATTTATTGATATAAAACAATATAGTTTTTTTCTTTTAATCCAGTGGTGCATTTTATAGCTGACATATACTCTCTGTAGAAATGCTAATCCTGCCACTCATCTCAAGTTTCCCTTTCTAGTGCAGACAAAATTGTCTTCCACATAAGCTACTTTGAAGAACAGGGAACTGTGCTGCTTTGGTGTATGGATGCATGGCAGGCTCCAGGCACAGGAAAACATAAGCAACTACAAAGGATTATTTTCAGTTTATATTGGCACTGTGCAAAACTCTCTTTGCCTGCCTGTGATCAGGATTCATATTCTTTCAACCCTGCCCATTTCTTGCTACTGCAGTCAATTTAGCTCTCCAACTTCATGGACAATAGAGTTCAAGTCAAAGCCCAAGGTTTAGCAGGATGCAAGTTATTTAGGGAACCTTTCTGCAAAGTCTTTAACCTCTTCCATGCTGAGTTCTCATTTCCATTTTAGAGGGGAAAGGGTGATGCAAGGAAATAAATATTTTTGTTCGTCTCTCAGCCATTTTTAATTAATTAATTAATTAATTAATTTAAGTTTGATAATCAAAGACTGCATCCATAGGTTCTCACTTACTTTCTTGGGATGATTCTCACTTCCTAGGTTCACTTCACTTCACTGGCCCCTCTTCAAAGCCTCCTAATCTGCAGCAGTGCTTTCCAAGATAATCACACATTTTCTTCTAGTTTCCTATTAATTACATCTAGACTGCAGACTTCCACAACATCTGTTTCTAACTGTTAACTGTTTTTTTAGTCACAAGAGGGAAATACTGAGCAACTCAGTTGTCTTCTTTCTGCTATAATAATTAACATCAAGTTTGAACTGGTGGGCTCCTACATTCCCATAAATATTTAGGTATTCCAGGTATTTCAGCATCTGTTTCCACTGTTATTAATACCAAATGCTCCTCTTTATTTATTTATTTTTAAATTATTATTATTATTAAGTGGGGGAAAATTAATTTACACATGTAAATACAGATTATGACATTTAAGATGGGAATATGACCTTAGAAATTGGGATATCCACTTCGAATTGGCTAGTCACTTTCAAATAATACCTGTAGCTGTATATTTGAAATGAAATACCTTTACTCAAATTTAATTAAAACAAAACAACTGTGGTTAACAGAAGCGGTGTCTCAAAATATACTACAGTAGGTTTTACTACAGTGGAAGAAAGGACTGTAGCAGAATTGAGTGATCAGGGAGTCATGTTCTTTTGGAAGTTATTTTTCTGATTAACAGAGCATTCTGTCAGCAAGCTCACGGTTTCTACAATAGATAAACTGGATTGCACAAAGCACACTGTTCTTAGTACTTGACTGAATATTACTGACCACATATTTATAGCACAGAGGAAAAATTAATACCAAATTCATTTATTAAATCAGAAATCTAATTAAGCATTTAAGTTTCAAGAAGGCTTTGGGAACCTGCAGATTAAAATCTATTCAGCAGAAATTGAAGAGGAAAATGATGTAATTAGAGAGTTGTGCCATTTTAGTCATCTAATAACAGAAATTATTTTAATCTGTGCAGGAAAGCTAGACATAATATCTTAATCTAAATAAGGTTAATGTTTATCACAGAAATTGATAGTAAATGATTTTCTCAGTAGCATAAATAAATAAATGTGATTGAATGATAACTCTTTCAGTTTTGACAATGTGAACTGTGAACCATGCTAAAAGGAATGCAAAATAATTAAATATTTTATTCAGTCTTAAATGAAACAAATGTCAGTTAACAACAGGGCTACAGAAATATGCTTTCCAGAGTGTGAACCTTATGAACAGCATGTGGTTGTTTTAGTTCATACTGAATTTATTCAACAAACACACCTATACACCAAAAAATTAAAATAAATTAAATTAAAATAAAATAAAATAAAATAAAAATAAATAAAATAAAATAAAAACACATCAAGAAACAATGAAGTGTTTTGCTGAAGTGTTGAAATGCAAGTGAATTTTTTATATTAGTATACCTTTAGGGAAGAATCAATTTGTATTCCAGTCAGAATGCCTTCCCTATCAAGCTCGCAGCCAAATTCCACAAAAATATCAATGTTACTAGACAGCGTACTTGCAAAAACTACATGACTGCCCAAGCTTACGACACTGAAAAGCTGCTCAGAATGTCAAAGATCTCTGTCTTTCAAATGTTCCTTCTAGCAGGTGTATTATATGGGAGCCTAACATTTTCTTTTATCACATACTAACACAGAGTTGATTTACAAGGTTACAATAAAACAATCCAGCTAAGTATGGAGCATTTACTATTCCATATCAGCATATTTAATACTTACTTTCTCATACTATCTTCACAGATTCACAGAACAAGTTCCAGTTTGTGTTGCCCAGCAAGATTCTGAATGCCCCTTCCCTGGAAGCAATCAAGAACAGGTTGGTCTAGAGTAAGGTATACCTGCCTATCATAGGGGGATTGGAACTAGATGATCTTAAAAGTCCCTTCTGACACAAACTATTCTACAATTCTATGATTCTATGATTTCTACACAAGCTGTATTGGCATTAATATTGAGACAAACTGAGTGCATACCAGAATATTTATCTAAGCAGCTCAAACATAGGTGTTTCTGTGAAGACTTAATGCTCCAAGCTGATAAGGGCTGAAAAAAATGGCAACTTCAAAGGAGAGTTTATGAATGTAAAAGTTTTATACAGCAGAAGAATATCTATTTCTTCAAAATAAGAAGAAAGCATTAGCTATATGTTAAGGGCTACATCATCCAACTGAGGCCTCATTCAGTGCTCCAAATCTTGGATATATGCTCAGCTGGAGTCCAGACATAAGTCCATGCTTGACTATGCTGGCACCTGAATTTATACATGAGTCAGTGAGGTCCCAGTCATCTCACACTGATGTAACAACCCCTTGGTTAGTGATCTCACAGTCCATTGCTGCATGCATTCAGACATCAGCCTGGGCCTCCACCACCCTCCATCATTCAATGATTTTCTTCTGTTATGGAGATGTATTTGGGAAAATAAAATTGCACATGCTTACCATCTTCACAGTGATACATTTTCTGTTAACTGTTTGCACTTTCTGAAACTTCTGGAGGTATTCAATGACACACCTTTCCTTCAAACACACTTCCACATCAGATTCCATTCTGTTACATTGCTCCTCTGCTGCCATCTGATACATGGCAACAGAATGTAATGGAATATTGGTGGAAAGATTCACTCTCTACTGCCATACTGGGTCAAAAAAAATAAAATAGGAAGCGTCACTTTCAAAAGAATCATTCTCATTACTTCAGAGCACCAAATAAATCATAAAACTGTCATCAGTTTAAATGATCATTCAGTTTTCATACCTGAAACACAATTACGGAGAAATACAGACAGTTTTAGGGAAAGGAAAAATGTTTTTTTAAGACTGGAATGTGTCGTGAGTATTTTAAAAGGGGGCTCAGATATTCAATGGATTTGTTGACTGTAAGTAAGATTGAGGACTGTGTAGGTTTTTTTAATTTTAACTTCTTAGATAATTATATGAAAATTGATTTTACAGCTCAGTATTGGATACAATTTTCAGTAGGTGTCTTTACCAGACAGGAAAATACAACACAAATGTTTATGTTAATAAAAAAAAGAAAAAGACCCTCAGTAAAATTTTGTTATACATTATCAGCCTTTATTATTTTAAATAGAAGAGATTGGGAAACCAAGGAGTGTAATAAGTCAAGATAACTCAAAGGCTCCTCAGCACTAATACAAGTTCCTCTGCACTCCAACCTACTTTTCATACTACTACAAAGTGAAAATATTCCAGGGAGAAGCCCCCAGATTAACTGTAGCAATCAAGTACAGTCACACACAGTGCAATGAGAGGCCAGCTGGGTGAGAGAAGCAATTGTTCCCCTCTGCACTGAACTTGAGGCCCCAGGTAGATTACTACACTTAGGTCTGGATCCCCCAGCACAAGGAAGCTGTTGGAGAAAGCTCACAGGAGGGCCATGAATATGATCAGAGGGCTGGAGCCCCTCTCCTGTGAAGAAATGTGGGCTTGTTTAGCCTGGAGAAAGCTCCAAGAAGACCTAACTTTGGCCTTCCAGCACTTAAAGAAAGCTTACAAACAGGAAGGAAACTAACTTTTTACATGGTCTAATAGTGATAGGACAAGAGGGAATGGTTTTAAACTAAAAGAGAGGAGATTTAGGTTAAGTATTAGAAGGGCATTTTTTACACAAAGGCTGGTGAGGCACTGGCACAGGCTGTCCAAAGAAGCTGTGGGTGCCCCATCCCTGGAGGCACTCAAGGTCAAGCTAGACTGGGCCCTGTGCAGCTTAATCTAGTGGATGGTATTCCTGCCCAAGGCAAAGTTATTAGAACTGTATAATCTTTAAGATCTCTTCCAGCACAAGCCAATCTGTGTTTTTCTGATTCTATGACAGTCTTATCTTACACTGCAAGTTAATGGCCACGGAGACACAATCTTCTTTTTTATTTGACTTGATGTTTCTTGAAAGGACTAGTTTCATTTTGCAACTAGTTCGGCTATACTACTACTTATAATTATGCTATATTATTCAGAAGGAAATTAATCATCTTAAACTACAGTACACTGGGAGTTGTGAAGTTTCTGTTTAAACAGTACCATTTATAATTCCTGTTTCATATTCATGCAGATCATAGTTAGGAAAAAGAATGGAAAGAAAGAAAAAAACAATCCTTTTTTGTTCAAGCTTTTCTTAGAGATACTGAATTCCCTCAGAATCAAAAGAGAACACACAGAAACTTCAGGAATTTTGTAGTAGTGCTGCCATGTAACTTACAGAAAATTTAATATAAAGAATGGACTTCATATTAGGAAGCTAAAGAAGCCTGTTGTTTCTTCACGGTCCACAGCCCTTTGTATTGTTTGTAACTGCTCCGTGTGTTGTCTTTTGAGAGGCAAACGAACTCTGCTCTTCAATTTCTATCAAGAAATAATCAATTCTTTTAGTGGATAATATCTTTTTGGTAATTTTTTTCTCAAGTGTTTGCGACATAAATCATTATTCATTTTAAGAAAGCAATGTAGGGTCAAGTGATATCCCTGAAAGGAATGGGAACATGCATCTTTCCCTACAATTCAATTTATTTGTCTGAAGCAGGAACATTTCCAGGGGACTCTGAATCTGGTAGATAAAGAGAGACAGCTACTTGAAGTTAAAATAGAGACAGTGGGAGGAAGAAGAAAGCTGTGTATCTAGAGGCACAGTCATATTCAGTCAGTGGACAAACAGACCTGAGTAATGGACCTCCCACGTACCAGAAAAGTCTCTATGGAGTCTGATGCGGTTTAGGAAGATATTGAGAGCCAAATGAAGGAAACCATGCAATGAAAGAATCATTCTGCAAGGAAAGATTTTCTCTTAAATCACTTAACTCATCTGTAATCCAGCCAATATATTACTAGCACTGATGAATCAAACAGAAAAAGTTTAATTTTTGCTTCCCAAAAGACTTCAAATGCATAAATGAAAAATGCAGAACTGAACAATTCTAATTTTCAGTTAAGCTAGTTAAAATGGATATTCATTCTGGAAGCAATTCGTTACAATTATTTTTTAAATAACCAGCATTTTAAAAGCTATTTGATTTCCAGTACAGTTTCTTCCACTGAGGGAAGCACAGGATCTTAGTGGTATAGCAAATTATTTGCCAGTTGAGAGGAAGCCAGATGTTCAGAAAAATTCTTTGCTGTTGTAGCTTTTCAAGGATATTTCAGTTATGTACCAGACATAGCAATTAGTATTCAATAAGCTGCTCTTCAAACACCAGTAGTACAAACATATTTGCTCTAAAAATTATTCATGTACAAGAGTGAGAGGTGGAAAAAAAAACAACCATAAACTAATCTCTAGAGCTGTGGAAAAGAAACTTACTTACTTAGACTTTAATTAGCATTTAGGAGCAATTTAATGAACGTAACTTCAAAAAACCAATCCATCAGAGTGTAACTTGTGTACCACTAGCTTAAAGGGTATACATTAATTAAGAACTTTGGGAAAATGTTACAGAACATCACCAGGGATTTGCAGCACTGTGAGTTCAAGGTCTGTGACGTGGCAGGTCCTGTTACCTCTGCAAATCGAGTTCTGTGACAGTGACCATTCTCTAACTTACTCTGAGTTCGCTAGAGTTGTTCTAGTTCTTTGGCATCTGAGAACTCAGTAAGTTTTATTGCAGATAAATTTCAATTAGCTCAATTAGCTCTCAATTGAAGTTCATGGAATAGAATAATTGTGAAGGCTATTTGTTGCTTAATATATTTCAATAATTTGTAATTAACCTCCAGAAATCAAATTTAGTTCATGACTTGAAAAATTTCTGAGAAATATTGAGAGCTGAAGTTCCTCCAATACTTCTAAAAATAAATGAAATTACAGTCTAAAATAATTCAGCACAGACAAAAAAAAAAAAAAAAGTTGGAATTTGCAGAGGAAAAACATGCTTCTTCAGTCTTCAAAAATCACTTGTGAATGATATTTTGGAGAAGCATTCCAGAGAAATATATAATGAGCTGAATTCTGGGGAAGTGGAACAGCTCATTGAGAACAGCCAACAACAGCAATGCATACAGACTGTAGACAGAGCACAGACTTGGTGCAGCCATAGATTAGAAAGGGGTTACACGATTAATATAGAATTATGCTCAGAAGATTATCAGAAGTGAGAAAAAAGGTGGGTCAGGGGTTCGTTTATACCAAGTCCATTCGTTTATACCAAGACTGTATAGCTCAAAAATATTCAGTAAACTTGCTAGAAGAAGACTTCCATAACTACAAAAGACATAAAAGCATAGATGACAAAATAAAATGTTATGCAGGTCCATCTTATGTACTGGCATGAACACCATACCTCTCGAATTTTAAGAACTGAGGCAGAAAAATTATCAAGACTCTTCCAGAAGTCAGAAGAGCATGAACCTGCTAGCAATTGTAAAAGTATTTAGAATGTACAACTAAATAAATTGTAGAAGTAACAAGAATCGGGATTAGAGACAGATGAAATAATGAGTAGTACATTGAGTGATATCCAACAGTTAACTCATTAAAACTGGCATAATGAAGTACTTATATTAAATAGCAAATAATTAAATTTTAAATCTCATCAGAGCTTCAATTATCTCAACCAGAAGTTTTAGGAGGCTGTTTAAAATGCCCACATCAATGGCAGTGATATGAATAGGGAAATAGAAGAAAAATCTATATCAAATGCATATTCCCTTGCATAGAAGCATTAATCAACTACTAAATGATTAGGTGTCAAGAAGTAACTGCAGAAATATACATGGCAGTCCTTGTCAGAAAATCTGTATTACTACATTTGTGCCAGCATATGTAGAGAGGTAGCAGTGAGACATTAAAAAGCTCAGAGTTGCAAAAATCCCCAAGCTCCTGGAAGATGTTAAACTTGAATCTCAGAATTCTAAACTGTAGTCTGGTGATTTAGTAACAAATCTACATATCCTTGAAATGGATCACATGGAGAAAATGATTTACTGGAGCATTCAACTTATCCCTAATCATCTCCTAATAGTTTTGTCTTGAGAAGTACTTTTAAGTGGAATGAGGGTCTTTATTTATAACTGTAGTTTTAAAACAGAAACTCAACTAGCTGGAGAAAACAAGTACAGAAACAAAGAAGAATCAATGCAGGGATTCCACATTTGGCAAGTTTAATAATGTTAACAATAGATTATAGCATAAACAGCCAGGTATTTATCATAGAGTCTGACTAGATACCACCATAATACAGCTAAATTCTTCTTAATATTCTTTTATTCCTCCCCTTATTTTGAAGCTTGATTTTAAAATGAGCGCTTCTGCTAAATAAGCAGAGGGAGGAAGTATTTTACTATTCCTGAAAGAGGTCTGGGCTCTCCATGAGGAAGATGGGTTCTAACATGGTAACTCATAGAAAGGCTGCTTTGAAGACTATTCTGAGGATAATTGCAACCACTTCAAGGAAGCTGCCTTAGCAGGGGATTGGATTCGATGACTCCCAAAGAACCCTTCCAACCCCTATAATTCTGTGATTCTGTGATAATGCAAGGGAAGCATTAGAATAGGAATGGTCTGATTCTGTTTTTCTATACTATGAAGCTAAGCTAATTCTGTCAACCTTTTGTGACATCTCTATTCCCTATATTAATAATTGAAGGACAATGTCCTTCAGAAGATGCTGCTCTGCTTTAAGTCTGCATAAGTCACAAGACTCACATTTAATTGCACTAATTCTTTTTCTCTGGTTGCATTGATTCTGAAAACACAGGGCACTTTGCAGTATTGGAGTCATAAAAAAAAAAATAAAGCTGCAGTATTTATTCAGTCATATTTGAAATATAAAATGCCTGCTGGTATTAGCTTTATCTTAAGTGTGTTTGTCTTTCTGGAAAAAAGTGTAATCTATACCTACAACTCAGAGAGATATAAAGATGTGAAAAAAATACATGTACAGATTTCTGGCCAAGTTTACAGCGTGAAAATATTCAGAATTTAAGAGCTCATGACATTATAATTCAGTAAATCACTATAATTTTATTTTTAAACTCAGCAAAGCTAATTCACATGGACATAAAGTACACATTGCCTTTTAATTATTTTTCATAGGCCTTCTGATAAAATGAGAAGATATGAGCTCATAAACATTTTTTTTCTATACTAGAGTTGTATTCTTATCAAAATCTGCTATCATAGTCAATATTACAAATACCCAAACAGTTTCATTTGAATGTTTTAACAAGCTAGATTTAACATTAAAACAATATATACAGTAATAATGTAACATCTTCTTAAAGAGAACAAACAAAGAAACAAACAAATGCAACGCTTTTAGCAAGGACAGGAATAAAACACTGACACCTGAAATGTAGGTTTGTGACAATGTGAGAATGTAGATGAATCTAAAATAGCATTTGGAAAGAATGCCTTAGGAGAAATAATGGCATTCATTCTAAGGAAACATTTGTTAAAAATGTTCAGTTTTCACTGTAAGATCAGGTTGGATGGGGCCCTGGGCAGCCTGATCTAGTGACTAGCAACTCAACCCATGGCGGGGCGGGGGGGTTTGGAACTTGGGGGGCATTCAGGTCCCATCCTATCTAAGCTCTTCTATAATTCTGTTATTTTTATTATTTCCTTATTAGCAAGAACATAGCAATCTGTATTTAACCGTCTTGAGCACACCTTAAGGGTGCTGACAGAGGTAAGAGATATTTCAGTGAAGTTCTGAATGAAGTGCATCATGGTCCCTGAACTTTTAACTCAGTGACTAGGATCCCTACTAAAATCACCTCTTCAAAACTGCTGCATCTCTGGAAAAGAAGTTTAAGGCAGTCAAACTATCAACAGAGCAGAAGAGGAAAAATCTTCAATCTTTCACATGCTCTCAAGTACATACTTTCATGTTTGAAATATATAAGAATATATGACATCAGAATAATCTTTATGGCTGTCATTTGTCCATTCAGATGTCACAATGAGGATGTACTTACACGGGGAACAGTTTTACTCCGTTTTTCCTGCCAGCTTTGCTACCTACCTCAAGCTACTGTACTCCTTATCATGTGTTGTTGTGTCCACAGCATTCAGTTCCATCTGAAAAATGATATATAGACTTATTGTGTGCAGCACAGAGTTTGACCTATGCACATTCCCTTTTGTTATCTTATGATAACTAAAAATAGGCTTCTATACTCTGGGCAGAATTTCTCTTCTTTTACAGTTTGTTTTTATCTCTTTCAGATTCTTTCAGCTCTTCAGCTCTGCAGAGCTGAACAGCATACTGAAGAACTGATTTGAAAATAATAGCTCAAATATTACTGACATTTTGGTTCAAGCACTTCAAAAGATTAGTTTTGTAAGAATACTGCCAAAGAGCTTTATACATTTAGTCAAAATCAGAATTGTTCTGTGAATCTACACCTTTAGTGTTTGCATGCCTTTTAAAGCCTGAAAACCTATTCTTCTCCTCTGCTCTGAATTCTGTTCAGCAGTGGCACTCAGTAGCACTGAGGATTATGATTTTCCAGCAATTGCTGAAGTGGTATGTCATATCCCAGTAAACCACAATAAGCAATTCCACACACTGCAGGTTAGAAAGAAAATCAAAAATGGTTCCCATTAGTCTGAAATTTGGCAGTGAGGGTGGTAAGACAAAATTTGTTAGCCTTAAAAAGGAAAAAGATATAATTATTTCATAAGAAGATAGACTTTCTGATGTACTTGTTCTGGACGTCACAAGTTAATACAGTACCCCAGGTAACATCAAATCACTTGAAATACTGCTTTATCAGAGACCAGTGCACAGCCAGCAAGGATTGGAATTGGTTTCTAGGATCAAGATCAAGAAGAACACGCAGATTTCCTGGATGCTGTTAGTCTAGATGTAATTTGAAAACGGAAGTAGGACATATGTCATTCTGAAATATTTAAATAATTCCCTACACTGTATTTCATAATTTTTGCAGTTATACCAGCTTTTATAAATTCTGTTGCAGAAATAACCTTGATAACTTCCTGCTGTCTTCAGTGGCACAATGTTTTTTTATAGTTTCAGTAGAATATGACATCTTTAGCTACAGGTGAAGTGTCACCTTCGTACCAAAAGAGGAGGCCATTTTTTAGCTTCCCCTTTCAGTCATTACTTAGTACACATTGATCACAGAATACGATCCAAGCTTCTGCTGAGCAGGATCATGGGCAGAAAAGGGCAGGGCTATCAAAAAAAGAGGAGGTGAAAGAAAGAGCTGGAATGCTGCAAGGTGCTGTGGCAGGTATCTCAGCAAAGACATCCAGGGAGCACTGAAATTAATTTTAATGAGGCTTTTATATGTCTTGCTGTAGTAGATAGGAGAATGAGGAGGCTCAGGGGAGACATGGTCATTCTCTACAACTATCCTTAAAGGAGGCTGCAACAAGGTGGATTTTGGCTCCTTTTCCTGCATAAATAGTGGTAGGACAAGAGGGAATGGCCTCAAATTGCACTAGGGGAAATTCATGTTGGGTATAAGGAAAAATTTATTTTCTGAAAAAGCAGTCAGGCACTGGAACGGGCTGTCGGGAGGTGGTTGAGTCACCACCACTGGAGGCATTCAAAAAAGATATAGATGTTGTACTGAGGTACATGGTTCAATAGGAAATCTTGGTGGTGTGTGGATGATTGGACTGGATAATCTTGGAGGCCTTTTCCAACCTTGATGATATTGATCTGCTCATGGCCCTTGTTATCTTTACCTCAGCTACTCTGAATATATTTATGTTCTATTGAACTTTTTGATTCAATACATAAAAGAGTGCAATGCCTAGTTATATTTTCCAGATTAGTGGATGAGAGCTTTAGCCAATATTTATTACTGACTAGTAAAAAACAAATCTGATCTATGTTACTGCTAATTTAGCCTTGACAAAAAGGATTTGTAAGCATGTATGCCTTTCATATAGCCATTTTCTGAAGATTGTTTTTTAAAAGTTACTGTATAGCTGATTGTTAATTCTTAGCTTCCTAAAATGGTCAGCTAATAGCAGCATTCACCAGAGCAGAACCACTTGCAGTATGTTTCATTATAGAGACCAGTTTTTTCCTCCATACTTTGTCCAGAAGCAGTTAGATCTGCTCTCAGTGATACAAACTGTGAAAATCACAATCATTTGATAGCCCAGTGCTAAAATGAGATCATTTTTCCTAGACTACTGCAAATACACTATCCCTGCAAAGACCAGGCAACTGTCTACATGATTTATGAAATAAATTAGACATGTGTTAAGCAGTATCACCGTATGTAACAATGTATTGTGTAGTTTTAGTGACCACTGCACCTCGTAGTATTTCTTAGGGAGCTATGGACAACTCTGACCAGTACTGCTCCTTGAGACATAATGCTTGTAAACAGCATAAAGACACCCCAGAGCCACTCCGAAATTTGCTTACAATCATTGACTGCTTGTCACAGTAGCCAACAACTAATAGTCCTCTGTTATTTTTTATTTGGCCTAGGCAAAGAAATAGAACACCTACAACAACTGTAACTGTTTTGTATCAAAAGTATTTCTCCCCTAGATCATCTCTTTTCTGTTTATAATCCAGAGAGATGCAAATTCTTTCAAATAATCAACTTTCCTGGAAGCGGACAGAAAGGGAGAAAGCTGTTGCACACATGCAGCGAAGAGTCTGAATCAATTTGCTTTGCTCAAAAGCTCAGATACATATTTTTATGAGATCATAAGAGTAAAGTTTGCATCTGCTTAATAACAATCTGGAGAAAACAGCAGGCTCAGAAGAGTCGCCATCTACTGAGTACCATCATCTCAGTTGTTCACTGTACAATAGCTTTCTTTTTAACTCTACCAAAGTTGCAATCAGCATTTCTTTGTGTTCAGTGTCAGATAAATCTGTGTCTGAATACAGAGACAGTTGGAAGTTTAAGAAGGGTTTCCAAAAGAATAATTCTTTGGCTTCATCATAATTTTTTCAGCAGTCTGCCAACAAATGTTACATCAGATTTGCTATTTGCTTATGGCAAAGTCCAATTTGAGTTGACATCTGAGGTGTTTTTTGTTGTTTTTCTTTTCCTCCTCATCACCTATAATTCCAGAATTACAGTACTATCTGTGAGGGTGGAAACTTGCAACTCAGGAGGTCACAAGGAGGCTGAAGCACTAGAGAAGTACAGCACAACTATATGTTTCATGAATCCCCACGAAAGACTATTCAAGTGCACCATGGCTATAGCAGCATGTTTACTGGTATTGTAACAAATAATTCTTCTCCTGAGTGAGAAAGGTTTTATTTTATTTATAAAAAGAAATAGGTCTCAAAAAACTCAACTCATAGATCTATTTATCATAATCTTTTTTTGTGTTAGTTAATTATGCAACGTTGCTTCTAAGGAAGTACTAATCCCTCTCTTGGAATAGTATGGCACATTGATACAGAGTACCAAAATGATGAAGTAGCTCAGCATGCAGCTTAGTGCATTTCACCTCTTACCCTGCTTGGAATATGGCTGCCAATATATTATGATTTTCTTGAATTTTCTTTCAAAAAACAGATGCTTTCTATGAACAATTACTTGACAGCTGCTTGTTAATGAGTACTTCGTTTTGACTACTTAATATCTATTGTGATTGAATGCTGAAACCTGGATTATTAAGATACTTGTATTTAAAGGCAGTGCTTAATCCTAGGCATATACTTGCATATTATTTTGATAATTGTGACTTACATAGCCATATGTTTAACAGAGTGAAAGTTTTTTACTGGACAGCTAGGAATGCTTCAATGTCATTTTATCTTCAAAACAAAGAAACAAAACACAACAACACTTCAACTGATAGTAATACTTACAATGTTAGGCAGCATTTCTTGGGAATTTTGCCATATAGCAGAAAAATACCTGTTAAGAGATTTGCTGAGCTACAGGGAGAAAAAGTACCAGAGTAGCCACTGGCTTTTAAAACAGGAACCATTGCAAGCAGTAAGTTATCAGACACAACATAGTATAATTCAACAGGAGCTGGCAACTTGAATAGAGAGCACAGCATAATTTTTCTAACAAATTCAAAAATGCATTATAAATTCCCAGTGCCCAGACAGAGATAAATAGTCTGCAGGCATCATTTTTATTCTTGTTTTAGGCTGTTAGATCCTGTGTTTATGTTCAAGAATGATTGGCATAACAACTAATGTACAATGAGGTATATATAATCTTTTATTTGACAGCTATTCTACGTGTCTAAACGCAGACTAGAACACCATGCTATCTGTTGGTCTTCATGTATTTTTGTGTCATAAGCCTATACAAAACAAAACCAGCCATTATATTAAAATAGAAATATGAATGTGTTGATACAAAAAATCATTTCAATAGCTTAAACTTACATATTACTAATAATGATAGTTGAGCTTTAGCATTGTACATCATTTGGAGATTTGTCTTATATGACTATGAGCAGTACGTGCTGATTTTATTATTATAAATAATAATATATTGATTTGGGCAACAAATACAAGAAACTGTGCAAGAAAAAAAAATAATTATTCCACACACATACAGGCAGAGGAAAGCAACAAGACAGCTATCAGGAACAAGCACCATACCAGCATTTATCACTGAGATCCAAGCTACAGACTTATTTCTTGAAATTGCTGTGTGATGAAATTGGTTACTTACATGGCCTCAAATGTTATTTCAATACCATGCCACAGCTTGTTGGTAGCATAACAACTGTACCCGCAAAGTCATAAAAAACCTTTCACTTCACAATGTTCTGCTGTGCAATGAAGCTTAAACATCAGAGGCAGAAACTGTGAGAGTAGGAGAATAGTTTATGCAGTGTGGCAAAGAGATGTCCTAGACTAAAATGGGTTCAAGTATTAGCCTTTAGAAAGATTTCAAGGACCTTGTCTGTATTATCCACCACATAAAACCACTAACATAGCTTCATTTCTGTAGACTACTACTATTTCAGTTATAAATAAGAGGAACACTTTCTCCTACATTCCCTTTACTAGATTCCAAGTAATCCTATCATAGATTTGATTGCACTATCTGTGTAGGGAATGCAGAGTTCTTACCTTGTCATAGCATTAACTGTGCTGCCCTCTCCTCTGTCTTGGTCTAAAATTCCCTCCATGTTTATATTAGAAGAATATTAAAATAATGGCTATGAAAAACTATGATATCTACTATGACTTTTCCATACCTATTTGTAGTTTTTAACATTAATGGGTAGAACTTTCATATTTTCTAAATGTTAAGTAAAAAGTATTTATTTGGTGACAAAGATACTACATTTGCCCATGACTACTGCCTTTCAAGAATACACGAGCTCTTCACGCACATTTAATTTATATGTTGTCATGGAGATATCTGAACAGAAAGATGCATCACATGGCAGGTAAGTATTGAACAAGCGCTTTGTCATAACTATTATGTATAAAATAATTTTGTAATGCCTAACTTTACTAAATGACACTGAATCATTTGGAAAAATTATATTAAAACAACAACAACCAAAATAAATAAATAAACCAAAGTAAAACAAAAACCACCAGTATGCTCTGAGTAGAAATGATATAATGAACAAACTGTTGAAGTCAGAGTCAAGATCTGATATTCTTTTCTCAGTTCTGCTACTGACATGACCTTAGAGGAAGCACTTATCTTAAAGATATAATTAGGTTTCTTTCTACTACATAGCACTCGAAATATTTCCTTTTAAAAAGTTGAGGATTATTTAGAATTATATAATGGCTTGAATTTGAAGGGACATTAAAAATTGTCTAGTTCCAACCCCCAAGAACGTTAAAGTACAATGAAATGATAAATACTTAAAAGAATTACATACTGGTACAACCTTACTAACATATTATGATCAAGTTACTTTTATGCTTAAAATGATCATGCCTTGGTTGCAATCCCATTACTGTCACTGCTTAAAATAATAGCATATGCCTTAAAAATCGATGTTAGGATGCAAGGAAAAAAATACTAGTGCTTTGAAATAGTGCAGAACAATCCTATTATGTACATGATTCATTACAACAGTTCTGTGGGTTCAGGAGAAAAGCTTGAAACTTTCTTCCTGTGCTAAATGTCTTTCATGTTAGGTACTATATACAGTAAGTGAACAATACCGAATCAGGCATTGTGATGCATTTCTTCTCAAAATTCAAGCAGAAAAAGTCAATTTAAATTATCTAGTAAGCAGCTGCCTCTAGAAAGTATCTTAACATTTTTATTTTGAAATTTCAGATAAAAAATTAAAAGGAATTTATTGGAAAAAGCAGGCCTTGAAAAGTCCTGAACAAAATAAAGAAGAGAAAATCCTCTAGTGGGGGCATTAACTTTGTATTCTTGTTCAAATAATTTGAATGCTGAAACAACCAAGAGGATGTCTCTAAGCAAGATGCAAGGGAAAAACAGAAGATTATGTATAAGTGCAGAGCCAGCCTCAAGCTCTGTATCTGTAATAAGCCGTATTCATGTAACCTTGAACTCTGGTGAAATTCAAATCTGTTTATGAGCGAGGCCTATTTCTTATTAAAAATACGGCGAGCATTCTTCTGAGCATGTGCTTTCAAACAGTTTTGTTGGCACATCTGTATTTGTGCACTTTTCCTTTGAAGATGAAAACTTGGTACTGATTTTCACCCATAGTTACTGTTTGCAACACTTCCTCAAGAATACACAATTTTAGCTGAATTTGTTAAATATCCATAATAACTACTTATTATTTTCTGATCAAGACAAGAAAATATAAAGCGCAATACTATTGGAATAAATCTGTGTGAAAACTGTTTGAAGGTAGGCAGAAACGTTCATGCTCAAAATAAAATGAATTTTGGAAATGTGAGAAAAAAATAGTACATATCTAAGTATTTGATGTCTGTCTGTATTCATCAAAAACATACTACAACAACATTAACTATACCTAAAGTTCTTTACAAATAATAGTATTTTCTTTTACCACAAGCAAACTGAGGATGAAGAAAAGAGGATCCAAGAAATCAGGGATATATCATCTACCATAGAAGGACAAAGATTATCTGATTCTTAACAAATGCTAAATACCTTTTCATAAGGAAAAAAAGTCATAATCAGTAGACTTGCATAGTTTTCAGCTATGCCTGTAAATTCACATTTGCCCTGCAACATGTTGCAGGATGCTTCAGATGAAAGATAGAATGTAAAAAGTAGGAAACAAACTATGGGAAAAACAAGTGCTGAGGCTTTGTAAATGCCAATTATATTTTTCCAAATTAGAGAGAACATGGTATGTCAGTGTACATATGTCATAAATGGAAATTGAAACAGCTGGCAAAGGAAAAACAACTTCAGTTGTATATAGTTAATTATGGGCAATGAAATGATTTTTACGATAATTTAATACAATTAAGTATCTTACAGACTACAAAATGAAAAGTATGCCAAAAATGATGAATAAGTCAATTAGAGGAGCAATAGTTGTTGGCAACTAAACACAAATACAGACAAGACTTACGTATGTGCAGACATTATTTTGGAATGCTGAACTAGATGTCAGTAAGCCAGAACAGACAAAGAAGGAGATACATTTGCCAAGAATAAACATTTAATTTTAAGGAATAAGATTATAGGGTATGGGATTTCAACACTTCAGGTCTTTAAGGATTAATCTTTAACAATCCTTTTGACAAAGTTTTCCCTTAATAAGATTAATAGCAGATTTCATTTTCTTTATACATTGAGCAGACATTTCCTTCTAGATCTCATCTTTAATATGCTGGGCATTTTAAATAACCACCAAAAACAAACAGAGAAAAAGACCTCACAATATGGCTGGAATTAAGCCATGGTTGGGTTTAAGAGGATTACAGATGTAATTATTAATGATGAGAATGTAAAGAATTGGAGCCAAGAATGGAATATATACCATCCTCTATATATAATAGAAGTATACACAACTACAAGTTCACTATATATATATATACGTGAGGATAAAAACATGTTTGGTCTTTATTCATGAAAATATTTAAAAAATGTTTGTTCACCGACTTCATGTTTTCTTTCACATCAGACAAAATATCATGCAGCAATTTAATGAAAAATGCCTGCTAAATTAATATAAAATGTGCAGACATGCTTCCTCTCTTCATTACAAAGTGAATTTTTTTATGACTTTGAGTTTAGTACAAAGAAGAGAGTACCACACCAGCAACATTCTTAAGAAAGTAAATACAAATAAAATTAAAAAATCATACTAGTTTAGATTCTCTTAAACAACCTTGAAAACTTAAAATGGGAAATTTTTTCAAGGAAGTACAAGTAAAAAATTTATTTTGTTCATGCCTACCTATGACCTTAGAGTACTGTCAATATACTGAAACAAAAGCATTAAGTGGAAAATGCATTAAGACTTAAAAAAAAAAAAAAAAAGTGTCTAGGTATCAAATAATATTTTATTTCAACAGGAGCATATTGTTTAAAAGAATTCCATTCATTCGTTTATGCCTGTGCTGACTTCAGCAGGACTTGATTTGAAAGGGAAATTAGCATTCTGAGTAGAAAGGAGATAAGCAGGAGGTGGATGAAAATGGAAGAAATTATCTAAATCAGGAAATGAATTAGAAAATGAACTATTACTGATTTCCTATTTGTTACAAAACCAGTAGTGATAGTGCCACCTAAAATAGTAATGCATGAGGATAACCAGATCTAAGAAAATACATCTTCCAATTTCTTCTATTTCAAATGTGTCTTGTGAGACATATTTTGTCTTTGATACATATGCATGTGTTACTCTCATTAGTTCTCACAGAAAATGCTCATCTGCAGCCAGGGAAAGATGTGAACATGAGCACAAATATAAAGCATCTTTACTTTAAAAAGATGCCACATTCTTAACCTACATCAACTGTAAGTCATGATTGACTTTAACACTTTCTTTTGACTGAAAACCCGATTGTTTAATATCACAATTAAATATAAAAATATCCAATAGCATTATTTATTTATTACTGAATGGATTCTACCTGGTAAAAGAACTTCAGAGGTTTCAGTATAATTTGTATAAAATTTCTGTACTGCTCATAAAATCTGCTAAAATAAATAAATAAATATTTAAGTCCTTCACATTGTTTGCAGATGAAACCTCCATGTTTCAGCCACACTGGGAACAAAAACAATAATAAAAACTTCTTAAAGCTTGTTTTTATTAATCAGTTCGGGTGTTGCACTACTGTTCTACTAACAATTAAACCTCACAAAATGTTTCACGTATTACCAGAAATTGAGATCAAATTCAGATTAAGTTGTCATATAAACACATGCACAGTGTTGAGTAGAAAAGGTTCACACTGAGAATTATGTTGAGTACTGAAACACCGTGCTCTGAGCTGGAAGCCTAAGAGAGGTAGATAACCTCATTAGATCTGCAATGCTATAGAAAACTCAAAATTTTCTGGGAATTCATTCTGATTCAGGCACTGAGCACAAAGACACATCCTTAATAAGTCTGGTCTTCTCCCACAGCTAAGCAGATTAAACTGTCATTAAGTTTTACTTCCTTCCAGAAGGTACTAAAATAATTATACAGATGTTACAACCTCCAGATTGATCTGCATTTTTTAATATATTTTTTTAAGAAGTCCCCTGTCAGTTCCTCACAATAAATATAAATGTCTACTTTTTCCTCTGGTTTCCTTTCAAAACCTTGTCTTTTGCAGTCATATCCTATTTGGTGTATTATCAACAATATTTCAGCCCTGATCCCCAAGAAGATGGAAAGAATATTCAAGATTACTACTGAAGAAACTAAATGTCTTTATGCCTACAGTATAGTAATTTGACTGCTGGCTTGAAGACAGCCAATTTAAAATACACACTGTTACATTTTTAACACCTCCTGTATTTACAGTATATATCTGATTTGCATTGTGTATTAAGTTGAAATACAAAGATCTAGAAAAGTACATACTAATCAGTTTTATAAAGTAAGTTGATGGAATTCTAGATAAAACTTTTATTTTTCACTTCATAATTTGATCTTTTAGAACAACCAAATAAATAATGAACCGAATCTGCATGGATGCTACAGAATAGTACAAGAACAGGAATTGATATTCATTTCAGGGAGAAAATATGCATATATATATGTACACACACACTTTCTAAGTTCTGTCTTCTCCCATATATCTTTCTGCTGTTCTGTCAGAAATTTCTGTCACACAACAGACCAAAGGGATGCACCCAATGACCCTGCCAGAGTACAGTGGTTTTGCTAGGACCCAATGACTCTACAGCCATGTTTTTACTCCAGTGCTTGGAAAGCCATAGAGAAGAAGATATGAAAAATGTCTCTAGATAGTGTTCATTTCCTGATACTGCACAAATATTAGAATAGCACTTGTGATCAGTAATTTGCCATACTAATATATACTAATTATTATTTTCACTGCCATCCATGGGATTTAAAGTGAGAGTTTATCTAAACAGCTATTTGCACTTTTCAACCCCTTCCTTCCTAACTTGCTTGCAAAGGTGTGTGATGCCAGAGGAGTGCTAGACATTTCTCTCCTGAACAGCTGCAAGGCAAAGGTTATATCTGCCACATCAAACTTGCAGTCACCTCTGGAGCACTCAGCAGTTTAGGCTTTTCATGTGTTTATTTTTTTTCAGCCTCTGTTAATGCTGCACTCCACGTCTCTCTGTGTCTGCAGCACAGCTGCCATACCCTGGAGTTCAGCTAGCTTTATATTGCTGAACTGCTTCCTTTCCTAGGGTATTATGAATGCCTAACAACATGTCTGCATCCAGCTTCTATTTCATGTCCCATTTCTGTAACACTGAAGCAAAGAATGTGAGCAACTGTTTCAGTAAGTCTGGACAAAAAAAGTTACTGCTTCTTGCTCCAGCTTCATTGTATTTATCAACTTATTTGTCACTCAGTTCAGGTGCCTCTACCGTCATACCAAGGGAGCAACATACTGTAAGAAGTCTGATGAAAATAAAGTCAAACAAGAGGAAATGTTATTTTAGAACACATCTAGAGATGATGTAATATATTCACAAGGCTTTGAAATTATTTTTAGTTTACTCAACATAATGAACACATACAAACAACTAAAAGCATATTTTCAAACAACTGCTGTTAGATCGCTATAGACATTCCTCTATTTTATAAAGCTCCTGAAGAAACTAACAAATTAGATGGGAGAGTTTAAAGTGAAACTTCTTTCCCTTGCACACAGTCACAAGAATGAATGCAAAAATAAGTGTTCAATCTTCAATTCAGAGAAAGTTCCACTAACACACTGAAGCGATTTATTCTGCATAGTTTGCTAAATCCTATGTTTAATGATATTCCTAGAACATGTTACAACATTAATCAAATGCATAAGCCATTTCTTAATGAGCTTTGCGGCACTCTGTGTACTAAACTCACTCCTATAGCTAAGGTAATTTTTGCTTACTGAAAAGTGCATGATATAAGTTAACAATGTCAAATGAAATGTTAAGTAAGTGGAAAAACATTACTATGAGATAACATCAGATTCCTGTTTAACATTGTGGACCATTATTGCTTTTATTTCTTACCACGGTTCTGAGCTGAGTTTACTCAGAACGAAGGCAGTATTTCTGCCCTAAAATGTATCAGCCATGAAACACTATGAACACAAAATAGATTTCATCTGGTAAAAATGCAATGGATTTACCTTCATAACATGAGTTTCTTCCACCTCTTTCTTGATGGCTATTATTTGAAGAACCAAAGTGCATACTGAAAAAATTCATAGGCTCATCCGAGGAAAATGCAAAGGCTCAAGTACTCAGAGTCTGACACAAACGATGGTATCTACCACAATAAAGGAAAAGAAAGTAGCACTTTGTGCTACAAGTGTCTTCATATTCAAATTTATAATTAGCAATGAAGGAAAAAGTGTTCATTGAAAAAACTTAACAGATTTAAACAAAACAAGTTATAGAATGGAGAAACATGCATACTTTCGCCAAGAAAATGCTTGGGAAAGGAGTTTGGAAAACAAGATATTCTTTGTCAATACTATTGTGATCTTGTGCTTCTTGAAGGAATGGAATTAGTCCACAATTTCCACTATTAGGTATTGTGAAAATGTCCTATGTGTAAAAGTGGGACTCCAAAAGTGTACCCATAGCAAAGGTGTTACACTACATAATATTTCCCTTCCAACCCAAAGAATTGTATGATTCTGTGATTTTCTGATGTCTAGTTTTCTATTTAGCATCCCAGAGAAAGGAAACCTCATTTTACTAGTCAAGGAAATGCTCCAGAGAAGATAAAATGAAATGGTGCTCCATTAGCTGACTTAGATGTATTGCGGACCTATGTATCTTACATTTTTCTGGCAGCTATCACTGCTGATTCCCTGTGTGTTCCTCAGAGAGATGTTGAATTTAGTCCAGAATTGCTTAAAGTACAGAATGAGTGCTTAATGTCTTAAACTTGTTTATAGAAAAATTATAAAAATTAACTTTGTTCTGAAAACTCTCATTTTTCCCTCACTTTTTTTTCATCATGGATGAGTGAATGGGATGCCTACATTTCTCTTGATACAAGCTTGTTTTACAGATCAAGTACCTCTTCCTTTTAAGAACAGAATAAAGAATAAACCACGGCCTTTAGTCGTCTTCATTGTCTCAAAGAATCCCTTTAGAAAAAATCTTTTTTTTTTTTTTTTAAACAACAAAAACCACTTCAAACTTTTTAACAAAAACTATTACTGCCCTTAAGGATATTTACATCAGCTGGTCCTTTAAGAGTTTAATTCTGATGAGGCTCACCAACAACACTAACTTCCCTCTGTCATATTTTAAGAAAGAATCATAATGGCAAGGTATTTTCTCTAGAGAAACTGTTGTATTTTTTGCCTGTAGGAGATAGTCCAAAAGTTACACAAAGGAATAAGTGAACACTTTCTTTATCTAATAATTTTTAAAGAAATATTAAAAAAAAAACTCAGTCCAAATAACTCAGTCCAAATAATGGTGGATATGAATGGGTTGCAAAACAGCTCTTAGCTCAGTAGTTTTTGTCATACTTTCTTTCACTGTACCATTCACATAGATTCTATTTTTTTTTTCTCTAATAGTCAGCATTGCCACTGTTACACACCACAAATTCTTCAGAAACCTCATGAATCTCTCACAACACTCTGGTGACCTTTGTCACTGAGAAATACTGCAATCCATTCATCTTTTTTTCTTGTAAGAAAAGAGCTTGTGTATTGGTATTGTCTTATTTTTCTTCCATTTTATTCTCTAAAAAATAGCATAATGTTGCCTTATATATAAAGTACTGCACAAATATTCATGGGGCTCAACTGCAGGACACTATTCTAATCCATTTTTAAGAACTCTCTATAGGCAGAGAACTTCTTCCTGAGAAAGTAGGAGATAGCAAGTAAACAATTGCCAAGATGCAAAACAACATAAATTGTTCTAATATTCTTGTAAATATGTTTTTGCTTTATAAATAGCATTAATAAATAGCATACCTTTCTGGTGCTGTTCTTAAGAGCTTCCGATATATATCAGGTGTACTCCTTACTCTCTCAGGATCATGGTCCTGGAGTGGATTGTTAGGAACAAACATGGGATCATACAGCATTTCCACCACAGCTGTTTTTCTCAAATACTGGATAGCTTTCTTGACAGTATCGCATCTTCTCATCTCAGGCTCCAAATCATCTTTGTAGGGATGTCTTTCCTTTACAGCTACTAGCATTCGTTCCCTGAGGGTGGCGACTTTGTTCTACTAATCCCTCTGTCGATAGCTGGGTCTTAGGCAACGCTTCCTAGTTGGCGAGCTTCATTACCATCTACGGACTTGCTGCTGACACCGTTGTCCCAGCGCTGAAGCAACCAGGTGACAATAGTTTAATCCAGACTATAATATAAAATCCTTTCTTGAGCCTTGGCTTTCAGTCATTTTCAAGGGTCGACAGATAGTGGTAACAGTGACTTCCTCCTCATCACTGTCCTCTCCATGTCTTTCACTTTTCTTAGTTGCCTTTCTCAGTGGTGGTGGGTTTGAGGAGGGTCCCTCACCTGGATCTTCCTCTTCTTTCTCTGCTTCTTCTTTCTGTTCTAGACATGAGGACACGCATTTCCATTTCTGGCCTTCCACAGGGGCAACCAACATTGATACCGGTGCTTCCTGTGAACGGTCGGGTCTGGCTTAGAGGTTTCCCCTTTCGATTTGGACCTGCTTGGAAACTGTCTCTCTCCAGAACAGTATTATATAGAGCTTGGTAAGCACAAGCCAAGCCTCAAATAAGTTGTTCCTCCTCAGATCTTTCTGAGCCACACCAGCCCTTACTCAAATGCTCGCTTAGTTTCTCAGGATCCCACAGGCGTTCAAGAGTAAAATCCCATGACACCAGAGCTCCCCATGCTTCTAATCTCTTTCCTAAACTCTCCACATTCCCTGCCATTCAACATCCTCTGGTTTGGAGACAGGCTTCCTCCACATGATGTAAAATATTATTGCAGTGAGTACATTCAGGAAGTAACACAGTCCCTAGGCTGGCATCCTGAACATGCAGAGCCCTGCGCTCTGGTGGGGGGTGGGGAGAGGCGGTAGGGAAGGGCACGAAGATTTACTAAATCCAACAAAACTGAGCAAATTGAGAGAGAGGGGAGTATCCAAGATATGAGATCTTACGGTAGTAAAACAGGGGAAGTACACGCGCCTTTCCTTCACGGCATAGCAAGAAAAAAAAGCGCGCCGGAGCCGGCGGTTGGTGCCCGGTCCGGAGCTCCACCACAGTTCCGCTCCCCACCACAGCATTAACTCTTTAACTCCCAACATGATGTTCTGATGTGAATACCGTCAGCAAGAAAAAAATCAAAATACCACAACACAATACTGTTTTTGTGTATTGTTTCAAAATCAAAGTAGAGAGCTGGAATAAGGGCAGGAGGTTGTTGTTGTTGTTTTTGTTTTGTTTTTTTAATAGTGAAAGAAAAAAATGAAAATATTAGGTAATCATTAGCAGTTAGGAAAAAAAGCTATATACTGAAAGTGTATCATAAAAACATTGTCCTCTTCCCAATGGCCCAGGATATTAATCAGCAGGTTAACATTAAGCCTATGTTTTCACAGCTCCCTCCTCAATGAATTCAAAGGGAACATACTGCCTCATACACGGAAATCAGCTGCTTCACTGCATTTCAGCACTGTCAAACATCCTGCTCCTAACAATATCACGACCACTGGAAAAAGTAGGAGTAACCAAAAAGCACAATTGGTAGGCCAAGGTTTTACCTAGGCAACTATATGGCATAACGAAGCAATAACTGCATTTGAATAGGATACACTCACTATGATGTTTTAAAAGCAGTTTAAAAAAAAAAAAAAAAAAAAAAAAAAAAAAAAAGGAATTTTAGCTCACCCCTTCCAAAAACAAATGATTACTCAAGAGGACTAGAGTCTCTATCCCAAGACATGCTGCTAACCCTTAAATGAAGATGAAGAGGAGTGGATCCAGGCTCCATCCCTTCCAGTCACTCAAGTTCATCACTTTCACCTGAGCACCTTGGGTTAGCCATGTCATCTCACCTGGTGCTCAATCATTGGTTCAGGCTGTGACCTGGCAATTCCACCATAGCAACATTTGATTATGGTGCATCTTAGCATAGCAATATGCTTAGTCCTGTACCTCAAGCACCTTTGCAAGAAACTAAAGTTGTTTTGATTATATAAAGGGGAAAAATGGGGAGGGTAGGGAGATGGCCTTAAAACAAAACAGCAGCAATGATCTATTTACTTATTTAGTAAATAGGACATACAAATACAAAATAACACAATATAATTGGAATCAAAGCTAATAAATCAAATAAAATGAGAGAAAGAGTGTCTGAAACCAAAGGCCTTATGCTAAAGCTGAAGGTAAAATGGCTAGAAAAACTCCACTGCTGAGATGAACACCAAAAGACTTCCAGACTTCACTTAAAGGTTGTCTATTACAGTAGAGGTAATAGTATCTTATCTGGAGATCCCTGTCTATCTGAGGACCTCATAGTTCTTCTGAAGGTAAGCACTTTCTTCTGTTTTCTGTACCCCCTGCTGTTGTGTCAGAGTGGCTCCTCATTTGATAGGGAACCTTGCTTCTCTGTTGTCTTGTTGTGCTTTCTGTTCCATTACATCATCTCTGTTCCTCATTTTGTTTTCTAAAAACAGCTATTTTATTGTAGTGTTTGCTGTTAAGTCTGTATTATTGACATCCAGAAAGAAGTTTGTACTTTACTACTCTGGCCCAGTGCAGAACACCATCCATATTAAGTGCCTTTCTTTCATTATGTAAGATTACATAGGTCTTAAATACTTCTACTGATGGATCTTCACTCATACAATTGTGCTATTGTACTTCTATCCACGTTCATTGTTATTTATGCATTTTAAACTTCTCTATCCATGAACAGAAGTCACTTATTTTTCTCTCTTCTAATGCAGATTGCTCTAAGTACTTATGTCTGTTACACATTCTTTATTGTCTTCAGCTATCTACAGCTGATAAATAAAAGTCTATTTGTTGATACTGTTATATTTCATATTAAGAATAGATGAGATTGTTTCCCAATGTATTTTTTTTCAATGAACAATGAAAGAGTTGTAGTTGCCTGAACTTCCTACTGTTTTGAGCTTCTGTATATTGTTATATGTTCTCCTGCATTGTATGGGAATTGTAAGTCCTGGTTGAACCAGTAATTGAGCACCTGATGAAGGGACACCACCAGCCCTAGGAGGGCATATGAAAGGTATTCACTTATGCCACTAACCAGGTTTCACCCCTTCCTAAACCTCATTTAAGGGCTGGCTGACAGTAGGGAAGGGTCTCTGCCTAGAAATCCCTCCTTTTGGAGTATTTGGTGATCCCTGTTCCTTGGGATGGGTATTTAAATCTTTATTTAACAGAATTGTAACCATTACCTTTTTTGAGTGAGTTTAGAACTGGATATCTGCCTTTGCTATTCCCTATGTGTGTAAGCACTGATACTAAATAGGTTAAGGTTAATTACTAAATAGTTAGGTTAATTACTAAATAATAGGTTAATAGGTTAATAGGTTAATTACTAAATACTATATAGAAATAGTCTTCCTTATAGCTCTGTATTTCTGAATAGGCTTAGAAGTATCCCATATTGTTTATAAATGTATTTTGTGTGTTGTAAACTCCAGTTCAAAAGTGAGTCTCTTCTTCTTCCTGGTGTGTCTTGGTCTGGAATTTTCAAGAGAATAATAATATAAAATTGATGACTTCATATCACTAGCCATAGAAGTTAGCTTGTGTTTATTCAGAAAGACCATGTTTCCATGTAAGTTATGGGGACCTTAAACCAACAGTGACAGGGCTTTTAAAATGTGTTTAACAGGGGATTTTGCAATAAAGGGCATGAGAAGGAAACACTTATATTGTTTAGTCTTCAGAAGTTACACAGGAAATCCTTAGAGGAAACAATCCCTGCTATCGAGGTTACAATAAAACCCCTTCAGTTTCAATATCAACAAATCTGCTTATGTGCTTCTGGTCAAATTTGGCATTAGACTAGAGTGCTTATACTTCAGTAAGAGATTTTTAGATATGCTAACATGTCAACAAAGCAATTTTAGCCATGGAGTAAGAGGTTTGACTGCAAGTTCATGTTTTCAGGCAAGGATCTAAGGCACAGGTCTTAAAGCAATAAACATGCTGACAGATTCTCAGACTAATAGAAATTCCAGGTACTAAAGAATCAGAAAATGAAGCTTTCATTTTTTCTGAACTTTTTTTGTCAGCATCTTAACAGACAGATTCCTGCCTGAGTCACGTGTGAGGGCATGACCAAGAATGAGATATAGAGAGAAAACAAATACACTGTACTCATGTCCTTCTTTAGTTACGCTTTCAGGCAGCTGATTTGTGGTTTTTTTTTTCAAGTGATAGAACAACAATTTAACAACACTAATACACTTTGATGTGGAAGGACAGAAGGTTGAGGAAACCTACTGTCTCGTCCTACTCAGTGGGTTTTCAGGGAGGTGAATTTTTTTCTGTCTCCTGAGTCATGCATCCACTAGTCAGGAGGGTTGGCTACCGTGGTGGAATCATCCTGGAGTTAAAGGAATAGTACGCATTAATTTGAGAGCTCAGCAACTACTAGGAGGTAAACTTTGCTAATTGGCTAATTATGATTAATACGCGTTAAAGGTAAGACAATTTTAAGCAATGGCTTTTACAAAGAGGGAAAAAAAGATAAAGAGAAAAGGTAGAAAATGGGAAAATAGAGACAGTCAGATATATAAACACACAAAAGCGAAGCAGATAATCACTCTAGATCCAGCGACGTCTTGGTGCCAGGTGCTGATGGTCATCTAGTGATGAGCCATTGGAGGTTGTATTGTTCAGACTGCTAACGACAGTACAAACTCTTATTTATAGTCCAAAGTGGTTGTGTTAGCCCTCTTGGAGTGAGAGCTTTTGGCTTTGGAATCTCAGACTGTTTTCTCGTCTTCCTGGCCTTGCAAATTTGAGTCAGATAGGTTAGAGGAATCAGAGAGACTTCACAGGATACAATGGTATCATCTCCCAGTGTTCCTTATCAAGCTGGAGTTATTTGATCAAAGGCCAAGTCAGGAGCAGTGCCTGAGCACTCCCTTTCAAAGTCAAAGAGCTCCAAAGAAAAGCTTTCAAATGTAAAATTGTCTACGTAGTGATGCTGATTGCCTCATGTTGATTTGAGACACTCTTTGCCCGTCTCAGATACCCACCCTCTGGTGCGTATGCTAGGTGTTTGCTTTAGAGTGTTAGTTCATAATTATCAACTATGACCAAGATGATCAGGCTGTAAATGTTCAGCTGAATAAAAGAGGAAAAACACAACAACAGACAAAAGAAACCAATGAACCAAATCAACAAAAGCCAGGTTGTCTCAATAACAATATTCACTTTTCACAGCATCCATCATGAAGTTTTGTTTTACCTACTCTATGCTTGTCTTTATTGTTTCCATACCCAGGGAACACAATGCAGTCCATAATACTGGTGAAATAAAATAGCTATTTGCTTTAACTCCATGTTCAAGTTAGTTATGAGCACGTTTTTAGCAGAAGAATCTAAGTGTGTAAATATCGTGCTGAGTAAATATTGTCTCTGGTTCTTTACATATCTTGACACATGTTGTTTCCATACAGATAAGTTTAAAAAAAAAAAACAAACATGGGTGATAAAATATAATCTGTAGGAAAGAAGGCAGTTCAGGAGACTGGGGTTATTAATGCAGTCTCTGAATCATAATTCTCTGGTTTCTTGTTTATGTTCAATTTCCACACTTGCTAAAACAGGTGAAGTTACGTAACTTGCTACTTGAGTATTCAGAATCTGAAGGCTGGGGCTTGCTCTGCAAGTTCATTAGTTCATTTCTAGTTTGGGGTGGGGATATATATTCTAAACCCCATAGAGCTGTTAAAAATGCAGCAGTGTACATGTTTATGTAACTCATGGAAAAAAAAGAGAGCTTTGAACCTGAGCTCTCCTAAATAATTTTTCTTAAAGAGAAATGAATTAATAATACTTTGTTAAAAATGCTGCCCAAAGTCCTACTATTTGTACCACTCCTGGAAAAGACCCCGGGGAGCAGCAGTGGAATCTGTGCTATTGATTGGCTGGTTAAATAGAGGCCTATTAGATTCAGACAGGCTAGATTGATTATACAGCAGCAGTAGGAGCTCAGACTCAACGTCAGAGTGAGAGAGAGCACAAGCAAGGGAGACTGTACATACTGTAGCATCAGTATGTAACTGCTGGTGCCCGATAACGCTAATATCTTGCTCTTGAAGTGGACAGCTTGCTGAGCTACCTTCTAGCATTTGCAAGAGGATACCAGCTCTTAACCAGTACAACTGATCACAGACTGGACCTTGGAATAGTTCATTTTACTTATAATCATGTCTCTTAATGTTCTGCATCTCTGAAGAAGCAGCTTATTACAGAAGATAAAAATTCATGCTGTCCCCTTAGTTCACACAGTACTGATGACATAGAGAGTTTGATCTTCCAGGTAAGGAAATTATCCTTTGTTTTTCTGAGTGGCTAAAACAAGAAATTATTCTTTCTGTATTTTGCATGTTAAATACAAGCTTTGGAATTTGTGTAAGGAATGTGTTTATTGTGCTTAGATTTTTTTTCATTCACAGATGAAATGTATTTAATATTGTATACAACTAAAGGAGATTTAGAACAAGACATTGTTTGTGCATTGCATTATTATACTTAAACCTTCAAGTAAATGGGAATGAAGCAGCCAGAAAAGACAATTTCTAACTACTTGTGTGATGTTTTAATCTAACCTGTCCCACGCATGCTAACCAGCCTGGAGTTGTGACAGCACGCAAGCTCTCTCATATTATTAATTCCTTACTGTTCATGTTAAGACAGGCAGGGAGAACATTCAGCTAGAGGATTTTTCAGTGCTTGTCAGTAGTTTGAAGCAGTATGTCGTTTGACTGCAAGCTTACCTCTGCTGCACAAACATGATCTGCCTTAAATAATATGACGGCGTTAGACTGCCATCTTTATATAGATACAGTAGTTATTGCTACCATTCTGTCTGCAAAGCAAAGATCAAGGCTTATGACCCAAAATATGTATTCTATGATGTTTAGTGGTACTGTGCTGTATGTTTGAAGCAGACATCCCATGAGCTGATTGCTTGTTTTGACATGACATTGACGCCTATGTCTCTAAACTGCTTATGCTCTACATAAACTTCCTGCACATAGCTTCCTTTAGCTCTGATATAAATGGGTTTTGCTGTTTCTTTGGAAGGTAATGGGGTATAAACAAGAACTGGTTAATTTTTCTTTTAAAAGTCAGAAAGCTGGTTGACTCAGGGTTTACAGGCTATGGGAGCATACATCTAACAATCCAACACAGTGATTTATTGATAATACATTCCTTTTAGCTGGTATTAGTTTGTAACACCCTTCCTCATCAGTCTGCACCCTCTGTGAAAATATTTTTAGTATACCAGCTACAGTAATTACTCCTTCTGAGTATAGTTATCAGTCTATTTAAGAGTTTAAGCAGATTGTCATGTATCCAAGTACAACTTCTCACTGGATTGTACAAATAAGAAAATAACATTACTTCTAGAATAGAATCTAATTGCTATCTGTTTAATCTGATGACAAGTATATGAAGAATACAGAAAAATCACTTTTTTTCTTGCTCTACCCAGGTATTTCTGTAAGTTTCTAGAGAGCACTAGCAGATGTGAAGAGAAATATTTAGTTACCAAATATTTATAACTGATAAAAGATCTAAAAAAAGTGTTGTATACAACAGGCATGTATAGAATTTTAAAGCTAAAAATAATTTAAAGGAAAGGGGTGCCTAGAGGACCACACGAGCAAAGTATATAAGGCTTAAGAGACTGCTTCAGTACCTACAATAAGTAAATATTAGCAGACATAAGAACTATGTTGATGAATGTAAAGTCTTAATTAAAATGAGCAATCTGAGCTGTCTTATTGATTTATAATTTCTCTGTGGACATTTGTTTTTTATCCATACAATTGATCGAGGTCACCAATTTCAGTTTTTTTTTTTACTACATGGAAAAAATAATTAAAGTTTTTCAAAGACATATTTTGTCACATTAGCTTTTGTCCAGAAATATTTTACTCAATAAACGGTGTTATGAAAATTGTGAAAATACTGTCAAGAGGGGACGACTGCATATGTTGAATGGGAGCATCAAAATTTTGCCATAAATAATGGTGATAAACACCCATTCAGTTTTAATTAACTGACTGAAAATATCAAGGACAAGATGGAGACTACTATATCAGAAGAGAGAGATCTATCAATTATAGGTATAATTTTGTAGGGAGCTAAGACAATTGCATGCCTAATTCAGTTTGTCTCCTTGCAAAACTTGAGACTAATCTCAAAATATTTCATATACAGTTTAAGTTGCAGAAATAATCCTTTACATGCATTCTAAAGCTTTCCTGTAGTTCATACTTCTCATGCTTTTCTCTCTGAAAAAGCCTTGTTTATTACAGCTATGCTATTTAAATATTCTTCAAGATATGTCATAACTTTGTAACTGAAATCACAAAATTAGCATAAGGCAGTGATGCAGTTCTCTTCAGATTAGTATCTGTACTGAGGTTATACCTTAAAAGGAAATTAAATACCTCTTCTTAGGAATTTCTTATTTTGGAAAAGGAGTATTTCATTTTTTTTAAATAGCAAATTAGAAGTCCAAACAATTGTATAAGCTTATGCCCATGAAATGCATTACTGATTTCCATACTGAAGATTTGTACTGTAATTACCTTCTTCTGTCATTTGTGAACTTCAGGCAAAAGTAACAAGGAAAAAAAAAATTGAGTCTATACATGACAAATTGTGCAGTTACTTTTGAGTCTACAATGTTGTTATTCCAGGCCTTCTGCAACACTCCAAACTGATTCAGTTGCTTCACTGTTTCTCAAGAAAATTAATTTAGCATTTTTGAAACTAATTTTGTTTTGCTTTCCAGCTTGAACTTGCTAGAAGTGAAATTTCATCTCACTTTTCCAGAAAACTTGAAGCCATTAGGGGGCTCTTTCCTCCCATGGTATTGCACAGAAAGCTGCATTAAGAAGTTACAGCTGATTACTAGTCTTATTACCAAAATAAGTCCTGCTTGAATTAATTTATTCTGGGTGTAGATCACTTCAATGTTACAAAGCAACTATATATATATGTAATACATGTGTAATTGAATGAGGATAATTCTTCCACTGTCAATTAAATGGTTGTTTTGAAGTTATCTTGTACCCAAATTACGGAAGCTAGTAATGAGTTTAGTGCGAGCTCACTACTTTGAAGTGGTCTCTGCAGTTAGAAAGTCAAGCTGTCTGATCAGGCTGGATATGAAGCACTACTACTGATATCCAAAAAGGTTCCATTCACTTATATAAGTAACAACCAACACTAGAGTTAACCTTGAAAAAATTACCCAGATGAGTACTGTTACACTCTATTAATAAGCATATCTATTCTCCATATCTATGGATCTTGTTATTTACGTATCTTACCTTCAGAAGGACAGAGGGTATGTCTAGAAGTCTGGAATTATTGTTACTTGCTTCAAGTTAAACAGAATGATTCTGCAAGCATACAATTGAGCAGCTATGCTGAAATTACTGAGGACTAAATTCTAGAATTCTTTGTTCTGTTCATTTTGCCCTTGGAAGTATTTTTTTTATTTAATTACACTGCTGCCCTATTTCAAGAGACCAAAGTAGTGTATCAGCAATTAGGTGTAATTAATCCTTTGTACTATTTGTTTTGGGTGACAATTAATGAATTGTTGAACAAAGACGTAATAGAACTGTTGTGAAATCCAGCAAAGTGGCTGAAAGCACTACCTTATCTCTATTCGGCTCATCCAGAAAGTTGAAAATAATTTTTTATTTCAAATTCAGCCCCCCAGTATAAGCAGAGGTCAGGAGAAATACAGGTGTCAGAGCATACATGAAGTAGCTGTCCACATATTCTGATATTTTTGTGGAAATCTCTTATTCCTATCATCCTTGACAGTGAGAATCCCATGTTCTTGGAAGATACCCCCCCGGCCAACTTGTTACACTGACTCCATTCACCTTACATACATAGTTAAAAAAAATACATAGCAAACCTAAACACCAAATCAAAGTCCTTTCTTGATCTGCTCCAGATCTTACTAGTCTCTCAGCTCACATACACACTTAAACCAAGTATTTTATTGCACATAAAAAAGGAACCTTACTCTGTTAAACAGTACCTAGAAATTCCAACAAGGATCTGAAGAAAACAGACCTCATTTGAACTTCATGCAGTGAAATAGAAGTTGTCAAAAATTTGGTAAATTAAATGTTATTCTGAGGTATGTCACTTACAGCTCAGACTCACGGCAGATGGCATCTAGTAACCACCACATTAGCACAATGCAAACAGTATCACACAAGTTACTTGCCATCAGTGGAAAAGTGCTTCTACACTGTTAGAAAGTGACTGTAATTAACTGTGACTAACTTTGACTTTGAGCAATTAACAATATGCACACATACAGCCACCAAAGCTGAGCTGATACTATTTATCTTCACTTTATTTAAGGCCCAAATCAGATAAAATGAATTACCTGAAAATGAACAGAAGTCTGTAGTAGAACTAAGTAGCAGGGAATGGCTTCTCAGTTGAAGTCAGGTGCCCCAGCTAGAGGGTTGTTGCCTTCCCTACAAAGCAGTTTAATTCAGTTGTACGTTCTGCTTCCTTGAAATCAATGTAATTTCACTTAAAAAAAAATGGATTCTACACTAACTTTGAGGCAAGAATTTCAATCCAGAGGTGTCTAATTTACTGGTTGATTAATTTATCCCTTATATACACACACTATATGCAAACCACTTTGAAACGAATGACAATTGTTGTATAAATACAAAGTATTATTATGGTAAACAGAAATCACTCAAATTTCAGCTAATTAAACCTGCAGCAGTATGGAATGCTCTGTTAAGCATGAATAAATCATTTATTTCTGATGAATGTCTAAAGTCTGATTTAAAAAAAAACCAAACTATTCTTCATGCACAAATTCAAATTAAAAAAAAAAGAAAACCAAAAAAGAAACTTAAGACTTCTTTTCTCTTTCACGCTTTCCTAAAATGTATGTGAGGAATCATATGTTTAGATGTTAAAAAGTACTTCAGTAGGTACTTGAGGGAAACTTAAAATGAGGAGGGGAAACAGAATTTTACAGTCTGATAGTGATAGTACAAGGGAAAATATCTTTAAATTAAAAGAGGTGAGAACTAGGCTAGATGTTAGGGGAAAAAGATCTTTGTGCAGAAGGGAGTGAGGCACTAGCACACACTGCCCCAATGAAGCTTGGGTGCCACATCCAAGGAGATATTCAAGGCCAGGTTGAATAGGGCCCTGGGCAGCCTGATCTGATGAATAGCAGCCCTGGCTGGGGAGTATCTTTAAGGTCTTGTTCAATCCAAGCCATTCCCTGATTCTATGATGAATATATTATCAAAACATTCTGACAACAAATAATAACAGTGGATACTAAAAAATAAATCATGTCACAGAAAGCAAGAGTTCTTGCTTCTAGTTGCCTTACAGGAAAAAATATATATATAAATATAACATAGAAAATAGGGTTATTGCTCAACTCTCGTTTACATTGGATTTTGACATGTAACTCACTTTACAAGAACAAGCTGTAGTTTCCCCATATTTGCAGATAATCCCTGAGTTTATAACATGTCTCTATATCTGACCATATATAAGCATGTCCTTTGTTTCCTGTACTCTATGTAGGTACACTTGCACAACTTCCATAGTGGGTGTGTAACATTCAGCAACACAGCCATATAATACCCAATTGTGGTCTGTGTTCTGTAGAGTAAAAGGATTTACTGCTTGCGATTTGAAATCACTTATAATATTAAGTTAGGAGAAAGCTGCTGCTAATAGACAGATCAGCAGGTATCAGGATCCTACAACATATTAGATTCCCCTCATAGAAAATATTTTATTAATATCTTTTGATTTAGAATGGTGAGATACAAAAAAATTGCTATGAACCACTGAACAAAACACCAGTGAAGCATGGTGTACAATTTGGAGACAAGCTCTTCCTATTTTAGATTTTACTTGAATTTCAAAGTATTTAGAACTGAGATAAAAGAGTTATTTTCCAGAAAAATACTCTTTATGTCTGCCTCTGAATCCACAGGGACAAGTCCTCCTCTGAAAGAAAAGCATAGGTGTATATGAATGTTGTGCCAGAAACAGGAAAACCATTGATTATCTTGCATTTAATTGCAATATATAGATGGGGATATATATATATCTATATATATAATATATAGATGCAATATATATTTCATGGGGATACATAAACACATTAAATATAACAAAATATATTGTTGTGTTTTATTCTTCCATACTTAGGATTCATCAGTAGTTCTTCGATTCCTTGTAACAAAGCAGTAGGGAAGTTTCTGAAAGCAGTATTGTAATTTTTATTTGTAAGTGAAAACAAACTCATTGGCTTGTTTATAAGCACAAGAAAACAGACAAAATTCCTGTATCTGGTTCATTTTCTTGAGTTTGAGTAACAAACAGTTTTCTTATTTTTTGTTTGCACTCGTCACAGACTGTACCCTCTCAATCCTGTGAGAAAAACTAGCATTTGAAATTACTCCCTTGCCTGAGATCAAAAGAAAACATTTAGCAGGGAAAACATCTCTTTCAAAATAGCACAGGCATCTCCTAAAACACTGTAGATTTGAATCACTTTTCAGGTAAGCTCCTATGCTGTAAGACATTCAGTCTTGGATGTTTGCCCATTAATACTACACACTGTTGTATATCAAGTACTTCCTTGATGATTTTCAAATAACATCTTGTAGTGAAGTATAGAACTTAATTAGTAAAATTTCAGCAATGAAATTACTGTGCCCTCTGTATTACCTTCCACTGGCAAAACAAGTATCAGTGACCAGCACTGCAGTTGTTATGAAGCTGCTTATCACTAACAAAGTGAAGCATAGCCTGAAAGTTTGACAATGTCCCTTAAAAGCAGACAACCCTGGACTGCACTGCTGTATGCCTCTCCAAGCAGGATTTGCTGTGTAGACTTTACTTCAGGTCAGAAATAATACAGTTTTTTGCTTGTTTTTCTCCCCAACATAAATTGCAATCATCACCAAGATCTAGCTCATCAATTCTTTCCCATATTTTCTCTTTTTGACAATTAAACAGAGGAGAAAGGGTGCTTACCTTAATAACAGCCTTAAAAAAACAAATAGAAATTAATATTCCAGGAAATGTGCTAAATATGAAAAAGAATTAAAGTTTGGGACTGGCTGCAGGGCTTTCATTATTGCAAATGCCCTGTCCAAGTGCAGCAAATGCAACTGGCCTCAAACAAGTTGAATTCCTTAATATTTAAATAATTAGATCAAATGCCACTAGGTAGAAGGAAAACAATATGTGCGAGTCCTAATTACATTAAATATCAATACGAGACACAAAAACACATTTATTAAGTTCTTAGTCTGATGGTTATATAATTCTCTATGGCATTTAAATTGCTACCCATTTGCTTTGTTCACAGAAGGATAAATACTCCTAAAGACCACGAACATCTTCAAGAAAATATCCACCCATTTTTATAACCAAGAGTTTTTGGCAGTACTTCAGAGAGGCCCCACTACAGGAACTGCTGTTATTTTGGGTAGTTGATACAGACTGGTGTGCCTGAAAAATTAATGTCAGGAATTACAGGATGTCAGGATTAACACACCCACAAACTTTCCTCACTCAAAACAGTTTAATCAGATTTCTCTGAAGGGAAACATCTTCCCTTACTTCGTATTACTGTGGCATAAGAGGATGTGTACAGAGACTTGCTAGGTAATAAATGACACACTGAAAAGCCTTATTCTGGTCTACCTCCAGATATTTTCTTTAAAAATGTCATGTTTTTACAATCTTGGAAACTGTCACTGAACAGACAGTAATTTAAATTATAATCTTGCAAACTACACAAATCCAAGGGATATCACTATCACTTCTCCATTTTTTAAGCTGTTTATTGCCTTGACTACAATAACATCTGCAAGAATCTTAGACCTACAGTAATATCTAGAGAAGAATGTTGTAGAATTTGTGTAAATATCACATGTATACAGCTAATAGGAGAAATGAAGAGCAAAAAATCACGTTAAAGAAATAATTTATCATCAATTACCTAATACAGAGAACATCAATTATTGAAGTGCATATGCTGAATCTGCAAATGATGTATCAACCACTCTACTTTGTTCTTGTTGCATGATACAGCACTTAAATTTTGAGAAATCAGCCATTAATCTTACAAAGTGTTATGTTAGAATTTTTCATGAGAAGTAACTGGCTTTTTCTAAGATGATAGTTCAAAATCAATTTAAGCATTCTCTGAATAAGATAATTATTTAAAAATAAATTCTTCACAGTTCACCTGTCCACAGGACTGAGTGCTGCTAGTTTCCTGATGCCTCAAGTTTCTCTTTTTTAAAAATTGTCTCCTTTATATGACAAGTTTATATTAACAAAATTAAAAGATACAGTCTGTCCAATATGTAGAAACATGGAAGTCTCTCCCACCTCTCCCTTCTTTAACTTTCTTAAAGAAAAAAACTAAAATTCTTCTTGTGTGGGTTGCGCAATTCCTTAATTTTTGCCCTTTAGGTTTTTTTTTTTTTTCAATGTTACCTTTATAGGCTCAAGCCTCATAAGTATTCTATATAAATATTTAATGTTCTTCATTAATCCTCTTGATTCTCTCGCCCTCTGTAACAGTTTACTTTTAGGTATAAATTTATTCAGTAGTAGCATCTTTTTCATAAATCCTGAGCTTTGTTATTATATCAGTTTAGGTCACATTTTAGAGTATTCACTGTAGCTGATACTTTAACCATTCTATATCTATTGGCAATTCTGTGATCTCTCAAAAGAAGTATTAGCTGGGAAAATGTAGCATGTACAAATGAAAATACAATGTGCCTTAGAATTAAAAGCAGGACCTTGGAAAAAAAATGTTCAAAATTACAACTAGTGGCTGAACTACAAAATTAAAACATTCCACTTAAGAAATAAAACAAACTTCATAATTTCTTTCAGTAAATTCTTCTCATTGTTTGTTGTTCTCTTGTTTCTTTCACTCAGAGCTCTTATTTCAGAGACAATGGAACAGAGCCCTTTAAAGTGAGAGTAGGGCCATCTTTAGTCTTGTCACTTTGTCTTAATATTGACACAGTCATTCTATCTTATACATGTTTAAGAAAATAAGCAGTAGATAAGGTAAACAAATAATCTTGTCTTGGTAGTATCATACTGATAACAAGTAAGTTATACAGTTCTGTATAACACTCTTAAATCTCTATTTTACAGAACTATCTCCAGAACTACCTGTGCCCATAATGGGGACAGCACACCCACCAGTCCACCCAAAAAAGTGTGTGTGTGCAGGGGGGTGTCAGTGGTTTACAGGTCCATTTGGCCCAGTTCCATGACTAATGAGGCAGGTAAATACATGGACTTGCATCTCAGGAAAGGGAAAAAGGGAAAGAGGGAGAAGGGCAGGAAAATGGGCCAAAAAATACAAATCCCAGTACAGTGTCAACAATCTGAAGAGCAAAGTTAACTTACTAAATATGATATCAGAATGCAAGATAACAATACAGGTTAGTAAATCAAATAAAATATGACAGAGTCCAAAAGCAAAGGCCTTACTCTAAAGCTGAGGGCAAGACAGCTAGTGAGCTCCCACTACCAAGACAGGCACCAAAAATAAAGAGGCAGACTCTGGGCTTTAAACTCTACCCTGGAAATATCAATCTGAAGCAAAAAGCAAAACTGCAACTTCTAAAGAATGGGAATAATGATGACATATATTTATGTGTAATTGTTATGCACTGTTGGAGAACAGTCATTCAAAATACATTTGAAAAAAACAAAAGTAACCACTGGATGTGGTTTACTGATCCAAACTGAAATTGCATTGCATCCAGTCATGATCAGAGTAACAACTTGACTCTTTTTATATTATCCTGACAAAAATTTTATGTACTATAGCAAAACCCAGCCACCATGGAAATTACAGATATGATGCATAGATGTATTTATTTGTATATATTCACACATGTGGATACCTACAGCCAGCATTCATAAGAACAGTCAAGAAGCTTCTGGTTTTAAAACTGCAGTACTCCAACAGTCAAGGGTTTGGAAAAATAAAGTGTATCCATCAAAAAATGAAAAGGGAAACAAACTGTGCATAGTACAAAAATAGAACTCTTTTTTAGCAGAATTATTTTGCTGTGAATAACCCCCTTACCTGCATTTAGCATGTGCTGATTGCTCAGTTCACTGAAATACAATATGCTGAGCAGAGCCATGGGTCAATAAAGTCATTTAAAACAATCAACATCTGGGCAGAATATATAATGAACTGGTCTTGAATATTTGCTTTAAAAAATAAAAGCAATGGTAAACTTACTGAGTACTTTATCTAACTCTCACACTATACACAAGCTGAGTTCGATACTTCAGTATTTCCTATGTTATGAGATTGACATACAGAAATATAAATCTTAATCTAACATCTCACATGACTCAGTGGGAATATCCAAGTATCATATCCTCATTTATATCATAAAAAGTGTGGCTAGCAGTTTGAGGGAGGTGATTCTGCCCCTTAGTTCTCCACTGCTGAGGTCTCACCTGGAGTGTTCCATTCACTTCTGGAATCCTCAGTACAGGAGAGACATGGACACAGAGCACAATCAGCATTGCCCACAATCAATGCAAACAAAAAAAAACAGCCTCACTAGGCATAGGGAAAGGATCAGTAATGCAGGAATCAGGACTGACACGTAAAACAGCCACATTGTTGGTTTTGTTTGTTTGTTTCTCTTTTTCAGGAGTACTACAGCGGTGCGTGTGTGTTGTCTAGAAGAGGCACATATGAGACTGATAGGTTAAGCACCCTGATATCATTGTGTCAGTGCCTATTCCAAACTCAATAGCACTTCCCAGGACTTCCAGCTTGTGTAAAAATTATGGCCTTCTCTTCGTGCTCATTCAGGCACTAGAATTTAAGGTTCAAATAATACTTGAGCTGTTCCACATTTACACATGGCTGGTCATATTGCCATTGAGCTTAGTTACATACATCTGTGCCTTAGGAATCAAAATGACAGATGGAAGAAGTTAATCTTTTGCCTTACTTAATCTTGTAGTTTCAATGACAGTGGCCAGAGTACCCCTTGTACAAACTGTTATCCACTAGTGCCAGACTTACAGCAAGTGAGTCCCACCATGGTTTCCTGACCTCCCTGTTAAATAATTTTTAAAGGTTTTTTTTGGACAAAATTATTTATTTATTCAATCCGTCAGCATGTTGGGGAAAGAAATAAATATAAAAATAGAAATAGAAAAACTATTCTTTTAGAAGTTCTTTTAGAAGTTAATTTCACCCTCTCTCACAAATGCAATATATGTCATACTGATCACAAAACAGGCGTTAGCCGCAAATCACATTTTCCAGGAAAAATGCATCTGAATTAAATTACTGATAACTTAACCCATTTGGACTGCTCCTATCAAAATACTATTTTCAAAAATCCACAGTGGGAATGAGAGCAACCTTCTTTCCGTCTCTCCTCCTTAGATGTAGTGCCCAAAACTCAAATACAGTTGCTGAGCTAATTTCCAGATTTTTTGTTTACAACTTTTTTCAGCGTGAAATCAGGTTAACACTAATGCTTTGTCTCATATGTATGACAATTAGAAAAAAATCAGACAAATTATAACAACAAAACCTATGAGATAAGCTTTCACCCCAAATTTTCACCGAATTCGGCACTCTTCTTTATCGAATGTTAGACCAGAAATAGAAAAGATCAACTGGGGACGATTTTCAGTGTAAATTTGAATTGCAACGAATATTTTAGCAAGAAAAAATATAAGCTCTTATTTTCAGCAAAAGAACAGTTTACCTTTTCTTGAAGACTTTTGGACTGTTGGTATAGTCAATTTAAACACAGTTTAAAATACCTTATTGCTCTCCTTGCTGTTAGTCTTTATTAAGTCACTCACTATGGCATGCAGGACTTAAGCAATTAGTCACCAAAACATTTCTTCTGCATTACTGACATTCTCAGGAAGGCTGTAGAAAATGATCTTCTGTGAAAAATATTTATCTAGATTCTTTATGTGTCAGTAAGAGAGAAGGTGATTTTCTAGAGGTCTTCTGGTGAATTCAGGAACTGCTCTGTAGATTGGAATCTGGAAAATATGCTATATTTCTCAGGACATTGCTGATGATAAAATGCACAATCAGTTCACGCAGACTGCTGTTGATGAATTCAATTTGAGAGTGTTTCTCTCTTCAGTTACACTTCAAGATGAATAACTTTCTAGGATTATTTCTCCAGATAGAAATACTATACTATTCCAGAAATACTATACTATTCCAGATAGGAATACTTGCAGAGAACTGTGTTTTAAATGATTTATTTACTCTAAGGACAAAATCATTATTGAAATTTCAGAGCTTTGTGCTATCTGAAGACACCTTTTCAGTTTAACTTCTAGTAAAGAGTCCATTAATGTATAAATTAATTAATAAATGGTGACTGTTAGAGTAGGGATTTTACTGTTCGAGGTGTTCTTTGTAGGTTTTTGAAATACCCAACCAGGTCAAGTATTTTTTTCCCCCCCACTAATAGATGCCATTGTATATATATCCAACCACTGCAAACAAATTGTGTATAGTCTCAGAAGTTTTTGTGAGACAATTGATAAAGAACCTTATTCTTAAGAGTATCACCACTTCACTCTAAATGTTATTATAATAGCCATACACAAATTATAATTCTCAAAATCACTACCAGAACTACTACTGAAGGCTGATGAAAACACAGAGCTCTGTTCCATCTGTTATTTTAAAATTACCACTGGAACATGGTGAAGTGTGGGCTGCTGCTTATCCACGTTACTTATTTTATAATGCTGCCAGGTGTCTTAATTCTCTCCTATTCAGATATCTTGCCTGTGTTTTCGATGTCCAATAAAATGCCTTCTTTCCTGCTCAATCTGAAGTGTGGTATATTTTGGTGACACTGTACCCCAGTTGTTACCTTCCCAGGAAGGTGTGGCAATCCATAAGACGGAACTGTATTCATAGACTAATCCTTGAGGATGATGACCAAAATCTTCCATTGTGAATCAGTAGGAAAGGTGCACAGGTTTAAGAGAGCAGGGAGTTCATGGCTATTTATAAGTTATTACCTCAATATTCTGGGTTCTCTGGCCTTTATGGGATCTTAAAATAAAGCCTTCTTGTTGTATTTGTGAGTGGTTCTTTTCCACTACACACAATAGTCTATAATTTCCTATATCAATTGTAGTTATTCTGATACAGTATTAACTTGAACTTCACGCAGACCAACATTTCGATTCTAATCTATATGAAGATAATATAATCCATGAAACATGCTATCTGGATTACACGATTGTGAGTAGACACTCTTTGTTAAATAACTATTGTAAGCCTTTAACAATTGATAGTTCACAGGGCTTAGAGGGCTGTAAATTTTTTTAAACTGACATTGATTCTTACAGAGGAAAAAAATTGCTAACTGTTGTGGTTACAGTAACACTAGTGACACTGTAGAGCCACATTTCTCCTTAGACAAAAATGTTGAGTTACATTTGGAATTTAAAGATGGGAATGTATTGATATCAAAACAATAATATAGCTATTAATTTTAATTAAGTTACTTCCTAAAGTAAATGATGGATTATTCATCACATTTTTCTTTTAAAAAGACTAAATATTTAAATCTCAAGAATTATGGGTAATATTAGATTTTTTTTCACGTAGAACAGCATAGTTGAAGTTCTGTGGCTTTCATTATGCAACAGCTTTAGTCAAAATAATCATGATTTTCTCTGACTTACTCAGCTCACATATCTTTCAGTAAAATGTAATAATCCATCTGATTTTTTTTAAACATCATAACTATTTTGTCTCTTTTTTCTTAACCATTGTGCTAGTCAGGATGGAGATTAAGCATAATTGAATCAGATAAAAATTTTCATAGATGTTTTTCAGTGTGCTCCTCCTACTTGTTATAATGTTTTTCTGTCTGAAGAATGAAAAGAAGGAGGTATGTTATCTTACTTAGCAATTAAGTAATGATTTATTAAAGCAGGAAGTTTGCTAGGGATACCAGATTGTTAAGCAGTGCTATACTGATGATCATTTGCCTATCATGTCTGCTTTCCTAAGGTAGAGAATGAACAAAAATCTACACTGTAAGTTAAACACCTACAAACTTCTGAGGAAAAAGATTTGAAGATCAGTATTCCAGCTGATAAGCCCAGTTGAAGCCTAGAACACTTCAGTAGAATATATAAGGTCACATTATCTACATAGAAAGAGCATAACTGTTACTCCCCAAGTGCTTTAGCAATTAAAAGGTAGGAAATGTAATTTAGTTGCAATGTCATTACCTTACCAACATCTATCATGAAGGTAGATTCCAATTAAAGACCTACACAACAAAGGTAATACATAACTTTCCAAAAAGACCCTTGCTTGTCTGTGTCTTTTTAGGATTAGTTGGTACTGTTTTTAGTGTTCACATTCAGATATTTTTCTCCAAAAAATGATTTATGGACTGCAGAAAATTACAATTTAAAAAAATGGTTTTGTGACAATTAGCCCTAATAAATAAATTAATAGAAAAAATACATATTTTAACCTGATCTCTCTCAAATCTGGAGAGGTAAACAAGGGCTAAGAAATACAAGCTAAGAGTCTTTATGCTTGTAAGACACGGATTGTTCTTTTAGATGGATTATATGAGATTCCAGTAAGAAAACTGTTGTTTTTTCCTACACTTTCCCACACTTAAACTGAATGCAAACATTTGCTGAAATCCGTAGTAAGCTTAAAGGTGGTAACTGAGAAATAGGCAGAAAAATATGGTAGTTGTTACATGAAAGGAATCATATTGTCTTCCTTCCATCAATGCATTTGTTATTATAAATCACATTTCTGGAGCTGGGTGCAGATTCAGTCACTTGGTTAAAATCTTGCAGCACTTAAACCTTCCAGGTATAGTTGTGCTACCAGACAAACAATGCATGGAAAGAGTACCTTTGAGATTTTCTCAGAAGCAACAGCTTACCAAAGCAACTTATATGGCATAATAAGGCAGTAACAGTGCATTTGAATAGGATACACTCACCGTGATGAGAGAATTGTCTCCCTCACCCCTACCTACACGACCATAATTATCTTGGCCTTTCTTGTTGAAGATACAATTTTTATCTAGGATGAGCATGATAAATGCTTCTTGCACATGTAAGAAAAGATGACTCCAGCAATGTAAAGGGACTGATGTGGTTGGGAGATGAGAATGGAAAGGGGGATATGTAACAAGGTACAGGTTTAGGAATTGTTTATCTACTTTTTCAGCCTTCTCTTACAGATCCTGTATGGTCACTTCCTCCCATTTCCCTCATTTAAAAGATGCTGAAAGTAGCAGCTAAAATCATAAATGTGACTCCACAAAAACTGAATAAAGCTATCTGCTTGTTTCATTAGTAATATTGCTGATACTAGTTCTGCTGCTGCAAAAACAATATTGGCATGGAAAGGTGCCCTTCAAATTAAGCACTGTAAACATTTTAAGTAGTGACTAAAGAACAAAAGTGGCTGTTGATTGTCAAAGAAACATTAGAGAATCTACTGTTAATAGAACTCTAAATGTGACAACTGCTGCAGAAATTTCTTGCTTGTATCATCTTAAGCCTTAACTAGCATAGGAACATGATTAAAAAAATACTATTTCAGTAAGTCTCAATGTATAGTTTAGAGCTAATCATAGCTGACATAGATCTGATGAAAATGAGAGTACAAATGAAGGGAGACCCTCGGATGGGTTGTTTTATTAGATATCAAGAAGCCCTCATGAGCTTGTGATCAATCACAACTTTCCTGTCACGAGAGCCTGGTCATCTTGTCCTGTTATTTGATACCACCAGAGATAACTTAATAAATACAACCTAGCAATTTCAGTGACTGACTAATGAATACTTTTGACCACCATGTAGCACAAAAAAAAAATGCTTTGAAGAGCACTTCTAGTGCTCTGGTAAAGAGAATTTATCACCATCTTACACAAAGTTCACAAGTGATCACTTGAACCTTATGGTACATACAAAATAATCTAGAAAATTAAACCCACTACCACCACCACCTCCAGTTTTAGGTAAAATACTCTCCCAACACCCATCAATTATATATCTGGAGCAGTAAAAGTTGGTGTTGATTAGATATTTTGTTGATTAAACATTTTATAATTTTTTCATTTTCTTAAATTGTAAATTTAAATCTTAAATTGTTTAATGTCATAATTAAGGCATAACTTCAGATAATCATTAGGCAAAATATTCTTGACACATATGTTGGCTTAAGTGTTGGCTTAAAACTAGTTCCAATAAGTATTTCACATCGTCTTTTCTCTGCTTGAAATTTTCCTTTCAAAGACCTAACAAAGAGAAGAGGACTCCAGTCATCTTAACCTTCCAGGGACAAGATCACATTTAACACCTGTTTCCCAGACATTTTGTGCTAAAAGGCTGATAAACTGTTCCTATTATTATTATATGATAAGTTTATAACTCAGAAAAACTTTAAAAGATTCAGGATCTCCTTTACACGTCTGAATAATAAAGTTTTCCTTTCTAGAAAGGAACAGAAACTAGTAATGCTTAATTTCGTCCTTGAAGATTACTTTGAATCCTTCTTTGCTATCTTAAGAGGTCTGCTTACCAAGAAAATAATCCTAGCAAATTGATCTACTACAAAGTTACACTATAATTTCATTAAGATAGTGAAAGTCACTTACAGCAAATGAAATAACAGAGTGAAAACCTTGTGATGCTCTGAGTGGAAAGGAAGTGAGTAAAGGGAATTTGAAGAGTTTACTCTTCACTTAAACAACAGTGTTTCTGATTCTTAGGCCTAAGATCTTATGAATTTACTACAAGTGCCAGTAAACTTCAGAAGATGTACTTCCAAGCAAAAACTAATCAAGTAGTATTCAGAAGTATCCTCCTGACAAATGAAATACTTCTAACCAGTTGCTTATCACTGTGCAGTTGTTTAAAAAAAACACAACACCAAACCTTCTACAAAAAACATATACATCTTCAACTTGCTTTTAAAGCTTGTTATTATCATCATTGCAGGTGCAACATGGTTAATAGTCATCATTAACTTAATAAAAAGATAAAATGAAAAACAACAACAAAAAAGCCAACAGCTTTTTCTCTTTCATACTGTCTTCTGTAGATGCCTCTGCAGCATACATAAAATAAAACTTTAAATGTATGAAATAAATGAAAATTTCCTCTTAAAAATAGTAGCATTATCACATTATGCAAGTATTAATACAGGGACAAATTTTCCTAAACTTTAAAATGATGCCATAGGGTGGAAAACAAAATGAAAAATACTTAACTGCACTGACAAGACATACAGTACAATTTGGAAAGATCATACAGAGAGCAAAGAGACAATCAATACAAAGAGAAACACTCACCTGCCTTCAAAGATAGAGACTTGCAGAAGGAAACTCCACAAAGAGGGGATCCCCAACAAAAGATCCTTCCCTAGTGCTGGTCAGCCCTTAAAATGGAGACTAGGAGATGTGGTGTCTAACTCCACCCCCTTTCAGTCACACAGGTAAATTGTCACCACCTGTGCTCCCACAGCTGACTCAGTACTTGCCTCAGGTGACATCAGTGGTTTCAGGCTGTGATTCAATAGTTCCTATACAGATGAAAAGTTTTTTTTTGTTTGTTTGTTTTTTTTATTTAATTCGTGTTCTTAGTTTTGCATAAGTTGCAGGAAGGAAAGTGATGATATAGCTGATAAACTGTTTGTTGTTGTTGTTTTTTTTCTTTCCTGGATAACGTGCTTCTTATTTCTTTTGTCATTTCCAAAAAGGGAAAGCAAGGATAGACAATTTGGTCTTATCTAAAAACATTGCTTATCTTTGTTACTGAGAATTTGGTGTATTTCTTTTTTCTTCTTCTTTCCCTTCTGCTTCTTATTGTGAGAATATCTAAGAAGGTAAAGGAGTATCTTTGTGTTATGACCTGGATGTTCATCATCAATCTTACTTTAGAAGTACTTTATTTAGTTCTTGGCCGTGAACCACCAACCTTGAGTTAAGAAGATATTTGTATTACTAAATGTTCAGATTTTTGAGATAATCAGTCTTTAGACAAAGCATGCTCTTTGACTTTTCATTCCAGCTCACCAAGAAGGTGTGATGCTGATTTGAACTTAATTTATACAGTAAACAAAATGAAGTCTATTTTTGTCAGCACTGCAATTTCAGAAAAAATAAAACAAAAATGTGGTGTAACGATTAATGATTGTAATTAACTCCCCATAGATTGTGGCTTCATACATCAGTGATTCTTCTATATTTTATTGTGGAGAAGATGCTACATTATGCACATATGCCTTCATCCATGTAGCTTGATAAAACATGAAGGTTAATCTTTAGGTTTTACTTTTCAGTAGTGCACTGCTAGTACTGAATGTGTAACTTGTAAGTTGTTCTTCTAAATTGTCTAAGATGGTAATGATTTAGATCTGAATTAGCTTTATTTAAAAATATTAATTCTATATGAAATAGGGGAATGAGGTGATAGTAAAATGAATTAATTGTACAATTAAATGCTCTAGATTACTTTTGGAGGTGCCTTCTCATCACTTGAGAGTAATTTTAATGTAGTTTTGTTTGGCATTGATCAGACAAAGAAATTTCATAATTGAATGATTTAGTACCAGTTGATACATGTGTGATGACTGCCATATTATTATACTAAAAATATAATAACTTTTAATTCCAGGCACTCTATAATTTACACATTTACTCTATGCTCCTTCAGATACATAGGATGTCCTTAGTACTGTACTGCTAACTGGATATTGCTGAGGTGATTCAAACATATCTCTACTACCTTCTGAAGAAGAAGCTCATCTGTATGTTACTGTCTGACAGTAATAGACAGAAATAGGAGCTTGCGCTATTGTAGATACTGTATTCTGTGATCTTAGGTGATGTGCAAATCACCATTAGTTACCAGAGTTGCTCCAAAAGTAATGAATCCTGTTTCATTATATTGGTCCATGATGTCAGAGGCGGATTTTAGTAGGATGGCAGTAGAGGTTGAACCTTCCAGCCAATATTCTGTTACTTTTTATTGCCATGTGAAAAATGTATAGTACAGTATAGGGACAGACTGACAAAACGATGTCTGACGTTGAAGTGTGGATGAAGCAAAAGTGTGTCATTGATTTCCTCTATGTGGTGAAAATGATATCCATTCACATGAATAGATGTTTGCTAAATATTTATAGATACTGAACAGTAGGTGTGAACACCATAAGGGGTGGGTGGTGTATTTTATCAGTGTGATAGCAAGAGTGTTGGTCACCTCTGCTGGGGCAGGTTTTGAAAAGCATGGCATAAAGGCCATTTCACCATTGCTGGTGAAAATGCATAGCTAATGGTAAAGACTGTTCAAAAATAGTGTTTCATAGCTGGGAATTTGCTCTAAGAAGCGAGCTTACTGTGCTATTTATTTCAGTCATAGTTTAGATAAAAATAAATAGGAGGCATTATTTAGGTGACATATTATGTCACCTAAGACAATTCCTCTTCAGTGTGGCCCAGGCAAACCAGAAGTTTGGGCACCCATGAATAAGGGTGTATATTGAGGGGGGGAAAAAAAAAAAAAAAGCAGAGAATGGTTTCACAGAGATAATGGGGGTTCACGCATTACCACAGAATGAGTATAGAGAATTATTATGATTTTTATGTGTATTAATCACAGAATCACAGAACTGTAGGAGTTGGAATGATCCTCTGAAGATCATCTAGTCCAACTGCCCTGCTAAAGCAGGTTCCCTATGGGGAAACAGGTCACAACTACACTATAGAAGAATGAGTCCAGGCAGGTTTTGACTATTTTCAGAGAAGAATCCACAACCTCTCTGAGCAGCTCATTCCAGAGATCATGACTCTAAAAGCTGGCATTCAGAGTGAAACTGCACGTGGAAGCAGTCTGATTGCAGAACTTTGTGTTTTCCAGGAATTCTCAATAAAGTTTAGATTACTTAGTTGCCTAATTCAGTAAATATATGTCTATCTGAGTGAATTTGGTTAAGTAGTACCACATATAGAAAAAATAATAATCTAATTTGTGGTACAAGATTGACCTTTTTAAAAAGTAATTTGTTAACATGAACTTGACACAATTTTTTTTTAAATTTTACAATTTTACAATTTTGCAAAGTGATTAGGCAATCAATACAATTCACCATGAGTCATAATTTATGTACATTTCACATTGCTTTGAGGATGGGAATGTAGTACAAACTGTATTTAACTCTTCTTGGGTCTGTTTAAAATACTTCTAGGTAATCATGTAGTGTACAGTGCCCCTAAGTGAGAAAAAATTGAAAATTTCATATGATCTCTGGTATTTACAGAGATTTACATATGCAACCTGTTCTTGGAGGGTAATTTTTTTATCTGTAACACAAATTTTTGAGAATTTTCTGTGAATATGTAGGTGTAATATTAACAATTCTGTACAGAAAATTGTGTTCTGAAAAAATTGTTGGCATTGTTATCTGCCTGTTTCTTAATTTCTTACCAGAACATGTAGACCTCATTCTAGTTGTAATTCAGATATTCTTCACCTCAGTAAAAATATGACTTGGAGAAGTTTGGTTAAAGTAAAGAGAATATTGGAATTAATAATATGAGACATCTTGACTCTACAATTGCAGATATTTATAGGAAGAAGGGAAGAAAAAAGCAAGCAAGGATGTTTCTTATGATCTGTTTATGTATTGGAAAACTCCTATACTCCTCACATTTGATAGTCTTTCAGCATTTTTCAGTATTTCTAACAGATGACTATACTCTTCGAGGGATAAAAACTTGGTTCTAAAATATCTTCAAAAAGCTGGGAAGTAGATGGGGCTACCCACTGTCCTTCAGTTTATTTTTCTTGGCACTGTGCAGAAAGGATTTTAATATAAATGATACAAAGTATTGTGAAGCTGATTAAGATAGAAATTTGTTGTGGTCAGGTGAAGAAATTAATAACTCCTGGTATTTCAGTCTAAACTGATTTTACTTAAACTTTGAAATGCAGCCTAGCTTCAATCTTAAGATAAGCACCATCATGGTAGTTTCTCAAAAATAGAGCAGAGTATGCTTCATTGTACTAGCAGAAGCATAATTTAGGATTATTTCTTGTGACACTATTTCAGTAGAATTTTACATTGCTCTTTCAGTTCCAGTGAGCATGGTGACCAGCCCATATGCATAGTATTCTTTCTCCTGCTCTCTTGCAAGAAGAAAAACTGCACAAAGTGCAGTTACTAGCTTTAAGAAATTTTATTGATAGTCTCTTATTATCTTAGTCCAAGTTCTTTGCTGTTACTTTGAAGAAAAAAATTATAAAAATTGACTGCAGGAGTCTTACTGACAAGTAAAATGGTAAGAGTCAGCATATCAAAATTAGAAAAGATTTGGAGAAAAACTTCTTCTGAGAGACACATGAACCTAGTTATTGAAAGAAAAAGGAAAGGAAAAAAGAAAAACAGAAAGAAAATCCTTGTTAAAACTTCTGCAAGGGTGTATTTTCTTTAATATTTTTCTGCCACAAGCTCTTTGGAACTCATGAAACTGTCTGCAATTAGCTGTTGTCTAACACTGTTTTATAGTGTAAAGCTCCACGCTCAAGTTCTCCAGTATCTCCGTGGATATGAAGTTTAAGGGAAACTAAGTAAAATAGTCCTATATTCACTGCATTAGCACAGTTGACAAATTTGTGTTCAGTAACCGTGTAGCGATCTGCTCTGAAAAAGTTTGCAGTTTTGTTGAACGTAGCTTTTACAATTGAAGCAAGATAATAGTGTTTACATCAATGGAAGTTGCTGAGATTCTTAATGCTAGGGCAGGCTTTGCTAAAAATAATCAGGAAACAACACTCTCAGATTTGTGACTAATTTTTGATCTTGAATTGCTCAAAACTTTGAGTTCATACCTAACTATTGATCTTGTTTTACCTGATCTTATTTTTAGATCTAGTTCTTTGAAGATGTGATGTAGTTTTACACTGCAACAGGTATAGAATGACCTGTTTTACTTTCTTTGAGTTACATCTACAGCATAGTGCTACCAGAACACCCAATAGAACAATAAGGCATATCACGTTATTACGTTGTGCTATTATTGCCATTATGAAGTACAGAAAAGTGTAATAAAAAAATCTCAGTTTTTTTATAATGTGTTGAGTTGCTTGTGATAGAAAGCAAATTAGTCCAATTCTATATAAATGTAGAAAATTCTCTTCTGTATTTAGTATCTGCACTCAAAGTATAAGTCAAAATGACTGAGCAGTGATTTAGAGGTTCAAACTGCAGGTAGACTTCAGAAATCCTTGCCCATCAGTTCCAGAATACACAGTGAGGTAAAATTTATCAGAATTGTAAAAATAAACAAACAAACAAACAACAAAAGCCCACAGATGTGTGTTAGAGAGCCTACTTTGAATCATAGTCTCCTTGTTAGTTGCTGGATCAAGATGACAAATTAGAATAAAAGTCTCTCCGAAGGAACTGATCCTGTTGCCCTGGTGAATTGCCAAATCATTAAAATACAATTAAGGCCTAAGCATATGGAAGGAAGAATTAAATTGTGTGCCCAAATCCTTTGCTGAAATGATGACAATACCTTTATGTTTATAATTAACCACAGGCTTGAAATTATTCACTGAACAGGGGATTTTTTTGTGGCCTTTCACTAATAATTATTTCTAAAAAGCATGGTTACTTCAACTTTCTGAACCACCTGGCAGCTAGATTAATAGCATCTTGGCAGCAGATTACAACCACTGGCATGTAGTGGCTACCAGATGAGCATTAATTTAGTTTCACATTAAGCATGCAAAGCAAGTAGAGAAAATATAATCATTTATTATTATAATAGTTCTAAGTTATAACTAGCTGCATGATTTATGCTTCAATTAAACTATGCAGCTTATACGAAGTCTTTTTTCTGTATTAAGCATGCAAACTTGCTCATTATTTATGACTAAAAAAAGCAGTCGAGCCAAGGTTTCCACTGATGATTAGAAAAGGTTTCGTATTTGCAACACCCCACACATTAAGCATGGCAGAGAAGATGAAGCACATCATATGAAAGAAAAATTTGCTACTGTAGTTTTCCAAGATTGTATTACAATACTTTCAATCTGCTGTAACTCTGTAAAATGAAATTAAATGCTGCTATTATTTACACCACTCAAAGCTTCCACACACTTAGAAGTCTATGAAAATGGTGTTTGGTTTACAAATGTAGGTTGTTCTCAGGAATCAGTCAGTCATAACAAAAGATGTTCAGCCAATCTAAATGAGATAGACATTCATCTTTGATTCGATTTTGACATGTGATAATTATTATAATAGGCTTTTATTCTTTTGGCTTTATTTTATGCTAATTTGTTTAATGCACATTTTGCTCTGTCCTGGAATTTTTATGATGACAAATTTTGCAACTGTTTGTTTTGTTGTTTTTGTTGAGTGGTTTCTCCAAGTAAACTGGTGTCTTGTCTGTGCTAAGCATTTGTTTAATTTAGACATTTAGTAGAGAATTGAGATCATTGCATACTCCAATGAGACGCAGCTTAAATGTAAAAAGTCTTTTGGTGAGGTCAAAAGGAATGTGATATCAAAAACATTTCTTCCATGAGGTAATATTTGTCCTTACCAGTTATTATTATCTTTGTTTTCCTAAAAAACATTTAGTGCTCATTCTATTACTTGAACTCTGTGATAGTTTCCCAGCTGACTGGTTCTCTGTTTCTTCCTGATTACACACAGACTGTACAAGCTGTTCTAATGCTTTATGAAAATGCACTCTTTGGGGCCCACTGAATTATTTCTGTACTGAGTTATCTTACAAAAGCTTTGGTTTAGACTTGCTTGTTTTCTCACATTGGCCTCTGTCACATTATTTCCTCACAGACTTGTTAATGTGTGTAGATTTTTTTTTCTAATGGATTCACTTGCATCCCGAATTGAAAATTAACTTTTTATTTCTTTTGATGTATTCTATTTTGTACTTATACCTTTCATCTCCAGGTGATTTGCCATTTTTGAACTTACATTTATGATTCTCCCAGAGTTATAAAACTACTGTAAATCAGAGTGTAAGTTTCTGAAACTTTGCTACTAAATGGAAAAAAACAAAAAAAACAACAGTAGAAATCATGTTGCAGTGTCTGAGGCACAGACTCAGATATGGATGATTCAAATAGTTTATTACAGATTCTAACGTCCCTTATACACATTTACAAGTTTTCTCTTTTAACTTTCCCATCCGCCTTTACATGTCAACAAAATACTCCACAAATACTTCTTAACAGGCACTTATCCAATCAGGATAATGAGTCATTCCAAGCCACACGCTCTTCCTCCAATCAGGGTCATCATCATGCAGCCATCACACAGCTTACTTGAATTTGTTTTCCTTTTCTTCTGGTGTGTATATATATATATATATATATATATATATGTCCCCACAAGAAATATAAGTGCAGACTTCGATGGCTGGAAAACCTTAAAATAAAAATAGCCTCTGAAAAAAAATGGGTGAGGGGAATGAAAAAAAGAAAAGTTTAAGGTTAATTTTTGTCTCATGTTATATAGAACATAAGATGATCCTAGTTACAGGGTATCTCAGATACCCCTTGTTATTACCTCCTTCTCAAATCAAGACAAACTGCAAGATCAGATCAATTTGCCCAGCTGGATCTTAAAGGATGGAGATTGTTCAGGCTGTCTGAGCAACACAGTTCACTACTTGAGTATTTTATTACAGAATCATAGAATGGCTTGGATTGGAAGGGACCTTAAAAATCATTTAGTTCCAAACCCTGATGAGCAGTTCAGTTTGAAAACATCATTTCTTTCTGTCTAGTGCCTGACTCTTATTTCACCTTATTGCTGTTACTTCTTGTTTTCTTGGAGTGCAGCACCATAAAAGGTCAGTGGCTATAGTGTTGCTGACCTCCTCATATGTTTTGGCTGACCACTGTTTGATCCTCCTGAAGCAACATCTTCTCTATAGGCTGAAAAAGCCCCATACTCTCAGCTTTTCTTCACAGATTGTGCTCCAGCCACTGGCTGTATTGGTAGTCGTTTTCTAAATATGCTGTATTTCACTGATGTTCTGTAACTGATGTTCAGGAATGTGGAAAACTGTCTTGTATCTGAGATGTGATATCATGAATGTTGAGTAGAAGGGGATTGTCCCTACCTCAGTCTCATAGTTGTGCTGTGATCAGGATGAACTGCTAGTGAATATTCAGCTTGTATTTGCCCAGATCATAACACCATTGCTTGGGAATAAGGATACTGTGTGTGGCAGTACTTAAGCCCTTGTTAAAACAGAGGTGAATTATGTCTCCTACACTCCTCTCAACTTTCCTGTGTGGCAATACATTTTATTTACTAACTGTAGCAACAACAAAAAAATGCACTGAAATATTTTTAGGGGATCAAACTGTTACATCATGGTCTAAATTAATGCAAAACAGCAACAAAAAGCAAAACAGATAAACAAAAACCCACAGAGAAACATGAACTTATTTGTTTTTCCAAGTCTACGAAATTTTGCATTTTAAATCCTTGTTCATTGCTGTTAATGTTTCTAATGTATTTCACTAAACAACCATTATTTGACTAATGAAGTTAGTTAAGTGTGTTTGGAGTTGCTAATGGCTTTTTCCAGGCACTTATTTTCTAATTCTGAAGTTTATCAAAATGATCAAAGAGCTAGAGGGAATAGCACACTGATGCTGTTTGAGGTAATTTCTTTTGCAGAATATGTGGTTTCCGTTATCCTGTGATCAAAGACAACACAGTGACTGCCATATTACACAGTTGCTTCATGAGGGAAAGAACAGATAGAAGTTTTTGTAAATATTGGTTTCCATGGCAGCTCTGGGCTATTGAGATTTGAGATATTTAGATGGAGTAGAATTCACCAAGTATGTTCTGAATTGTAAAGGGGTCTGTTGGGAAAAGAAGGCCTGTAAAGGAAAAGGTTTTTTTGTGTATAGTTTTTTTGTTTTTTTTTCTTTTAAACAGAGCTGCAGGAACAATTTCTGCTAAAAGCATGGCACATAACTTATATATTAAGTCATATACTATGTAGAACTGTTTTTCTGTTTCAAATAGTAAAGTAAAAGGTGAAATGTGGAAGAAATTTTAGATGCTTTATGAAGCACAAGGAGAGCTTTTTTGTCTGCTGCAGATGTGGAAGCTTTTAGCTTCACATTAGTTACAAAATGACAGCATCTTTTCTCAGTGATAATGGTTGTGATCAGACTGTCCTCAAACCTCCCAACTAAACCTCACTCTCTACAACTGGAATATTTTTATTGTACATACAGTATTTTTATTGTTGTGTTGTGCTGTGTTTTTTTTTTTTTCCTTGCTCCAAATATATTAACTATAACTATATAAACATCAACAACAGAAAAAAAAATTACAATCTTCATGTAGTCCCCCAATTTTCCTATGAAAGGAGTATCTTTTTTTTAAATTGTAATACTATTATAACTAATACTCAGTTTGTTCCTATTAAGAATTTTTTGTCAGATATGTAAAATAATTTCAAAAGACAGTGAAACAAACAATCATTCTAATACAAAAAGTATGAAGCAAGTATTTTTTGCATATTAAATCACCATTTCCTATATAGAAGATGTAGATTGAATGGACTTTCAGGAAATTACAAACATAACATGAAGAGCTTTAAAAACTCAAGTGAGACAGTGTCAGGAGTCTCATTCCAGGTATCAGGAAGATAATAAATAAATGTGTGTCCAAGGAGAGCATGAAAGCTTTCTTTAGTTTGTGATTCAATATTTTCTAGTAAAATTTACTTCTATGAAAATAGTAAAACATTCATAGAAGCTTGTATGAAGAGGAGATCTAGAAAAAGTGAACATTTAAAACCAGAAGTTCTAAATATGGTATTTCTCAGTGTTGTAAGACCTGTTACATGTCCATTTTCTGGTCTGTATTGATGATGTACATATGGTAAAAACTGAGATTGTTTTATAAGGGGCTAGCTTATGACCAATATGAATTCAGTCTTGTTTCAAAGGTTTTTGTGTTGCTGTATGGTGCCTAGGGTAAGAGAAGTGTGATCTTTATGCTTGAATATATGTAAGTGACTGGAAAAGCAATGCCTCCTATTTATTTATTTGGAGGCTACATTAGAGACAAAGAGCACAACAACACTATTTGATAGAGCTAATTCTCAGCTACAAAATGCTGCACGTAGTCGCTGGCATTAGTTACACTTTTTCACCAGCAATGTGAAAACCAACACAGTGCTTGCAACAGTCTGTACCAGCAGAGGTGATCCACTGTTCCAATGTTGCTTAACGAAGTCATTTCCGAAATGCACAGCTTAGTGCTTCACTGGGCTCACATCTACTGTTTGGACTCCAGAAAAGTTCAGCAAATATTGATAAATGTCAATAGGTGCCTTTGCCTCATCCACACTTCCATGCCAGATGCCATTTTGTCAGACTGCCCCTCTGCTGCCATCTGTCACGCAGAAACAAAATGTAATGGAACATTTGTGGGCAGGTTTAGCCTCTACTGACATACTACTAACATCTGCTTCTGATGTCATGGGCCAACATAATAAAATAAAAGTCGTTACTTTCAGATCAGGCATTGTGGAAATTATCAATTCTATACAGTTGCTAAAATAATAATAATAATTTCATTTCTTCAATATAGTTGAATAAAACCTAGTGAACCTGCACATGTTGTTCATTGGTAATTTTTAAAGCCTATACCATAGGCCCACAGTGTTTAAATTCTTCTGCTTCATATGCACGTGAACTTCAAAGCTAAGTTACTGAATAAATCAAAAGGAAAATTTCCTTATTTTCCTTTTAAAGTGATATAAGGTATAATTCCAGTAGAAACAAATCATGGTTTCACACTAATAGGTAGCTCAACAACATCATCATGCTGCTTTTTCAGTCCCTCTCCTGAAAAGGATAGGGGGGAAAAATGTGAGAAAAAAAAGCTCATCAATTACTGCCACCTACAAGCTCAACACAAGATAATTTACTGCCTATTACTAACCAACTGGAGTAGTGAGAACTAAAGCAAACTAAATTTTCTCCATTTTCCCTTCACACGTTCTCCCCACAGCAGAACAAAGGAACAGGGATTGAGGGCTGTGAGCGGTCTATGAAGCTTCATATCTGTCGCTCCTTCATTGACACCCTTTGCCACTGCTCTAGCATGAGAACCCTTCTACAAGATGTCGTCCTTCTTGAACTGTGCTCCAGCAGCTCCTCCATCCCCCACAGCAGGCCATTCCCCCCAGGCTGCAGCTCCGACCCGAGCTGCTGCTGTGGCAATATCCATGGGTTGCTCTCTCTGAGGCACACAGAGTCGCTCATGGCTCAGCTCTGGCTGTGGTGGGTCCTTTCAAGGCAGCTGAAGCTGCTCTGGTCTGACATGGGGCACTGCAGGGCTCCTTTTCATGCAGCCTCTTGATTACCTAAGCCTCGTCATGGAAGCCCATTACAAAATTCTCTTAATGGATGGACCAAAGCATAAAGAGCAAACCCCCAGTAGAAGCATCAGGGATAGCAGTGGAAGGCTGTGAACAGTGGGGAGTGGGGAAAAGACCATCTCATAAATAAAACGTGGATAGTGTATTATATATTTTGCTGTATCCTTCTATAATAAGTAGTAACCTTTATGCACTGAAGATTTTCTGCTGGAGACCTGGTTTTCTAAGGAGGAGGCTTTGAGGATAATATGAATTCTGTAAATAAGATGAAACTGCTGTGTGCAGGCATGGAATTTCTAATTTACTATTCCTTTAAAGAATAGCATTTCTCATCAATAATTCATTTTTACAAATCATTATTATGCTGTAAATTATTAAGATGCTTAAATTATTCCTTGTATGTAATATGCAATTTTGAGGGTGTAATAGAATTTTATATTTTTTACTACATGACAGAAACCATTCTACTCTTGTTATCCATTCATTTGGAAAGAATGCAGTTGTTAATTTTTTATTTTGTTTTATATAACTGATTTAGGTTTGGACCTAAGAGTTATTTTGCCATGTGGGACTTAGATCAATGAACATCAGAAGACTTCTAAAAGAAACAGTTTTCTGTATATTTGAAGGAAAAAAAATATAGTTCATTAAATATGCATATCTTTAAAAATATTGGTAAAGACTAAAATGTTCTTGTAATCTGTTCAATCAGAAGATGAAAAACAACCCTAAACCTAAGAAGCTGCAATACAAACACAGCACTTGGGAAGATATATTCTTTATACTGCTAAATCACAGGTAGTACTGTTAGTCCCGATGGGGCTGGACAGTATACAAATGTAATTGATGTTTCCAGAAGAATATATTTCTACTGAAATTTGTCAGTTAACATCTCTAACTTAGGAAATATATCCTTAGATACTGTCCAGTATTGTCTCCATTCATATTATTCCTTTTGATTTAAGGCTTAATGTTCTTCTGGTTTCAGCAAGACAATGTTAACAGCATACCAGTTTTTTTTCTGAGTGATGGGATCACACCCAGGGCCAGGTGGGTCCGCTCTGTGGGGAAGAGCCACCTCAATGGGGCAGAGGCAGGGACAGGTGCTGGAATTAGGCCAGGGGTTATTCTATACTAAGTGACACCATTCAGAAGACTGTGAAGCTTTGGACAGTAGGCAGGTAAGAGCTGCTGCTCAGGGATTGGCTGGGTGTTGGGTAGGTCGTTGCAAGGTATTGTTCAGTGAGTGGTTTTACTGTTTGTTGAGAGCAAGTAACTGCATTGTAGATATTTATATATAATTATGATTTTATTTTTGTTTCTGTTTTCCTTTTCTGCCATAGTAAATAGTTTTATCTCACTGATAAGTTTACTTTTGTTTATAATTCTCTCTCTTGTCCTACCTGTAGGGGAAGAGATAAAATGTCTCTATGGTGCTGAGCTTCCTGCTGATATAAACTGTGACAAATATATAACTGTTATGTATTTGTGAGATACTTCCTCGTACTAACCAATGTCATTTTGCAGAATTTCATTTTCTGTTCATTTTCTCCCCATGTTTGTTTCACTGTTTCTCCCTTTTAGCATCTGCAATAATACTAATATAATAATAGTTCTGTTCACAAATATTTTGCTCATGGATATTTTTTCTTTAAATACTACACATACTGCAGTCTGATGGGATACTTCTGCTTGTTGATCTATTGCATTTATAACTTTAACATGTAACAACTTGTCTATTTTCAAAGTGACTATGAATTATTTACAAGTAGTGCTAAAGTAATATTTGTGTTAAACTAACAATTTTTTTTTGTCAAATAATAGCCATGTATGAGTTACCAATAATTAATTTATTGAATTAGTTTTTCTTATTCATTCTTTTTTTCCCACATGGTTTTCTTCCATTCTCCCTGTCCTATTTGACGTAACAGATACAACAACAATATTAATTTGTGCAAAGTGAAGTTGGAAAAATCTTCTGTTAATGGTTTACAGGCCAGTTTGGCCTGATTCCAAGACAAATGGGACAGGAGGACCCATGGACCCATGCCCCAGAAAAAGGAGAAGGGGAAAAGGGAAAAAGGGCAGGGAGATGGGCCTAAAAACAATCTGAGGAGGAAAGCTGAATAATAAATAAGATTTTGGAATGCAAAATAACACAGTATAATACAGTATTACTGGAATTGAAGCTAATAAATCAAATAAAATGAGAGTATCCAAAAACTGAAGGCCCTACTCTAATGTTGAAAGTGAGTTGGCTAGGAGCACACAAACTGCTGGGTTAAGCAGAAAGGGAAAAGAGAAGGGTCTAATGACTTGCCAACTGTTTTATCTTTTCCTCTGAGCAGAAAACAGAAAAACTCAAAGTAACACAAATTCCTCTGGTGTAGGCAGTAGTTCTCTTCTGAGACAGGTATACCTGGAACTATCAATGATCCACAGAACTGGAGCATCTACTCTTTAACTCCCAGTGCACTATGTGATGTTATAATGTGGAATACTGATAACAAAAATAAAAAAAATCATAAAACCATGACATCTTCATTTCAGCTAATTGCTATTTTCAGTGCACCACTCAATTTGCAGGCAACATCTCACTGGTTACAATTGTTTTCGTTATATACTGTAGCAGTTAACAGATTAAAAGGAATATTGTCTATATCCTGGTTAAAGAGTCCATTATTTTCTTATCTATTACAGAGGAAGAAAAGTGTCAAAAACATAATTCTCTGCCAATTTGGGGGAAATTTAGAATCTGTCTGAGTGATTTCCCAAGGCTGTTTTCTAGCAGTATGAATTCTTTGGAATCCAAGAACTTGCCTTGAATAGTTATAAACTGAGGTACAGCCCCATGCTTGGAATGCATGTATTGAGATTCAGATCTTGTTTTTATTTTGATCAGCAGTGAGATGGCAAACTAGTCAGAATAGCTCAGGAAAACAAAACAAAAACATTCTTAAGGTTTAGAGTTTGGGATAAATATTTCTCTCCAGAAATGCTGCACTAACGAGAGAGAGAATAAAACCAAAATCATTGCCTTAATTTGTAGCTGTTCCTAGGAGTGATTTTTCCTTCTCTGATCACTATTATTTTTCCCTCCTCAATTAACTTCCTGTCTCTCCATAGGTAGAGAAATGAAGAACTGATGTAATTTTTTGTTCACCAATATTCAAATGCTATCTTGTGTGGAATTATTTTGGAAGCCCTAGCAATCTCCTGCTAGAACAAAATAATAATTTTTAATGTGCTGTAGTCTCTAGATACTGTAACATTTCTTTATTCTTGAGGTTGTTATAATTATTCCAGAAAGATATTTGACGGCAGCCTATGGTAAAGAATGGGAGTGGAACTTTCTGTGTAAATTTATTTTGATAAACATGATGCTGGGAGAGAGAGAAGTCCAGCGTGTTGTCAGCAAAAGAGAAATATGTTGTTGAAAAGGTGAAAAGTCTCTTTCAGAGACACTACTCAGACTGTAGTGTAATTTCTAAAATTATCTTTATCTTTAAGGGACTCTAAAAATATTCTGTAGTTCAACTTGTCTTTTAGTAAAGAACTGTTTTAACGTCTTGCATGCCAGTCAAGGCACAATTACACATGGAGGGGTAAATAGGAAGATAAAAGTGAAGAAACACATATGCATAAATGAATATGTGCAGTGGAAACCTGTTTCTCTTTAATATTATTCAGAACCCTCTCTTCTTGTCATATTTGAATGCTCTGCTTATCAGAAATTAGAATAAAGTTTGACTAACACGAGCGTTCAATTGTTTAATCTGTATAATTCACTATTTCTTCTCTTTTTCTGTGCACAAATTTATACTACCATACATTATTTTTTAAAAAATTTATATTTCAAAGCAGAAAACTGTCAATAATGCAAATAGTTGAGGGTAAATTTTAAGTTTGATATTGGACTTAAAGCTCTTAGTATGAACTGAAAACCACAGTTGTGGTTTACAGATGTGGATAAATTACAATAGATATCTCTTAGACATCTTCAAACAGAATGAAATTATATCTAATGTAGCCGTATATACTGAATTCTCAGAACTGCTTAGGACATTGTACAGAAACTTTGACCATGTTTTTTTATGGCCTTCCCTGCTTTGTGAATAGGTGGAAGGACTCAACACTAATAGACGTGGTACACATCTAGATTTCTTCAACAAATATATTCCACAGTGAAGTGCTAAATGAAAGAAATAAAGATTGCTATGTACTGTTTGATGTGCAGTCTAAATCTGTGCATAATAAAAAGATTGTCTCCATTTATTTGAGATGTTCTAAGACATTAAACAAGAGAAGTATGATTGCTTGCATTTGTGGACGTATGTATTAAGAACGTATGTATTTAAATGAACAGATGTCCTAAGCACACTATAAAAGGATTTTAATAGTACACATTTCTAATAATGCTAAGAGGAAAAGGCACTCCGTAAAAATCAATTAAAAATTATATAATAGAACGCAAAAGGTCAAATGTAACATAATACTATGAAATAAATACAAGGAAGACTCCTTTTATTGTATCGGGGACCATGATATAATGTGCTCTGATGGAGGACAGTAGAAGCTGTTAACAGCCAAAGATTCAGTACAGGAACTGAGGGCTTGTTTCCTTTTGTTTGAAAGTTTCACTGCTTCTGTTGAGTATGAATTCTATGGACAGAAAACATGGTTTGGTTGCAGTGAGTCACCACTGACTTTTTTCCCAGAATATTTTCATATGATGAATCTGCTAAAACAGATGAAATGGATTATATAGATCTATTCTAAAGCTGGAAGATCTAGCTGGAGGGCAGAAGTTCTGTAAAATATTGCTTTCACTTGTATGTGCTGTAAAGATATAATCGAATATTTATGCATATGTTTGGTAACCCCTGTGACTGTTTTTTAAAACGTAAGTTTTAATGGCATACAAGTTACGTACCACACTACAGCTATAGCTCAGAATTGAAAGGAATGATATTTTTCCCAGAAGAGACTGTAGAAAGGCATAGGATTATAGCTGGTAGTTACATTTACTAAACTCAGCTTTTATGCAGTGATGCATGCAACTGTGAAATTTGCTTGCTAAAATGCATTTATTAACAAAAACACTTTTCTCTAAAATAAACACTTTTATAATTATTAGTATCCAAATGAGTACAAAAGTTGTAACAGTAAGATGTTTTTTTAGCTGCGTTTATGTATAGCTAGAGAAAACTCCAGTTAAAACTTCAGATTTGTATAGGGCCCATCTAACAGACTAAAACCTTGAAATTAAGGCCAAATAAGGTGGAATAACTTAAGGTTCAGAAGCTTTCCTGTTTGAAAACAAAGATTTCAGAAGGAAAACAATGTGATTGTATCTGACTTATATGACAAATATTGTATTGTGTAAATTTTGTGTATTCACAAATGAGGTATATTTGATTGCATTTTGCATTAACTCATGTGAGAATGAGCTGGTCTGTTCTGACCAGGGATCTCAGAAACTCCTGCACTCTTTTGAGGGTGTTATACTATTTGATACATTACCGGTCTCAGTAGGTGGTGACTGTATTATTTTTAAAGATTGAGAATTTATTTTGCTCTTCTAAGAGTTCTTAGATTGCTTTTGTTTTTTTTCAGTTGTCCTATTACATAGTTGAAACAGCTATAAAGAAAAAATTACTAAGCCTACAAATAGGGCTTGGTGATGGGGAGGAAAATACATCTTGACACTCCAAAAACTTGTGATCAAACTCCTAATTTGTGGTTAATAGTATGTATGATGATAGACTGAGTACAGAAGCAGCTTTTTCTCCTTCTTTTCCCCTATATTAAGTCTGAGCGGGATTTGGCAAAGAAGAGAAAGAATTTCAAGAGCATGATAGGTCAGTTTGGCTGTTGCAAACAAATGACTCTGAATATAAACTCTTGCAGAGTGACAATGTGCAAGTCATTGTGAAGCCTTAATTTGTCTGGGTAGATAAGGGAAGAGCGGTAGAAGTTGCATACCTTGACTTCAGTAAGGCATTTGACAGTGTCTCCCATAAGCTCCTTTTTGGTAAACTTAGGAAGAGTGAGATAGATGAGTGGACAGTGAGGTGGATTGAGAACTGGCTGTGTGGTAGAGCTCAGAGGGTATGATCAGTGGAGCAGAGTTTAGTTGGAGGCCTGTAGCTAGCAGTGTTACACAGGGACCAGTGCTGGGTCTGGTCTTATTCAACATATTCATCAATGACCTGGATAAAAGGACAGAATATAACCTTAATAAGTTTTCTGATGATACAAAGCTGGAAGCAGGGTCTGGCACACCAGGAAAGGAGTTCTAAAGAGGCAGACCTAGGTATCCTACTGGACAACAGGTTAACCATGAGTCATCAGTGTCTTCTTGTGGCCAAGAAGGCCAATGGTACCCTGGGGTACATTAAAGATTAAGAAAACAGCAACCATATAAATAAATAAAAAAGTGACATCAGACAGATGTGGTATGTATATATATGCTTTACGAATTTGGATTTTGTATATATCAAGTAAAGGGACAACTGTTTCATTTGGGCATTACTAACGAGAAACTGAAACAGAAGGTGCTGTATAGCTCTCTGAACAAAACACATTTGTACTTGAGATGTGTGCTTTTGAACGTGTAAATATTTTTGTTGCTCAAGCCAATTTCAAGGGATTTTTAAGGATGAACTGCATTATACTCCTCTATTTTACTTCAGTAAGCCTATCTCTTTTGTATTGTTTGTGAATGGTTTCCAAAATGATCATTCTCCGTATATAAAAAAGATGCAGGTTATCAACAGGTTGTTTTAAGTTACAAGAAGCTGATAAACTGTACAAACTAGCATACAAAAAGTAGTTGGGGCTTCAGAGGGCTAGTAAAAATGAGCAATAGAAGGTCTGTTTATGGGTTGGGCTTCAATTTTAAGGCTACAAAATGGCTACAAAAAACCTATCCAGGGTGTAATGTTGTATGGGAACCATTGAATCACGTCCTGAACCACTGATCGATCACCTGAGGCGAGCACTGAGTCAGCCACAGGAGCCCAGGTGAAGGCAATGTACCTGTGTGACTGGAAAGGGTGGAGTCTGGTTCCACCTCTCCCAGACCCCATTTAAGGGCTGACCACCACTGGGGAAGGATCTCTTGCTGGATCAATACTCTATATGTCTTGAAAATTTCATGTCTAGGATTCTTTTCTAAACGCAAAGATGTGTAGATTAACAGTCCTTGGGCAAGGGCAACAACTGAAGAGTAAACTCATGCTAAATATTTCGCTGAGCTCATCTAGGAACTTTAGTAAATGATGAGGTACTTAATCAGGTTAAGATTTTTCTGTTTGTTTTCTGGATTAAAGTATTTTTTTCTTCATTATGAACTGCTTTCTTTACACTGTTTCTTGATATACCTAAAATGACATACCATTTCTCAATAAGATAGAAATCAGGTGTTGTAGCATTGAAACACTGTTAGCATGTTGATTACCTTTCCTCTGAAACAGAATAATGGCAGTACTATTGGTTTGCATGAGAATGGCTTCCAGAAGTGCTGGATGTGTTCATCAGTAGCTTGTTCATCATTTCAGATGTCACATCTCTGTTGTGTTTGAAGTCCCTGTAGATGATACAAAATGAAGTGAAAAGGGTTGCCTGAGAGTAGTAAGACTTTAAAACTAACTCCTAATAGAGAGTATGGTACTTGGGCAAGAAGCTTTTTATATTCTTGAAGCATTGTGTCTCCAAATATTTTGTCTTTAATCACAGCTAACTAATTAGAATAAGAAAATAAAAATTCTTGTTAAACTATATCAGAATTTTTTTGTAGTAATTGAAGATAGTACAAGGAGAACTGTTGGTGATGATAGAATGAAGTAGCTGGAAGTAAGCAGGGGAAGGGGAAGGAGAAACAGCAGGGGAGGAGATAGGGAAGAAAAGTATAAGTGGAGACAGCAGCAGGAGGGGGAGGGGAGAATATATTGTAACAGGAGCTGAAGTAATTTTCTTACAACCTATAAAAGATTAAGTACCTTAGAATTGTGTAGTATTCTCACAAAGCAACTAGATCCTGATACTGCTTTGTTAGCTGTGAAGTATATTAAAAAATACACTAGCAAAACAATGCCTACCATTTTCATAATGGAAAATTCGTTTCATTTTTTTTAAAGAAGAATTCATTGATAAGTGATTTTACATTACTGCTCATGCAAACACAGATAAATGGGAAAAAAATTCTAAAAAACAGGAATTCATCACTGAACAGTTGTTGTATGCTGACTCTGTGCTCACCTCAGGTGACCAATCAGTGGTTCAAGTCGTGATTCAGCAGTTCCCATACAGCCATGGAGTTCCTCAACATGCAAAAAATTGTGAGTTTGATTGAGACCAAACAGTGAATGTGAGCGCAGTGAGGTAATGGGCGGTACTTTTCAGAAGAGGCAGCAGTGACAGTGGATCATCTCCACCGGTGTAAATTGTTATTTGTGCATCATACAGGATATTATTCAATGCTTTCACAGCAGACTGAATCCTAACCACCTAATCTCAAGTCACTTCTAAAGAAGTCACTTTTGCTAGCACACAGTCATTAAATTTGATTCTGCAGTGCAGAACTGCAAGCAACAACCAAATGTAAACTATGTAAACTAAATTTTTGAAGGAAATTTGTGAACACTGAAGCGGACCTGTGATATTAAGAATATGCAAATATCAGAAAAATAGCTGTCTTTTAGAAAGAAGAGATAAATCTCATGCATTCACAATTGGCCAAAAATATATTAAACACACCTGCTGAAGTTTAGATGAAAACTGATTAATCAGTGTTATCAACAGGATAATCTGTAGAAGTTCAACATTAAAAATACATTTTGTATTGGACTTAAAAGAATGCCTAAAATTTTCAGATTAAGATTAAAGTCATTAATATTTAAATTTTTTTACTGTGCGGAAAACGAAAAACAGAACAAACCCATTAAATTTTATTTCTGTTAGTAAATATGTTATATTGTAGCTTACTGTGTTGTAAGATATAGATGGAATCAGAATAGTGTATTGAAATCCTGCTAGCAGGTAGCAACTTGCTGAGCCTCTGCAAGTATGATGTGCTTTGCATGAGAAAGGTCTTGAAGGTATGTAAATTTAAGAGGCTGACATAGCCTCTTTAAATTCAGAGCCTCTACAGCAGTGATTTTCTAATTAGATTACTGTCCCCTAGTTTTTGGAATTAAACATATATTTGAAGAGAAATTATTTTTTTTCATTTGCACATAGATGTTTTTTTTTTTTATCTTCTATGTTACTATTTGGTTATTAAAACTGAGGGCCAAATTAAGCTGCAATTCAGAAATTGTACTCTGATTTCATCTTGTTTATATTCTCTTTTTTGTAGTTAAAATGCGTAGAAAAAGGCAATATGTAGTTTTTATTGAAGTAAATTATTTACAGTCAAACTCTTGCAATAGAAATGATCAACTGAGCCATAAATTTAGATGTCACTTTTGCACAAATGAATGTTTTACATAATTTTCTGAATGCTCTTTGGAAAATTTTTACTCTTTAGATTTGAGATAAACATGAAAAGCTACTTTTGTGGACATCTGGCATTAAATACCTTTGTGTATCATTGAAAGTTGTTCAATCTTTTTTTCTTGTTTAAAATTGTGAATTCCAAGTCATATGTCATGTTGATTTATAACATGTTCATATTCAGTTCAGTATTGTAGTACAATTGCAGTATATGTTTACAGTCATGTAAGAGCATCATTTGTTAGCATTCATTTTGTAACAATTGTACTATGAGGTTTGGCAATGAAGCCACTGCTCCCAATTCTACTCTAGATCATGGCTGGGGAAATGTTGTCTTTGAATGTTATTGGTTCACAAGTGTTACTGGGGCACACTGTTTCAAGTTCCAGCACATTTCTTAATGTCTACATATTGTGGTAGACATAAAATATAATCATTCACCAAAAAAATGTTGGGGAGAGTTAGTAAGCTGACTTCTATCACTTTTTTATTTTTTTTTCAGCTAGCTGCTTCTTACTATAAATTCTTTGCTTTATATATTCTGTATTCAATCTTATGGTTAGAAGAGCAGATAGTTTTTCTGATTTTTTAATCATCTTCTGCACTGGAAAAAAAAATTAACATGTTTTATTCTGCAAACACTTTTTCTTAACACTCACCTGAGTAACTACCAAAGTGCTTTGTGAGAGTGTGATGAGGAGAGTGAAAAGAAATAGGCCTATTTGCTGGGAGTTTTACACACCCTCTAGCTATGTATAACAGAAGAATTGTTAAACTTCTGCTGATTGTGAGTAGGTTTTCAGTGTCTTGTGTCCAATGAGGTTCTCTCTGAAGGGGAGGAAGTTTCAATGACATTTTAAATTGTTTGATTCAGCTTGACCAGATCTTGTAGGTAGTGGGGATTAACCAGAAAATCCTGTATTTGATCATAAGGAAGAAGGCTGAATCATTAGATGCCTCCTCGGGAGATAGGAGGATAATACTTTTTATTTTTATTTTGGAATTATTGCAGTAATACATTCTCTCACGTTCAGAAGTCACATAGAGAAGTCCAAGTATTCAAGTATGTTCTGAATTATTGGTAGTTTCATGGTGTTACCTTTGTAATATGCCATATTTTTCATCTATCTTTGAACAAATGAACAGTATCATACCATGAAAGTAAAGATTACTTAAACTACTGTTCAAAATTCTCTCACATAGATCTGTGGACTCATAATACACGGAGAAGGTATTTATTAGAGTATGTGAGGATAGATGGGAAACTGTACTTCATGGAACTTACACCATCTGTGGATGAACAGGATGAAGATAGAAAGGGTCAACAAGGAGTGTCCAGTTAACTCAGTATTGGAGAGGTTTCCTAGCCATACTGCAGACATTATACCATAATAAGATTGTGATTTAGCCAGTGAATGATAACACTCAATAAAGCTTTTAGGAAAGTTTGTTCCTGTGCAAGTAGCTCTAGCTGGTAGTACTTGAGTTGGAAAGAGGTCCCTTTCATTCTCAGCTATTCTGAAATTGAGTTTAATTAAGAAATTATAATTTAAGGTTTAGGTTGATTCAAAACTCTCAACAATGGAAAAACTCAGAATCCTGCTTAGCCACTTACCCTGTTCTTCAGTAGGTGTTGCATTATGTGACTTTTTTTTTTTCCCAGAACCTGGGAATTATTTTTCTGTTAACACTGCTTTGTCTTAGCAGGTTAGTACATAAACCTTGCCTGTAAAGAGAAGGTTCAAAATTGTTACTCTTAAGAAATTACATTAGGTGTACTATAGAAAAGATGAAGAGATTGTATTTACATAATGACTTGTTGGTTTAAAAAATGTGACCAGGAAGTAGAAAATATTTATTCAATTCATATTCTACACTCAACCTCTTTTAATTCACATTCATCATTTTTCAGCTCTCAGCTGAATAAAATCACTTTTAGGTAATATATTAAACATATTAAAAATGCCCTGTCAGGGGAGGGGAAAAAAACAACAATTTTAAAAAACAGCGTGAGTGGTGGGCAAATCATATAATCAAGATTTTCCATCAGATGTGAGGGAGTGGTATGTGTCTCTAGTTAAAGGATGAGTTTGAAACCAGAATTTTTATCATCTGAGTAATCATACAAGTATCTGTATAGCAGTCTCTGTATTTTAAAGATCTTTTTCTAGATAACCAAAAATGTTATTAAGGAGGATTTAATACTTTTTTTGAAGCTACAAGATGGGAGCTGTGGATACAGAGCTCTTTTTTGCTTTGTACTTTATTAGAAACATAAAGGTGACAGGCATTCCTAAAATTGTTTGTTGGAGTACATTCTGTGGGAATCAAAGTTAGCCAATTTTTTATTCTTATTATTTGTTTATTTTGGTTATGCTCTGTCATCCAGTCCAATCTTCTTTATCAATGACTTTAAGAAGATTATATCTGAAGATCTTGTCTAAAGCGTTGTGACTTGTCACAAAAACAGTTCTAATCTATAGTATCTTCTAACTTTGGGCATCACATCATTGTAGTTCAAGGGAGGAAGCAAACGCAGAAGGCTTTCAGGAGTTTACAACGATTGTATACATATCAAATAAATACTAACTGTTAATGCTAATGAGCTTCTGTAACATTAATTCTGCACACAATTTTGAGGAGATTCAAATCCAGCTAGTATTCAGATAACAAAGTAGGAAAGGGTTTCTAAATAGGCAATATACATGAGCTAAGATGCACGTGGAAATACTAAATATATTACAATAGTGGAAAAAGCATCAAGACTCAGAATAGCAGCAGTATTTCTGGTATCTAAGCTTGTACTTGTGCTTCTTACTGCAATTCACTCATTCAAGTGATTAAAACCCTGTAAAAGTTATAATAGCTACTTCACACGTAGCTATAACATTATAGAAAACACCAAGAACTTAAGAACTTTTAGAACTTAACAGTGGAGTTGGATTTTTATAGTTCTATGAGAGCATGAACAGCAATGGACAACATATTAGAAATGCTTATAGAGAAGGGTATGGGTTTCATTCAGTAGCATTGTTGTAACTGGGTGCAACTTGAACCTTCTATAATAAATCATGTAAAATCTGAGCTGGCTGAAGATCAGGAATGAAAAGCAAGAAAGAACGTGGAAGCTGCAGCCCTTCTTTCTGCTGTGTGCTCAGGTTGCTTTGCTTGTTGCTCAAGCTTCTAGCTCTGAGCTCTGCTAGGGCAATCACAAGCACAGCAGCTCCTGGTCATAGGATATATGAGAGTCTGCTTATATCTAGACTTCCTCAGTTGCATATAGCAAGAGTATGTTATCTTTGTCTAATACTATTTTGAATAACTTAGCACAATGATTCTTGTTTCACGTTTCCCAGGTGTGCAAAAAATGACCCAGTACACTCAGCCTTTAATACTGCAGTTCATAGTGTCTTATGTAGTAAACAGTTAAGAAAAGCTTTTCTCTCCCTGTGTAGTGAAGTACAGCAGGTGTAATGTATTTACTTTTTGGTAGAGGATTGGTGGACTTTTTCTATTTCTAAAGCTGATATTAGTACAGCAGGTGCTTTAATATTGAAAAAAATTATTGTGCTGTAGCCTTACTTATTTTTGTGACCTTGCACATGTAACATAGGAGCAGGGTTCTTCAGTATCAAGCATTCGCTGTGGTGCAGTGGCAGCATCGCTTCAGCACTGCAGAAGAATTCAAAATAAGAGTGAATGTACTGTTGAACTGCCCTGGTTTCTGTGGCAACCAGGGTGTGCCATGCTGCTTCCTTTTGCAAAGCAGTGGCATTCCAATAAACAGCAGTATGTATTAAGACTCTAAGGACAGCAATCTTTGTGAAGGCACAGATCTACCACATTGTAATTTATGTCTAATTTCAAGTTTCAGACTCTCTCAGTTCAAGCTGCTTTCATCTCCCGTTCTCTCCAGTGGAAATAGTTAGAAATGCTTACAAGGTGTCCTGACACCAGCAGCTCTGGGTGCACAATGCAAGGGTGATAACAGACAAAGAAAATGAGCTTCTCTGCTATGGTTGCAATGCCTTTTTTGTGTGCTTGGTTTCTGTCTTATTATTTTATTTTTTCTCACTTGTTAATGTGTTTTTTGTTTGTTTGTTTGTTTTGTTTTGCTTTTATTTGTTTTTGTGAAAGATTAAAGTTGTTTCAGGAGTTATTTTGGACACTTCAGGAAGAGATGCAGTTAGTGTTTTTACAGTTAAGCCAGCATACCCAGCATTTGTTCTCTGTAGGAGTTTCAGTTTAATGAGCTTCAGAAACAACGTGAGACTTCCTTATATTATCAAAAGTTAGGGTAATTTTGTGGTTAGTCACTAGTAGGCTATGGAATTTTCTTTGTAGTGCCCATGTCTTCTGTAAGATTTTTTTATTTTGTCATCAACTGGGTATTCAAAATCCTGATTTGCCATAGAAATTTACATTACAAAATATAAATAAGCACACAGTCTTAGAAAAAGACTGTGATGTATTCCAGATACATTGCAACCTCTATGAATAGAAACTTATATCCTCTGATCAGTGGCATCTTTGTCTTAATGGAAGCTAATACCATGCTTTACATTATCTCATCTAAAGATTTATTGGTGTTATACTATTGGGTTTAAAAGCTGTATTTTCTGAGATGTGATATCTCAATAATTTTGTGTGTTAGTATTTTACAGCAGGGTTGTCTGGTGTCCTTCCTTCTAGCTGGGAATGTGGTTTACTTTTCTGTTCTTCATTAATCTCCATTATAGTATATTTATTTAATTTTTCCGAGTGGTTTATAATCAGAAGTGTCAATTTAGATAGTGTTAATAAACATATTTTGAGGTTTAGAGAGATAAAAGAGATACACAGAAAGACTTACCTGTGCTTTGGGGTCATTAGGCTTGAATCTGGACCCTAGCATCTGTCATTTTACACTGAGTCTGGAGTAACCTTCATTTTGGTTAAAGACTGTACTATTCATAAGAGGCTTCATTAATATCCATTCATGCTTTTAAATTCCTGTCTTGTAAATAGTCATTACAGAAATCTGAAGTGCTGAGTATGAAAAGTCAGCAAATGAAGCAAGCGGGTGGCAGCAGGCCAAAGCTGATTTTCAGAAGGCTTACTTGTTCAGGAAATGTACTAGAAAAATGCACTTAAAGTGGTTCTCTTATAGGACTAATAAGATTTCCAATAACAAATATATTTGTGTGTTTTGAACCAGTCCCATACTTAACAATAACTTTTGTATGAATTTTAGTTTTCTCCTTGTTCATTTTATTTCAATATCAGCACACTAATCCATTGTAGTTCTCTGCATAGCTATGTTTGAAGCATCATTTTTCTGCTAAACTGCTGATCTTTATATTTGGTGGTCTTTGATTAATGTGTATTTAATAGAATACATTTATTTAATTTTTTTTTTCAAGTAGCACCAAAATCTCCATGTGTTTAACAAGATCTCCATACTCTAAATGTCTTATTTACATGTACGCGGTCATGTGAAAATCTTCTTAGTTTTCAAGATTAACACAAAATGTATTTATCCAATTTTTTTAATGTAGGTGAAGATTCTACACCAATGACATATGTAAATGCCATCATAACCTTTTATCTCAAGTATTTCAGTCTGTTACAATGCTGAATCAACAAAACATTCAAATTTTATAATTCATCATCATAGTATTAACTATTAAAGTATTCAGTTTTCTTATTATCTTTCTCAAGGAAAAGGAAAGAATTAACTTTCTTTGTGTAGTTACAGTATGAGTACAAGTTTAAAACCTATTACCTTAAGCTACTCTCTAGAACAAACTTGTCCTTATGATAATATTCAGTATGAGATTCTCAGTAGTTGACATCTCAGCAGGCATTTTAAGATAACAGGACAAGCATGGGATGAAATGGGCACTGAAACTTGCTGTACCATTATTGCAAATGCTGATTTTCTTCATTAGAATAGAGGGAGCTTGGTTGGATGGAGAAGGCAGGATTATTATATTTTTACTGACGTTCCAGTACCATTCACAGATATATTTTAAAAATCACTGATCAGTATGTCTGTCTCAAAGATGAAGAAGAAATGAACTGATGGTGTCAAAATGCAAAAGAATAATTTTAGATTGTTACTTCTACAGTTCTAGAACATAATATTCAGGGATTGTTGTTCTGTAAACTGTTTGGATTTTGCTTTTCAAGTCCAGCAACTCAAAGTAAACAAGCTGTTTGTTGTGAGGTGCCATACCTGTATTCTTTCACAGCTATGATTTCTGCCAGGTCTAGGTTGAACTCATATCTTTTAGGTGTTGTACTTTTTCTTTAATCAGGAATGTTTAATTTTTCTAATAGAATGTTAGGGGTTCCTGACTGGGAATTCTACAATAAGTGAAGATTAGGCCACTGTGAAATACACCTGTTTTCTGAATCATCGGATTTCCTCATAACTAGTGCTATTTTTTTTTTTGAAGTTACACACTTCTGTGTTACTTAAGAGATTACAGCTTATGAATTCAGAAGAAGCATTAAAGGTGTTTTAGGAACTGCATTTAAAAAAAAGTTCATCTTTCTGAATTCTGTCACTATTTTTATTCAGCCTGGAATTTTTTACTTTAACTTTTGGATGACCTGCTCATGTAGTGAGAATGAGACTTGTCTTTTACTTCATTTAATGTCTGGGGAGTCAATTATGCCATATGTGTATTCCTGATAAAGCTATTTGCCATAAAATCTGCTAAGTGAAGATCACTTTAGATATATTTGTATCATGTTTTTGATTTGACGTACTTAAAAACAAACAGTATAGCAACAAAAAATGGCATTTTATTTTTAAAATAATTCACAGAACATGGTGCAATGGCTGATACTGCCATTAGGCACAGGAATCAAGCACTGCAGTCCAGCATAATATTTTGATGTATCTGAAGGTATCATCAATTCACTAAACATAATGTAAAAGAGCTCTTAAACTGAAGACAGAACAATATGCCATTTCAAGAGTGCTAATATATCTTAAAGTACCCAAACTTGTTTATCTTTGTGGACTGGAAATTCTTATTGATTCTTTGATAAAGCAACTGCAAGCAGTGAATAACAGTAGCAACTATGCACTAAGCTTTTAACTTGGACTGTTATAGATCACAGCTAATCCAGTTTACTTTTCATAATTACCTGTGGACTTTTATATTATTTCCTAACTTCTGATATTCATTCATTACTGAGAATGGAAATGGCAAGGAAACCTATAGTAGGTAATCTGAAACATTTCTAATGTCTATGGATTTATTAGCATGATTAGAAGTGATACTGCTCTTTTGGATCAATATGCACATGCAAATAATTGCCTTCTCATAGTCAGTGTTTAACACTTGATAGTGATGCTGAGATTGCTGATTTCTTACATCTTCATTAGTGGACAATGAAAATATACGGTGTTTTTACTTCTTTTTATTAAGCTCCTGGTTGTATCATGAATTATCAATTATCAACAGTTACTAAATGATTGAATAATGTTTATACAAGGCTTCATATGTCCCTGAACTCAAGTTACAGTCATGGTACTGGTAGTGAAAAATAACGACTACAGGAATATTTAATATTACCTTTGATAATCCTTTCCGAGACTAGCATTTTATTAATGTTGGTTCTTTCTTTCTAAGTAAACACACTGTGATGTCCTTGGCTTGAAATACCATTTTGCAGAAATGTATTAAAATGCAAATTAAAGTATTTCAGCTGTTCAGCTATTTCATTCCATCCTCAAAAAAAAAAAAACAAAAAAACCCTCAACTGATTATTAGCTTTAATATGTTATCTAAGAATAGTCCAGTCAGACTGATCTTGTTTTATTTTCAAATTGAAAGAGTTTATAGCCAAGTTTATTTAATGGGGAAGATTACAAGTTAATTCTTAGTTTCAACTTCCTTTTTAAAAGGAAAGGTCTGTTTTCCTACACCATAATTATGTTTACTCTAAAAAGATATGCACTGTCCTGCAAATGAATTGAGATTCTGCTACAGTAGGGTATCATATTATTATTGTTTTTGGATTTTTCACTAGAAGAAAAACAGAAAGATTATAGATGTTGTGAGCTCTAGATTTGTCCTTTAGAATGCAACCTTTGATATCTGAGTTCTCACAGACTTGAGATTGTATTTTCCTTAATGTCCTTAATGTAGCACTGAGAAATGAAGTTTGCTTTGGAACAAATAACTTTGATAATTATGTACCTCGTACCTTTCCTAGTTGTAAGTTAAATTTAATAATAATTATTTTGGGAAAGGGTTGCACATCAAATTGGGCAGTTTAAAGGAGGGGGCAGACATATTAGGATGACTAAAGAGTAATTCTGATAGAAACTGTGAAAATATCACAGAGCTGATGACTAGACAACATCCTGAGTTCTGTATTTATTTCAAAAGGAGGAAATCCATGTTTTAGTTGTTATACATCAACATATATGAAAAAGAACATCATGTGAAAGATTAAGTGAGCCTGGGTCTCTTCTCTCTGGATGAGACTGAGAGGAGATCATGTTGCTCTCTAGAGCTACCTGGAAGGACCTAGTAGAGAAAGGTGTCAGTCTCTTTTCACAGGTGACAAGTGAAAGGATACAAGATCATCTTGAGTTTCGCCAGAGGAGATAAGATAAGATGAAGGAAAATTTATTCACTGAACAGGTGGTTAGGCATTGGAACAGGCTACCCTGGAAGGTGGTAGTCACCATACCTATAGGTATTTAATAGAGTAGTGGATTTGGTTATTAGGGATGTGGTTTTGTTGTAGGTCAGATTGATGGTTGGACTAGGTCTTGAGAGTCTTGTCCAACCTATATGATTCTATAATTACCATATAACAAAGTAGTGTTTAGCTTGGGGAAAAAAAAAAAAAAGGTTTCTAGCTTTGAGTAATTCTTCATGGAGTTATTTATTAATGTTACTGACGTAAAATGTTAAGAAAGGATTATGTGGAAGCTATTAACATCCACGTACATACTCTACTTGTTGATCACTTTGTTTTGATTTCACCTGATCTTAGAAATTAAACAGTTTTGGATCTGTCTAGCAGAGAAAGGGACACCATCTGGAAAACCCTGAAAACTTGGCAAAAAAACAAGGTATGATATTGCAGAAGAGATGCAGAAAGGAAAAGAGATTACAGACTCCATGTGGGTGTGTGGTCACTGCAAAGCTGTCAGAAAAGTAGGAGGGAGTACATTGGTCAATATCGAAGGTGGAGTGCATGGCTTCCTGAGGTGCCTGGTGAGCAGAAAATTACTGTAGCTGACTGAGGACCTCACAAAGGAATTTTCCCAAGCTGGGAGTAGTTGTTTATGTCCTGATCTGGTATTACTGTGGGAGGGTAGAATGGGGGGGGGGGGGGGGGGGGGAAATAAAGAAATCCTGTCATAACTCTTTGTTGGACTATTCTGTGTCTGTATGATTAGTCATAAAGCTTTCTTTAACTTAGTTCCTGAGGTTTTGTCAGTAGGAAAGAAAGTAAAATGTTTTGGTTACTGTATTGGATTATATGTTGTATAATTTGCAGATATGTACCTTAAAAGAACCCTGTCTTTTGTTATAAATTGTGATTAAGTAATAAATTGAATACAAAACTTCTGGATCTCCATAATAAAGTCACAGAAAGCTTTAAAGTTTGATATTAGACAAAAATCCAGAAATAAGATTCGTCCAGTAAGAAATTAGACAAAACAGATTAAGTTAAGAAGTGATGGCTATCTGATCAATTTATGTATTGAAAACGAAGACAAATAAAAAATTTTTAGTTCAAGTAAAATATAAATTCAGATGGTTGAGCTAGTCTGTTGTCCTCCAATATTTTCTCTCTCTCTCTTTCCTTCACAGGTGAACCTTGTTTCTTTTTTAGGAGTAAGAAATCTTTCTTTTTTTTCCTTTCCTTTCCTCTTAAGATGAAAAATGCAGACAGTGTTCTTGGTGCACTGGCACAGACTTTTTACTCAGAATACGTTTTGTGACTAGCCTTTCAAATGTGTAAATATTATATTATTGTCACTGATTAACATTTAATGCTCTAGATTGTCTTCATTTAACAATTCTGTTTTCAGGTGTCAGTATACCTGCTCAATTTTAATTGTTTCTATTATAACAATTGTCATCTGCATTATAAAATGTGTTCTATAGGAAGCTTTTAAGCAAAACAAGTGTAGTTTACTTTGTCTAATGTCAGACTCCAGCTGAAACTACAACAGTAGTGCTTTAAATGTCAAAACAAATCAATTTTGCAAATGTCAGACTGACATGAATGAAAGCTCTGTTCATCTTCTATTATGAATACTCTCCTAATTCATAATAAATACTACAGCATCTTATGTCATGACCATTTAAACAGAAAACATCAGAGCAGTTGCAGACTATGAATTTGGTTTCAAAGTTCAGGTATATCCTAAGCTGTGTGAAATGAGTAGGGCCTACTTCAAAATTTGGGCACATTTCTCAGTGCTGTTTAGGTGAAAGTTCCACTGTTGCCAGTAACCAAGATTCCAGAGTCTTCCTGGGCAAGCTGTTTCAGTGCATAGTAAACAAAGAACAACTGATGAACAGCTAGGAGAAGAGTTTAGCTCAGTCTTATTTCTAAACCACTTTCAGGAAGCAGTAGGCTATAGCTATGTTCATAAATTACCTTCCTTTCTTGAGGCAAAAAAGTGTTCCCTCAAACCCTTATTTTATTTTCTGTGATTGTATGGGAACTGCTGAATCACAGCCTGAACCGCTGATTGGTCACCTGAGATGAACACCAAGTCAGCCATGGGAGCACAGGTGAAGGTGATATACCTGTGTGATTGGAAGGGGTGGAGCCTGGTTCCACCTCTCCCAAACCCCATTTAAGGGCTGACCACCACCAGGAAAGGATTTCTTCTCGGAGATTCCTCCCATGTGATGTCCCCTGCTAGCCTTGTCATTTTAAAGGTGAGCCATTCTCTCTTTTGTATTATTTGTGTACTGTCTATATAGACCTACTCAAAATATACCATCATCTATACTATTTCTTTGTGAAGACCATCCTTGGGAGTTATTTACCCCACACCCCATCTTTGTTAACCCTCTTATTTTATCCAGTTTCCACCTCTCTTTTGCACTAGAATATCCCAGACTGGAGATAATACTCCATGTGTACCATCATGTGTTTCAGAAGAAGCAACACTGCCCTTGGTTTTTGACTGTGCTTTTGCTGATGAAGTCTAGCAAGTGGATAATCTTCCTTGCTGTAAGGTTACACTGGTGATCCATGCTGAATTCATGGTGTTTTGGGAATCCAAATTATTTTCTGTTGGATTGTTATTTATCTTTTGCCTGCATTCCTTTATGTTTGGTGTTTGTGTTTGATGTGCTTGCTTTATTTTTGTCTAAGGTACTGAATTTTCTCTTTAATTTTTTGGATGCCATACAACTTTTCTCTTTATCCAACTTGCTAAAGTCAAAAAGGGCAAGAAGGAGGAGGATCTGGCGAACTACAGACCAGTCAGCCTCACCTTCATCCCTGGTAAGGTGATGGAACAGCTTTTTCTGGATGCCATCTCCAGGCAATCAGAAGAGAAGAGAGTTATCAGGAGTAGTCAGCATGGTTCACCAGGGGCAGGCTGTGCTTGACCAGCCTGGTAACCTTCTCTGATGTTACTATTAGCTGGGTGGATGGAGAGGGAGCAGTGGATGTTGTCTACCTTGATATCAGCAAGGTATTTGACTGTCACCTGCAGCACCCTTATGAGAAAGTTGAAGAAGGGTGAATAGATAAGTAGCTGGTGAGGTGGGTTAAGAACTTGTCTGACTGGCAGAGCTCAGAGGGTTGTGATCAGTGGGTGCAGAGTCCAGATGGAGGCCTGTATTTATTGGTGTTCCTCGGAGGTCAGTGCTGGGTCCTGTCTTTATCAATGTCCTCATCAATGACCTTGATGAGGGAATGCAGTCCACCCTCAGGAAGTTGGCTGATGATATGAAGCTGGGAGGAATGTCTGACATCCTGTAAGGTTGTGCTGCCATTCAGTGAGACCTGGACAGGTTGGAAAGTTGGGCAGAGAGGAACCAGATGAGGTTTAACAAGAGCAAGAGTAGAGTCTTGCACCTAGGGAGGAATAACTGCGTGCACCAGTACAGGCTGGGGGTGACCTGGTGGAGAGGAGCTCTGAGGAGAGGGGCCTGGATGTCCTGGTGGATGACAGGCTGGCCATGAGCCAGCAGTGTGCCCTGGTGGCCAAGAGGGCGATGGTATCCTGAGGTGCTTTAAAAAGAGTGTGGCCAGCAGGTCAAGGGAGGTGATACACTCCCTTGATCCCTCCCCTCCACTCTGCCCTGGTGAGGCCTCACCTGAAGTAATTTGTCAACTTTTTAGCACTCCACTGGACTTTTTTCAGAAGATCCCTGTCTTTTTTTGTAATGGGGAGCCCGGAATTGGACAGAGGGCCTGGAGCACCTCTCTTATGAGGAAAGACTGAGAGACCTGGGTCTGTTTAGCCTTGAAAAAAGAAGACTCAAGGATCTGATCCATGTCTGTAAGTATCTAAGTACGGGAGGCAAAGAGATGAGGCTGGACTCTTCTCAGCAGAGTGTGGCAATAGGACAAGTGTGAAAATAGGACGAGATCAAAAAGTGAAGCATAGGAAGTTCTGCACAAATATGTATGGGAACTAATTCACAGTACAGGTGCCAGAGCACTGGCACAGGCTGCCCAGAGAGATTGTAGAGTCTCCTTCTCTGGAGATGTTCAAGACCTGCCTGGACACCTACCTGTACAACCTGGTCTAGGGAGCTGCTTTTGCAGGGGGTTGGACTGGATGATCTCTAGAGGTCCCTTCCAACCCCTACGATTCTGTGATACATTTATTTCCAGTTCAGTTAGGTTCCCGTTCACAAGCTAGACTTGTGTAGGCTTTAGATTTTGAGACAGTTAAAGGTCTAGTTACAGAATGTTTTGTTTAAGGCAGATAAACATTACATCTTTTGGAAATGGAGTTGGTTAGGAAAGAGAGAAGCTTTAGTGAAATGTATTTAGGAGACACATATGTTAGTTCAGAATTACATTTTTAGTGGATCCAAATGTCCACTGACTGGATGTTTGAGCTAGAGAAGTCAGTGTGGCTGTCAGCTATATAATATTTAAGTAGGAAATAGCAGAACTTGTATCCTTTAATCAAGCAAAGTTCTTATCCTTTGAAACGAATAAGTTGAGTTGTGAATAAATTCAGTAACGTCTCATCTTTTAAGTATTTATGATGTCTAAGGAAATAAAATTATTTAAAAAAAATCAGGGTTTTTGCTATATATTTTATGATAAAATGTTTTGTAATCTGAAATATCACCGTATGTATAAAAGTTGGTGTGTATTTCAGAATTAAACAAGAATCTGTAAGTAAGGATGTTCATACAGTAGATGTCAATTATCAACAGTACATAATACCTAATTAATTGTAAATAATTACCTTCCTTAATTAGTTTCTACAATTTGCCTTGTCTCCTCTGGGATATTTCTTTCCACCTACAGGATGCCTTGATTTCAGTAGTAAAAGAAAACTAGCCTTAACTTTTACTCCTAGATTAATTCTATCACTTCAGGCAATATTCTTTATTCTCCTAAAGCCCTTTTTTAACCACTATGATCATTTTCACACTGAGCTATTCATTATCACAGCTATTTGTTAAGCAGACCAGTTCTTCAATTTTTAATAACTGTTGCTTATGGAACATAGTTTGTCCATTTTAAATGTACTATGTTGATAAAGTCAGTCTTTAAAACATATTCCTATTCTGTTAACTTACTCTCACTGTTTAGTTATCTGTGGAACTACTACATACCTTTGGTTAGGCAGAATGTTCTTTGCTCAGTTCATCAAACACAACTTGAGAGATTGCCAACACAGGATCAGGAAATGCATGTTTGTTTGAAGGGAAAGTTAGAGTATCTTGTAGGATTGTCAAAATGGTTTTTTTTTTCACTCTTTTGGGGTGGACTTATTTTTTTACTTCAGGGTTGAAAAGCACGAATCAGTACTTTGATTAAATTCCAGGTATTTATATACTGTTCTGCAAAGTCAACGAAGAGCAGAGTTGTGCTTTCAAGTTTTTCCCTTTCATCAATTTCAGAATTTGAAACATCCAGCTTTGCTAATCTGACTTAATTTTTAACTCATTATACCATGTGATTTTTTTTTTTGAAACCCTACCTATGTACTTAGGGAGAGAGTTAAAGCAGGAAGGGTTATTAGACTGTCTTGATACATTAAGTTTTGAAAAATATTTGTTTGACTTTAATTATCTACCCTGTAAATGACTTAACATCTTGTGAGCACCTCAGCAATTATCAAGTAGCTTCTAAGAATGATTGATGGAAACCACTGGTACTGAGTGAGCAAGGAACTCTGTCAGAAGGAGAGCTGCAAAAGATAGAGCAGTGGGATCTATACAGTATTCACATTTAAAAGCAGTGGCCATTCTACCACCTCCCTCTTCTGCCTTCTCCAGTCATTAGTGTACATTTTTTTAAAAATGCCTAAAACAGGAAAAAAAGGTATTTTAAAACATACTTTTATTCTAATGGTGGTATGGTAGGAGACCTCTCTAGAAAATTAGCCATAATTTCTTGAGGAGTCATACTTCATGGAGTTCTTATCAGCATGAAAACCTTCCACATCTCAATAATTACAAGAGAAAAATAGTGCGTTTTGAAGTAGAATGCTTTTCTCAAGTCAAAGATCACCAGATGGTGAAGAATTCCAACCTATATTAATATAGATTTATCTTAATATATTCCAAAGTTGATACATTTATCAACTTCAGACACTGCTCACCATCTCAGTGTTTATTCCTGTGTTTTATGTACATTACTGAATGTCCATAAGTGACTGGATTTATCATTTCAAAATCTCACTCTTACGTGTGTCTCTGTAAGGACTTAACCAGTGTTTTAACTAAAATATTTTATTCCTTACTTCTTATTCTATTCCTTTCACCCAAAATCTGTTTCGTAAATACACACCATTTAAAATATTGTTCTTTATGCACCAAACCAATGCATTTACATGCAAATTTTGCATATGTCATATTACTAAATAACTATAGAAAATATTTCTCCTTGAGCTTTTGTTTCTATACCTTTAACAAAAGCTGGGGAGCAGTTTAAAAATCTACTAGATTCTAAAAAAATCTACTAAATTTTATTTAGAATGTTTTCACCAAAGAAGGAAATTACTAATAAGAGCTTCAGGACCAAAGTTCAAATTGCCAGTGTTGTTTTAAACCTTAAAGGTTTTTACTCTCGGAACTTATTGTTAGTACATGGTTCAGTTTACTGAACATGAGGTAAATCACTGTGAGTGCTCACACCACTGTTGGTAAAGTGTGTGCTTTGTGGATAAGTGTAATGCATGTACTATGTACTTCTAATCTGTTTCTAGCTCCATACTGAAAATATCTGGAATATCAGACCTCACTATTGCTGCTTATTCTGTGCAGTATGATGTCATATCTTTGTGAAAATCGCATTACTGTGGGGGATGGGAGTGATTAGAACGCTGGAGTCTCTGCTCTATTTGACATTATTGTCCTTGGATGTCTATAAAGGTATCCATTCTTGGGACAGACTTGTTAGCTGAAGTGTACCGATTTTAAAATGCTCTCACGGTAGGTAAAATGTTGCTTATTCCATTCTGATTTAAAAAAAAAAAAGAATCTTGAACAAAATTTATACTTTTTATATATATACAAAGATTACAGAATATCCTTGTAGTTTGATTGATGATAGCTTAAATATATTCAGTATGATGCTAAGGAGATGGTATTCTCTGTGGTAAAAATACATGAGTACACAGTGCTGCCTCCAGGCTGTGGTAGTGTTCCTGTGTGCTTCCTTGCATCATTCTGTTTCTGAATGAAATGTATAGTGTTGTTCTGGTGGACAGATTTCTTGTTTATTAAACATATATATTGTGAGTTCTTGAGTTCTTCTAGCACTCTGTATCCTTTTAATATTTTCAGGAGCTAAGAAATCTGTTTTATTCTTGTAGTAATAACATGTTTAAATACAGTTTAATATCATTTACATATGAAATATTTAATATATAATGGAGTTTTTCAATGTACACTCATTTTAATTACTAATTTCAAAATATCTTTTTAGTTTGATTTTAAATTGCTCTCTTAAAGAAATAAAAGCAGAAATTATTAGATTGCATAGTATATATTGTGTATTGAATGAAAAATTAAGTGGGAGGAGGGGTCGCATTTTATTTTAATGTAGTATATTGGCATGCTTTATAAATACAGAATTACTGGTGCATCTATTTAAAATTATTTCCAGTACTTTAAATGCATATAGATGGATTTTTGAATGTTATTAATATTTTGGATATGAATTATAATGAATATGATTATGCAATAAAAATTTCAAAATGCTACAATTTGCAGAAGAAAATTGTCAGAGTAAAACATGTAGAATCCAATTTACATCTTGTAATGCCAAGCAACGATGTGGAGAGCCACAAGCACAGACTTTTACATACAGACAGTAGTACTTGGGCACATACCAGAATATAATAGGCCTATAACAGCAAGAGAATTTTACCTCTGGTTTTATACACTGTAAATATTTGGAATTCATTCCAAACATCTGTACAAGGATTTTTTAGATTCATCAATTGGAACATTTGTCTGCATATTTTCACAGTTAGATGTGAAATAAACACATGTCAAGATGGTAACCTCTTTAGTTGTGCCTGCAGTCTGATGTGAGGAGAGAGAGAATAAATACTGTACTTCTCACTCTCCCTAATGTCTTCACAATGGCTATGCCATTTTTATGCTTTTTAGGAAAGTGTGAAAGATCAAGCTGTGACATTTCTGCAAATTACTCCAGGTTCTCTTAGAAATTCTGAATGGACATCAAAAGCAAGTCTCTGTTGTAGAGCTGTGTGCTACACATCAACTGGTCTGAGCAAAAAGCAGTGTCTCCTGGCAGGCACCTTGCTCGTGCTCTTTTGTGTGGTATGTGCCTTTCCAGTTGGCTGAGCCCAGTTGTGCACTGCTGAAACTTCATTTGATTTTTGTCTCACTGATCTGTTTCAGGTCTCTGTGCAGCCATTCTCTCTCTTTTTTTTATCCTGAGTAAACTTATTCCTTGCTTGCTGCCTGCAGTACCTGATGCTACTATGTGCAAACTGTAAATCTGCTGCTTTAAGAGCTCCTTTCCAGTACATCTCTGTGAAAGTGCTATGCTCTTAGAGGGAAATCTCCAACCATTATCCCTGCACCATCACCCCTTTTTCTCAATTGGCAGTGTGCTATAGCTCTGTGCCCAGAACATTGTGCTCAGGCTTACAGTTATTTGACAATTTTGACTTCAGTTACACCGTTTCTCCTGTCTCTATCAATGAACGTTGTCACTTGTTTTTGATACTGCTGTATACTATCTTCGTAGTCTCTTCAGGCTACAAATCCAAAATAAAACTATGCAGCACAGTACATAGTTTTAAGGTTATATACATGCAAATGCAACAATCAATCCTACCTCACTTCAGTCAGTTAAGAAAAATCATAGGAAATGAATGGTAAGCCAGGGCTGCTGTTAGTCTCCCCTAATGCTGCAAACATTTCTCATCTGTATGTCCTAGGAAAGACTGTTTGGAAAGAGGAATATCAAAGCTAAGATCCTGTACTGCCACAATGATTTCAGTGGCAATAGACTTCAATTTTCTGTTGTGTGCTTTTGAAATTTTGTTGGATTACAAAAGGATGAAGTTCTGTATTGGAAAATAAAAAGAAAATAAAACTCTTGTAATGTTAAAGATAGACGAAGGCAGCTTACTATTGATGGGAAAACTACTCCAACTAAAGTATGTCATCTTTTTTCTTCTTTGTTTTTTTAGAAGAATCAATGTATAGAATGCTAGTTTTTTGACATTATATGCATTTCTTCTTTAATTGGTTAAGTACAATCATAAATTGCTTATTTAATAAGATGAAAAATGTAACTTAATTTGAGTGCTATGCTAATTTGTACTACCTTTTCTGAGGCTTAACATAACAGAAGGCTTTTATGAACTCTCATTAACTTCTCTTTTTAATACTGCGCGTTAAGTAGTTTTTATTCTGTTGTGTACTTTCTTTTCAATTTCATGCACCTCTGTGTTAGAGAAGAGAGTGATGTGGTTAAGTTTCAACTTAAACTAGAAAGTTTATTCCATACTAGTGTACAACAGTATTTTTGAATGTTGCACCTAAAGCAACTCAAAACTTTAGAAAAAGCCTGCATGCAATTTTAAGCCTGTGTTGTCATATTCAATTTAGTAATTAATTAGAATTCTTTTATATATGCTACTATAATAAGTAATAGACAAAACATGTATTGGACACTACCAGAGAGTGTATAATTGTGAGGAAATGTCTATGTTGTTCGCTTTTGTTAGTTATGTGATGATGTTACTGTAGTTGTGTTTTAAGCAGAGAATTTTCTGTGTGCTTCAGTGCTATTCTATGCTGTGAGATAATACTTGATTCTCACTCTATGTGGGAATGTCCTTAAGCGTGATTTTTTCCATGTGTGGAGCAAGATGTTTTGCAGAGCCTCTGAACCATAGGTTGAAGGTGATTAGCCTAGAATGTACAAGTTCTGTTAAAACTCTTGGTGGTAGAAGACCTTTTTACATAATCATAGGTTAACACAATCTGTACCAGTTGATTAATCCTTTAAAATCTGCAGTTTACTGCTTTTTCTAAAAATGTCTGAGTAATTTTAAACATACCTGTACAGATTACCTGAACAAAACAGGGATTCTGAACAAGGTCTTGCAATGGAAATGGGTAATATGTAAAGAAGAATGACAAGATTCCTGTGCTATGAAATCCTTAAAATATATGGAATGATTCAGCAAAATCTTCATTTCAGACTTTTGCATAAGAATTTTTTATTACCGATATACTCTGCAAAGTAGAGAAAAATAATATTTGAAAATGTACTCACCTCAGTTTTTGAGCTGAAGTTCATTGAAATAGAGCTCGTAAATTACATTAGAGTTATATTAGGAAGAAATATAGCCACCAGTTGAAATATCAATAATTGCTCGAGGAAATGCTATTCCTAATTTACGATTCTTCCATTATATATTCAAAGTTATTGGAGTAGAAACTCATCAGAGGACATACACCCACACTTTACCTTCCCCTGTGTGGTGGAATTTCCTGTTTTTTTCCAGAAGAAATATGCAAGGAAATGAGATTAATGATCACTAAGTTTTGTTCAGAAATGCAAGAGGGAACCCATAAATATAGTTCTGTCTAGGTGTTCAGGAATAGGAGGTGATGGTTCAGAGTTACAGAGGTTATTCTGCTTGCTTTTGTTGTGACGTATCCTCAGGAGAATCCTCATTAAGATGACCAGCTCCTAGTCACAGTAACAGAACCTGTCTAGTAAAGGAGTGCTAGGCTGGACAGTGTGGATGATGTCTCAGTCAATGTAAAGAGAAATAAGCATGGTATGAGAGAAATGCCAAAGTATGATGTACAAATTAAGTTGTTAAAACTGTGTGATGTCGATCTAGAGCAAAAGAATGGGGTTTATCTGGAGTTTATTTTGGTCTGCTGGACTCAATTTAAAAAAACAAAAAACAACAAAGTACTAAAACAAAGAGTCAATGTCAGAAAGTGTTTTTAACTGGTCCTTCACACAGTCATGTAGTTTTTCAGCGAACATTTGGTATTTTTATTTATATTCTGAAGTAATTTATAATATGTTGTTGAAGTTTAACTGAGGCAGCTAACCATCGTGTAGGTGCTCACTTATTCTTCCCTTTCATGCGCACAAACAGTGAAAAAGAGGAAAGTAAGAATAAGAGAGCATACTTGTAGGTTAAGATTTTAAAATAATTAATAGTAATAATAATAATAAAAACAAGCAAGCAAGCAAAATAAAAATGAAACAAACCCAAATAGAATAATAGAGGAAAAATGTAAGGGAAATGGAAAGATAAAGAAAACCAATGCAATGCAATCCACCACCTGCCATAGACAGAGCTATGTGAGTTCCTCAGCAAAAGTTGGCTAAGCTCCCTAACTGCAACCCATATCCATTACACAATATATGCCCCATCAGTCACTTTGAGTCATCTGCATGGGTTTGTCTCTTCCTAATCACTTGCCCACCACAATTTGTTAACTGGGAACTCTGAATGAGAAATAGAGAAGGCCTTGGTGCTGTGCAAGCAATGTTATACCACAGCTAAAACACTGGTGTGTCCTCAGCTCTGCTTTGGTTACAGTTCTAAAGCACAACACCATATGAGCTGCCCTAAATCAGAGTCTGTGTAGTTTGTACAATGTAACTAAATATTTATCCTAGCTCTGAACTACTAGAATACAACCAAAGAATTATAATTAGCTACAGCAAGATGCATTATCAGGTACCTTATTCACTCTTCTACAAAATATAGTTTTGCTGGCATACTCACAAGTACTGCCATAAGCTAGTGGTGTTTCAGAAACATGACAAGCTTCAGGAAAGTGTGACTCCAGAAACGTAATAAATAGTGTTGACTCAAATGTCTTTGTTTTATTGACAATTCCAGTGTGCAGCCAGATTTTACCCTTGAGTATTTCCATAGAGTATACTTAAAGAAATTATGCTGCTTTATTTACAGCAAACTTTTCTTACTTTACCTTTTGTAGTCATTTAGCCCAGCATTTTAAATGGAGAAAACAACTTCTGTTTGCTGAAGATATCTGTATACTATTTCATAATTCACCGTGTAAGCTAGAAGAGACAGGACATGTATTTAAGCAAATATTGCATGTTCCAGTACTGATTTTCCTGAATAAACTAAAAGCTTTAGCTGTGAAACAAGTTTCTTTAAAAAAAAAAAAATAGATCATATCTGATGATTAATTTTATACTTTGTGACAGCAGGCCCTTGTTCTTGTTCAAAGTCATGAAAAGAAAATTAAAGATTTATTCCTTTAGTGCTTAGAGATTCTGAACAAATAGTTTTTTTATTGTTCCAGCTATACAATAAGTGTATTTCTATGTCACCTAGTCTGTATCTCAGTACAAGTATGGAAGAGAAATAAGTCTTTTTGTAATGGTGAGAAAACATTGCTACTGCTCTATTCTCTACGCGTTATATAATGAAACCGAAAGATGCGATGATGCTATGAGAGAGACGATGTCTATGCAGATTTATACAGATGAGTTGCATGCTGGTGTTTATGCATGGGAATGCTGGAGGCAGTGTGATAGTGAAATGTACAAAAATTAAGCTTGTTATCTCCTATTAAATCCTGGTTTATAATCTTTTCGTACTGCAGCAACTTAATTACATTTACAAATATAGAGCAAAACCAAGACAGTCAAAACAACCCCCATGAATCTATAATGGACAAAAAATATTTTGTTTTACTCTTTATTACTTTATGGCTTTTATTACCTTTGGCTTTCTCTTCATGTGACTACTTTTTGTGTAGTTAAATTTTGTGATCGGTAGGAGTTCTTCTAAAAGATAGATTTGGTTGTTTTTTTTTTATTCTACAGATTGAGTCTGTTTACAATTTATTACTCCTATTCTGTGTTAGAGTAACTTCAGATTCACCATGTGACTTGTGGTGTTCTCACTGGGGAAGAGATCCAACACCAAGGCCATTTTGGAGCTAAGTGTGTATGCTGATAGAGTGAGTTCTAGCTGTATCCTAATCCATAGCCAACTACTGCTGAAGGCATGAAACAATTATGGTTTTTCCCATGTTTACTCAGTAAGGACATTAGTTTGTATGTCTCTTTAATATATGGCTACTATTTTTTTTATTTTTTCCAGATAAATATGAGATCTTGATTATCTGCCCAACTTCAATGTTGATCAATGTAACCTAGAAGTTTGACAGAATGGAAGCACATATGAAGTAATGGTGTGTGATTAGACTCCTCCATACAGAAAAAAAATGACACTCATTGATGTCAGCTGACACTTGCTGAATGCGTATGGAGACCAAACAGTGGATGAAAATTCAGTGAGGCACTGGATAGTGCATTTCAGCAGTGATAATAGTGACAGGATACCACATCCATTAGACCTTTATTGGTATTTGGAGACCTGAAATGTGAGGATATAGGCTTTATCTGGATATGTTGTCAGTGGCTTTTCAACATAAAGTTAGCCAGGCACATAAACTCTAAGGAAGGTGCTTACCAGTTGGTTCAACCCAGTTCTGTGACTAGTGAGGTGGGGGACCCACAGATCCATACCTCAGGTAAGGGGGAAGTAAGGAGAGGGTAGGGAGACTGGCCTAAAATAAAGCAAAACAGCAACAATGATCTGAGGAGGAAAACTAATTTACTAAATGAGGTATTGGTATGCAAAATAACATAATATAATACAATACGTTTAAAATTGAAGCTAATATATCAAGTAAAATGAGAGACAGAGTGTGTCCAAAACTGAAGGCCTTACTCTAAAGCTGAAGACAAGATGGTTAGGGAACTTCTACTGCTGAGATGACCAGCAAAAAGAGGGAAGTCTCGGGACTTGTGTGCAGTTTTCTTTCCCTCTGAGTGGAAAATGAGAACGTGAAGTCCTCTGGGGTATGCAGTTCTTATTCATTTCTGAGAACCAGGTACCTGAAAATTCATCAGTCCACAGAACTGGAGCATTAACTCTTTAACTCCTAGTGCCCTACATGTTGTTATGATGTGGAATACCAATAACAAAAACCATGACAGAAAGCAGTATAATTGTGAAAATACAGAAGAGCATATCTCCCTTACTGCTGATCAACAGACATTGAAAAAAAAAGAGTCTTAAAGTTCAATAAAAATTCTTTCAGTTGAGGTGGAAACAAGATTATTACTGTGATTTATAAAAAAGGAATTAATTTTTAAAGAATATTTTAAGGCTTCTTTTGAAATGTATAAAACCTCAGTTTGTCCTTAGGAGATTGTGTAAAAGTACAAAGTTTATTAAGGAATGGTTAGGGAGGAGGCTACGTGCAGTGAAAGGCAGAAATCAAGGTGGACTGGAAAGGAGAAAGTATGGGAGAATTGAGAGAAGGTGGGATAAATCTATGCCAGTTCCATGTAGGCATATATGATCCTTATGTTGCGTGGCCCAGCCTTATACCTCATGACTGTAGTCTGTCCTGTGTCCTGCCTCCTTGCTAGTTCAATCCTACCTATTTTCAGTGTGATCTTGCTGCCTGTTCTGTGTCTGTTTCAGCAACGCAATTTCCAAATGACTTTCAAGCCCTGCTATCTGGCATGTAGGAAGAACAACATCTTCAAAGATGGAACAACCAGTAACTGTGTGAGGTGCATAGAACCCAGGCAGGCATATTTGATGAGCTTAAAGCTTATAGTGGTATTTAATGTCTCTAAAAATTCCAGTGTGCTAGTGTGGCATGTACTGCTAGACAGAATTCAGTACAAATATTCATCTTACATTTAACTACATTTGGAATAGTTATTCAGATACTGATATTCTTGAATACAAAAATTTTGTTGAAGACTTAATGCTTGCAAATACCTTATTTGTGAGTGTTTGCTAGGTTTTGTAAAAGGCAAAAGATGTGCATGTAGTTAAGCAAAACTGCTGATAAAATGTTATCCACTTCACTGAAGACATTAATATTTTACAGTGTTTTGGATTTTTAAGTACAAAACGTGAATATTTGTATTTTGAGAAAAATGCAAATTCTGAACATTAGCACAGTAGCTTTTCTTTTGTCTTACAGTTCTCAATTAACCCTTCTGCTGGCTTTCTACATGGTGAGTAACAGAGAAGTTCCTTCAGGATTTCTTCCACAAATATCTATAGGTTTACTTGGCATTATTATAGCTATTAAATTCCTGGAGTGCTTCTGTTGAAAACATGTATCAGAGGCTTGTCAGTAGCATTTTTATTGGGTGCTTGTGCTTCCTTCTTATTTTTGATTAGTCTTTCAACCTAAATTACATGTCCTGTAGATAGAATGCAGTATTGATGTTTTATTAATACCCGATACAATATTGATCAATTAGTCAATTTGGAACAGCTTTGTTTGCAGTGAAAACCTGGGGGCAATGACAGGAGCTCTCTGGGAGTCACTGCAGCAGCATGGTGTCCTATCACCATGTTTTGTTGAGAAAAAAGCTGTGCTGGTCCTAGTCCCAAAGAGAGCTACTTAAGTTGAGTTTTGTGCTTGAGAAATGGTAATGAGATGACTTAGTCAGATACTGGGTGCCTAGGAGGAAAAAAAGGAGTTTGTGTGATATAAAGAGCAATAGGAATTTTGCTGTCAAGATTGATTTGCTGTCTTCTACTTCAAAGTTTTTTTTCTATTGCTGTTGCTATTAAAGAGACTGAAACTGCTATCACATCTGACTTTGCTGTCCCAATACGAATGATGGGTAATTTGACTGTCACATGTGGCTTCTTTCTTTTGTTATTGTTTACACTACACCCTCGATATGAATGAATTTCTTATGGGTCAGATTTGAAAATTACTCTTCTCATGTGTCAACTTGTTACAAATGCCACTAAAAATAGGAAGTAACTGGTTTATACTCAAATCTGTTAAATTAAGAGTTATCTTTTGGAGAATGAGAATGGGAAGAAACAAAAAGCACTGCCAGCCCTTCTTTCCCCTTCTGTATACTGCTGTCAGATACCATCTGCACACAGTCAAAGGATGCAGTAATTAATAGACCTGCTGTTTGTGCGTGATCCCATGTATCCTGCAAGATATACAATAGAACTATAACAGCCTTTGTGAATAAAGAAAATACAAAATTGCTTTGCATCAAGAGGGCCTGCTTCATTTTTATACTGACGAGAAAAGCACTCAAACTCTGTACAGTATCAATTAAAAAGCCATTTATTAGATTAAATGCTATAAAGAGAGAAGAGCATAATTAATCTTACATTCCTTCAGATACTGTGAACTGTAATCATGTAGTATTGAATTGGATTCCTTGAGCTGGATGTAGCATGCTGAGTAAATCCTACCTGCAAAAGTGTTACCCAATTTTAGTTAGCCAAGATCTTGCAAGATTTTCTCAGAAGAATATTAGTTATACTTATCCATTCTAGAAAATTAGTTATACTTATCCATTCTACTGTCATATAGAAAGGATGTTCACAAGAGAAATTGTTGCTTTTATATATATAGTCCAATTCAATGCTGCTTGATCATGTAGCGTTCTCTGCTGTGAGATGGAAGGTCACAGCTTGATAATTATTATGGCTATGTACTTCTGTTGACTCAGTGCAATAAACACAGGATAAAGATATGAGTTCAGCAGGGTTCAAAAGTTAAACTTGATTTGAATTAGCACTATTCTGACTATGTCCAGCTAACTTATAAACACTAACATATGAAGGATTCTCAAAAGTTAGTGGGTTATTTTTTTTATTTGGACAAGAGAGAAATGTCATATATGGATGAAAATAAATGCTTAGGCTTATATATAGCCATCATAGAGAAGATATAGATCCTAGAATTAAGCATTAAGCAATTAGTTTTACAGAGAAACTTCTGTTCTTTTGATTGTAATTTGTTGTTACTATTGTTCTTCTGCAGTAAGTAGTAGTGGGTTTTTTCTGTTTATTTGTTTGCTTGTTTTTCCTATACCGTGTTTTAAAAACAGCAGTATCATTTTTCTAGGGAAAACTTTTTTTTTTTTAAGGAAAAATAAGTATTTTAAAATCCAGTGCTGATGGATTGTAATAAATACAAGCTTTATGTCATTGCAGCTCATTGGAGAACAATGCAAAAAGAGATATAGAGCTAACTTCTAATATGGCAGCAGATTTAAACACTAAAGTCTAGGGACACCTGAGATTTTGAGCAGAAATAAACATTACTTCTCCTTGACAATTAATATTACTGTATGCTGCCTCACATAATAGTATTTCTAACCAGCCTTGCTTTATGGATGGGACAGGAGGGAATCTTATCACACAAAAAAAATGTTTTTTTCTTGTCCTCTTCAATCAAGCATATTTTCAGTTAATACTTATCATGAACCACATAAGTTCAATCAGAATCTGTAAAGTGAGTTGTATTTCTTCTGTCTCATTAATAAAGTAATAGATTTTTCAACTCTTAACGAAGTGGGGAGAATTCTCCCTTATGTCTTCTTTTATTATTTTTTTTTTTACTATAGAAAAGTTAAAATTGAATTTCTTGTTGAAGATGAATTCTGGCCATTCTCATCAGTTCCAAAGTAAATTTCATGGTGTTTTATTAGGAAAAATAGGAAAGTGTTCGGAGATGCACACAGGACCTAAACTCATGAGCAAGCGCAATGTAATCGAATCAGATTATGCTGTTGTGGCCTTCCTTCCTCACGCTGAGATCAGAGTAGTTGATGATTGTCAATGGGTGATGCATATCCAGCACATCTGAAAGCTATGATAATGGAACTTTATTAAAGAAGAAAGAGAACCGATTTCCCCATTACAAGCTGAATTGTGATTTTGCATTTTACAACTGAAAAATAACGTACTACAGGATCTGAAATTCTAACTCTTACAAGGAACATGTGAATGCAAAACTTGCTTTGGAAGAAATTACTTGAAGGTATTTATTACAGATTTGTAAGATAGAGATCAGCCTGTTCTTTGAAGCCTGTTATTTTCTCTCCTCATAGCCAACTTTGCCTCATAAAATTTGTTTTTCTTGCTATAATAGTCTGGTATATCAATCTAATATTTCTTCCAGTTCATAGTTTCATAGGTTCATAAGTAGAAGTGTATAGTTACTGAGAATTTCTGTGTGGAATAGAAGCTATTTTAAAAATCCCAACTCTTTTTTTCAAGTGGTTGGCTGGATGGCTGGCCTAAGATAATACTCTAGGTACATTAGGGATTATTACTTTTTTTTTTCTTTCCCCTTTCTCCATTTCCTTTCCTCATTTTTCTTCTTCGCCATTGGCCTTCCTTTATTCCTTTAGGAGGACTAGGGATCAAGAAATTCTGAAACTTTGGAAACATAATAAAGTAAATTTTATTTTACTTATTCAGTGTCTTTAAAACAGGCTACTCCTGCCTTCAGTATATTTTGGATTCTCAAGGGAATCTTTTTTTTTTCTTTAATAACAGCTTGAATCTCAAAATGTTAATGTGCATCTGAAAGAAAAAAATAGGTTTTGTAAATGTTTGATGTTTAGCTTACAGACAATTGGAGAACAGACTGGAGGGTAGTCAGAAGGTTAATAGGCTGCCCCTCACAGTGCTGAAGAAGGAAGCATTATTTTTTGCTGAGTAGATGATAAATATTGATGATAATGTCTTCTGCAAGTTCTGCCAATAATTTTTTTCAGCTTTCTGGGAGGTGAGTTGTTTAGATACTCAGGAAGAGTAAGTGGTTTAAGCAGCTGGGAAACTAAATCTGATTATTATTTTATAGGAATATCATTTAAAGAACAGCATTTCCATCTGACTTATTTGACTATGGTTTAACAAAAGTATAGCAGTATTTTAATTAAGGACTTGATTTTACTATCCTGTATTTCAATGAACATTTAACAGTCCCAGTGTTAGCAATTTGCATCAAACAGTATAAGACTGTGTACTAGCTTCATTTTTGAGGAAACAGAACAGCACAAAAAATGGGTTAAAAAGAATAATTCTAAGATATTTGTCTAGATGCATGCCTATGCACTACATGATGTTGAGAGAAAAGCGGAAAATTCATGTTTGAAGTTTACATGTAAAACACTTGTGTTAGATTTAAAATAAGTGGAGTAGAAGTCCATTGAGAGAGTAATTAGGTAGATTAAAACAGAAGCACTAGTTCTTTGAATTTAATGAATTAGTTGATGATCATACAGAATGTCAAAGCATTTAAAAGCTCTTGGGAAGCCTTAGGTGAATCGAGAGGACTGTCTTAAAAGCAATTAGTCCCTATACGTTCATAATTTAATGGAAAATAAAAAGTATTTTCTCAAATTGTATTGATTTTCGTCCACTTCTTTATAGTGAGTGTAAGTAAATACTGATATTAATCTGCAAAATGTAAATATTATAAATATAATGTCAATATAAGTACTATTCATTTGTCTGTAACCATACTACTCTAAACACCTGGGCTAGTACATTTCAGGATGGGACAATGTGAGTATTTGAAAAACACACACCATTATACCATGTTGCTAAAAATGATGCGCTGGACAACAGACAATACAGCACAATTTTCTGCAGAGATTCTTGTCTCATAACACTGATCTCTTCTTAAGTAATCTCTTGTTCCACGGGCTCCACTAGGAAGCACCCTTGAGTAAGGTACTGACTGTGGATATTGGAATCTATTAATTCTTGTACAAAGCGTTATACCTGTTTTTCTCAACAGTGCTTGAGATATTCCCTTCCTTTTGACTGTGTGAAAATCTGATTGTTTGGGACTACTTGAACGTGTATTTTGCCAGAAAAATTCCTGGATTCAGCTTAGCTTTTCTTTCACTGAAGTCAAGAGAATTTGTTACTAACTTTTAACAGAATAAACCTGAATCTGTTTCACCTTTAGCACTCCTGAGTATATGCTTTGTAGCTGTAGTCTAGGCTACCTTACACTGTGTATCTAACTGTGAAATTCTATAGGTAGCTCTGGAGTATTTTTAATTTAGTTTCTCAAAGTGATGTTAGATGCTGTCAAGCATAATTTGTCAGACTGACACTCTTGGCACAATGGGTAGTTCTAATTAAAGTATTTGTATATTGGCTGAAAAGAATACAATTACCTGTTAGTTACTTTGCATAAAAGATAAAAGGAAAGCAACTCCAACATGCTTGATCAAGGTTAGCTACTCTTTCAAATCCAATCTAATTTAGTGAATAGTTTCATTCATGACACAATTTTCTTATAATTGGAGAGAAAACAGATGCCTAAAGTCAGATAATATAATTAAACTGATTGCAAGTAAAATATACTATGGAGCCTGCTTTGGCAAGGGGATTGGATTAGATGATCTCTAGAGGTTCCTTCCAACCCCTACAATTCTGTGATTGTGTCATTCTGTGATTATTCTACTTTTGGAGGCTCACATTAATAATAACCAATGGAAGTATATATCTACTTTTAATCTGCGCAAGATGCACTGCATTCAGTAAAGATTTGGGTTTTCTCAGGTGCATGAGACTTAGATTTTCAGTTTTGAGGGAAAAGTGAAATGGGCTTAAGAGGGGATATAGTTCAGTGATACTTACATATTTCCAAATGGATAAATTCTTATATTTAATCTGACAGTAGATAGAGGAAGACTTCTTCCTTCCCATGATTAAACCTTACTCTGAGGAGGATGAATTTTCTGTTTACACATTGACATGTTAAACAATAAAGTTTGAGATATGCCAGTTGCTACCTATACATGGAACTGTGTTAGGATATAACAAAGACTGCTCTGAAAGTAATACCTCCTAATTTATTATGCTAGCCCACAACATCAGGGGCAGATGTTAATGACATGGTAGTAGAAGCTGAACCTCCTCACCAAAATTCGTTACATTTTGCTACCATGAGACAAATGGTAGCAGAGGAGCAGTCTGACAAAATGGCATCTCACGTGGAAGTGAAAATGAAGCAAAAGTGTGGAATTGAATTCCTCCATTCAGAAAAAAATTACATCCATTGACATTCACCAATGCTTGCTAAATATTTATGGAGACTGAACAGTGGATGTGAACACAGTGAGTTGGTAAGCATTTCATTTCAGCAATGACTGTCATAGCAGCTGTGAAACAGTGGGTCATCTCCACTGGTGCAAAATATTTAGGAGAGCATCATGCAGGATCTTGTTCATTGCGAGTGAGAAAACTGTGTTGAAAAAGTGTTTTGCAGAATTTACTTTATCAAATAGTGTTATTGTGTTGTTTGTTTCTGTTGTAATTTCCAGATAAATAAAGAGGAGACATTACTTTCAGAGTGACCTATGTATTAAAATATAGAACTAATACAAATATAATATAAATTTAAAGAGAAGGTTAGCATCTGAAGCTATGAGTAAAAATAAAGAGCTTGTTCCAGAAATCAGCTTAGGCTCTATTCCCTAAATCACGGTCATTGAATAATTCCTGCTCAGACAGACAGTAAGAGTGGATAATTCTTGTGGTAGACAGTTCAGTCCCCAGGTGGAGTTAAACACAACATCTCTTGTTCTGTAAAACTACTTATCATAATAGCAGCCACAGTGAGTACAACTATTCCAAACCTGAGCTCTCATAGCAGGACTAGTGAATGTTCTGAACTACATGTGCAGTATCAGTGTGAACATATATATATATATATATATATATGTGTGTGTATGTACATATATATGCTGCTACCCTCTTGAATAGTCTTTGTAGCATAAGCTATACAATCTGCTGCTAATACTGGATATGCTGTGCCTTTCTACACTTTCAACAGGTTCTTTGTGTCCTCAAGTTATCAGTATGAGTAGAATTCATCTCCCTTTCGTACACTAACTTCTCAGAATGTATTTCTATTTTCTTCAGTGTGTTGTCTCCTAGAAAGATTTTTTTGTCCAGCTATACAGGAACCCATTCACATGAAAACTCAAACCTTTTGAAGGCCTTTTGATATCACCAATATGCACCACTTTGTCAAAGTTCATTGTGTAGTATCATCAATTTACTAGCATTTTGTTAACTCTAAATTCATTTTATTTACTTCATAAAATCATAGAATCACAGAATCATAGAATGCTCCAAGTTGGAGCATTCTATATGTACAGCACCAACCAAAAATCAGACCGTATCTCTAAGAGAATTGTCCACATGCTTCTTGAGCTCTGGCATGATAATGATTATCAAAACAGAAGCTCAAAAGTGTTAACTAAGCAAAGAAAGATTTGGAACTTTTTGTGTGTGCTGTTTTTTAAAGAAACATTCTCAGATTTTTTAATTTTTTTTTTATTTTTTAAATACAGAAAACAACAACTTTGCAGACAAAATAATCAATAACAGCAATAAAATTAAAAAAGAAAACAAAGAAACCTCCACCATTCTAGATTTTAAATATCATCATAAAACTGCATTTACATCTGAAATGGCATCTGTTATTATATTCAGTGACTATAGGTGCTTTATAAAGTACAGAGTGACCTAAGATTAAAATTATTTCAGTACAGATAGATCTATGCAGTACCAAAACAGACGCATACTTATCTCTATCCTAAGGCCAACAGTAGCTAATCTTGCTAGTCACTGGTGCCAAAGTTACTTAGGAAACAGTGTAATGTAGCGATTTTTGTGCCAGCCCAAATCTGTGTCACTGCCACTGTTGGTATTAGTGTGCAGGAATCATCATCGCAGCTTTAGTCACTTATGAGCTATTTATTTAGGATCCTTAAATGTTCTTTCTTCATTATAGAAATGTTATCTGTTTCAGATAACAAATTATCTTTGGCTTTATAAAGATCTTGATACATTTAGTAGCTCAACAAATAAAAAATAGAAATTTCTTTAATACGTTTAAACATGTTCACTTAGAAATTGAGAATAAGATGTTTTTTAGGTTTTTTTTATTTTATTTTTTTTTCTTCCCAGAGGGTGTGAATACTCATTTGTAGGAGTGTTCTATGGCAGCATGTTGTACAGCATAAGCCAGTTTCAAATCTGATTATGAAGTTTAACTAGCATTACCACAGGCGGTATTTTCTTTAAATTTTTCATGAGCAGTGCCCAGAGGTAGAGTAGTTCTGTATGTTTGGTCAGTAGTTACTGAATCTGAAAATGCATAGATAGAAATACCACCCAGTAACCTGCCAATCATAGTGAAATGGAGTTAAAAAAAAAAAGAAAGGAAGAAAAAAAGAAAGAGCTTTGCAGTATAGGAGCAATCAAAAAGATTGTATCTTAATAGTTTTCTTTGTAAAAGGGAATCATGTAAGATGAGAATCAAGTAATCTTCTCATTTGATATTAAGACATTTGGAAGGTCTGTTCAGGATTTTGAGAACTAAGACTCCATGATCTAAGAAGGAACTGTAGACATAGTTCTTCATTTTGTACAGCATAAATCCATTGTGTTTCCATTTTCTACCTTGTAATAAAATAAAGGTTCACAGATGAAGGATATAGAACTGTAATTTACTCAGTGCTTTTTTGTTGTGTTCTGGATAATCTCTTAGGTTAGACAGATTGCAATGATAACGTGGCTAAGTAGAATCAACTTTTCCCCTCTCTGATGTTGAGAAATGTTTAAGAAAATTTTTGGGATCTTGATTGCTTCATCCACACTTTCATGTCAGATGCCACTTTGTGAGACTACCCCTTGCTGCCATCAGTCGCATGGCAACGAAATGTATCAGAACATTGGTGGGAAGGTTCAATCTTTTGCCATGCCACCAACATCCATGTCTGACATTATGGGCCAATATAATAAAATAGGAGGTATTGCTTTTGGAGCAGTCCTCATAGGTCATCACAAAGTTCAGTGAGAAATTTTTCACTCAATTTTGAAATCACCATGTACTCTAGAAATGAGTACTATATTCATGATTATTCTTTTTCAATGTCTTAAAATTATTAATCTTCTCCTGAACAGAGGTGACACCTTTAAAACCATCTGTGCCACCGGTTCAGGATCCCCTACCCCTTCCCCCCCCCCCCTCCCCATGTGTACTCCACCTGTGGATGGCAGTGGGAGAAGGGATCCCCAAGAGCGTTGGAAAGAGATTTTTCAAGAGAGTTGGAAAGAGATATTTCAAGAGATGGCAGAAGTCCTCAAGGCCGTTCTAATGTACGGGCTGGGAGCGCCATTTATTCAGGCACTGTTGAATAATATCTTCAAGGCACGGTTACCAGCGTCATATGATTGTGGCCAATTAGCTTTTGAAACCTTCACAGGATATTGAGCAAAAAGAAATTAACAGTCATGCAAATGGCGAAAGAAATATCTTCAAGTTTAGTTACTCAAAACAACCAGGAGGGGATGAGGAACATAGTTACAGCTTCACAAATTTCAGATCTGTTTCCAGAATTCTTTTACTGCCTGCTGTAAAATTTTGCAAATCACTTAGGCTTTTTCTTTCTCCCTACCTACTTTGTTTTCCTTTCTCTATCCCCATGACTTTGTTTTACATCTGACCACATGCTTCAGCATGGAAAGATAAGTCCAGAATAGCAAAAAGGCCAGAGTTAAATGAATACACATACATCCAAGTTTTTTATTCCTTTATGATAGGGTGGTGGGAGAGGTAGTGTAGGCAATATTTTATTAATCGTATTCTGAACTCTGCTGTACAAAGATTAGATTTTTGACAAAATCATATGTAGCAGTGTGCTCATCAGCTAATTCACTTAAAATGATAAGCATTCTTTAGAGTTTTTGGAATATTTGACCATGAAAAGTGCTCTGACAATAAGTAACACTATTACTGCTAAATGCATCCAAGGGTGTGGAAAGTACTTGTCAAAGCCATTCCTGTATGTACTAATTGTTTGTGGCTATCTCTTCGTTAACTGTGTAGGGAAAACAAAGAGCTTGTAAGCCTTTGATTTGTTTCCTGGTCTTCTCCTATTACAAATTGTTTGACCAGTTAGTCTCTTTTGGTGCAGGAATGAAAATACTGTTTTTCATTACGATGGGCATACCAATATACGATTTTGGGATGTTCAAAGGTTACATAAGTAATGATACTATTTTGACACTGAATGATACTGAGGTAATTCGAGCATGTAGTGGCACAGAACAGGAGATGACTACAAGACTAACTATGATTCTATGATTCTAACTACTGTGGATGTGGGGTCTGATAGCTGGTTAGTTCATTACGTTATCACAGGATTGTTGAAGGATTTGATTGTTCATGGTTTACTGCTGTTCATAATTGTTATTGTTTTCCTTATGGATCATTCCTTGCATTGTTAGATTGTTACAGAATATGATAGCAAAAGCTTTCATTGTAACAGTATTAGTACAAAAACAAAAAGGGGGAATTGTGGAGGATTATGTGGAAAGTTATATAAAGAAAGGTGGAGGACTACACTAGAAGATGGGACCTCGAGCTAGAAAGCATCTTATGAAGGTCAAAAGAATTGTTTTGCAGTTGTCTAGACTATCGGTGAGACAGCAGATGGGACTGTGGAGGGCTGAAGATGAGAGGGAACAATGAGAAGGAACAAGGAAGAAAGAAGTAATGAATTAGAAGTAGCCACTTGGTTGATGTGGCCCAATTCAAATTTTTTAATCACATAAGTCCATAAATACTGTTCATGTTTGGAATAAAGTGTCTTCGTATTATGACTCTCATGGAGTTGTTGTGAAATCCACTGTGTTTCCTTCTGCAATCTGTGTGTAGTCAATTCATAAGAAGAAGTGTAGTTTTTGATTCAAATTTATCATTCCAAATTGTTCAGAAAGTGCCTAATGTTTACATTACCTTTTTCTTTGTGGGTTTATTAGGCTTTTTGTTTTAGCTTTTTATAAGAAAAGTAGTTTTGTATTTGAAACATTTACAATGAGCCAGCTTAATATATTTTTCAATGTTTGAATCCAAGTGAAGATTCCTCCCAAGATTTTCTGAAGATACAAACAATAGGAAAAAAAGGTGCCAATAGAATATGAAATAGTATATATTCGAGGTACAATTTTTTGATAAGAAAACCCCAATTTATCTTTTACATCTGCTGATTAAAGGAAAAAAAACTTAGAGATACTGAAGGTACTGCATACTGTATACAATCTATAACATCAGTCACCTCTTCACATCCAAAATCATGGAATTGTGTAGGCTGGAGAATACTCTAAGGACCAGCCATCACACAGTCCACCACTAAACCATGTCCACATGTCTCCTAGCTATGTTCAGGGACAGTGACTCCACCACATCCATAGGCAGCCTGTTCCAATGCCTAACCACTCTTATAGTGAATTAATTCTTCCTAATGTCCATCTAAAACTCTTCTCATGCAACTTGAGACTGTTGCCTCTCGTGTAACACCACTGAGAGCAGAGACCAACAGAACCCTTGCTGCTACCTACTTTCAGGTAGTTGTAGAAAACAATGAGATCCCCTCTCAGCCTCCTCCAGACTGTTCTAGCCCCAGCTCCCTCAGTTGCTCCTCACAAGTCTTTTTTACTAATCACTTCATCAACTTTCTTGCTCTTCTCTGCAAATGCTACTAAATCTCTTTCCCGTAGCGACAGGCCCAAAATTGAACACAGGACACTGATCTCATCAGTGCTGAGTATAGAGGGCCAATCACTTCCCCAGTCCTGTTGGATGCACTCTATTTCTGACGCAAGTCAGGGTGCTATTGTCCTTCTTGGCCACCTGGGCACGTTGTTGGCTTATGTTCAACCATTACCTTCCAGGTCCTTTTCTGCCAGGCAACTTTCCAGTCCCTCTTTCCTAAGCATGCACTAGTGCATGAGATTGCTGTGATACAAGTGTAGACCTCAGCACCAAGCCTTGCTGAACTTCATATGGTTGGTATCAACCCAGTCCTGGTTATCAGTCCTGCCCAACTCAGTGTAATCTGCAAACTGTTATACTGAATATCCTTTCTTTGACCTGAAAAATATGCTATGTACACTTAAATGCTTTTAAAAATGAGTTCAGAAAAATGATTTAGACTCCTTTTACATGAATGAATTTCTTATTCTTAAATCATGGTAGTCACACTGGGATTGCAATTCTTAGAATTACCGTCATTCATTCAAAGAACAGACTTCCCTTGTGACAGTTATACCCAGATTAAAAAAAGTCCTTGAATAAAAAAAATTGTGCTCAGAAATGAGTATTAATAAAGGAATTATTTATGGAGAGAAGATACAAAGAAAAATCATGTCTGCAGCCAAATTGCTAGCAGATTAGAGAAGATATTTATTTCATAATATATGATGAATTAATTTTTACCCTCCTGATTAACATGAGGTTAATTATACTTCTTTATTCAGTAGGATTAATAACTTGGTTTATTTTAAGAAATAAATCCTTATAATATTTCTACCAAATGCAAGTCTGTTTTTCTTCTTGTTATATTTGTTAAATTGAAACTAAAGCAAATTGAATGAGTTTTTTCCAATTTGAAGTTATATTACAAGGAAGTAGGATGGAAACTTATGCTTCTGCTCTAATTGTGACAGTGGAAATTAACGTAATTTGTTTTTACTTTTTGTTTAATTTTAAGATCTAAAATCTCAACAAACTGTAGAAAGCTGTGCTTTATTCCCTCCCCAATTTAGAAGTTGTAACTGGTCGGTCCATCTTGAAACCTTAGGATCAAGAGAAGGGAATGAAATCACACATCTGCACCTAACCACAACCAAACAGTAGTTGATCTAACATTGTTATCTCCATATGTGATTGTACACAATATACTCCATAAAATGGCAAACTTTCATTTTGTATGCACTTAAATATGTATTACATATGTATGTTATTTTATATTTTTTATATTCTTATACTATGCACTACATATGTATGTTATATATTTTCTTATTTTTATATGTAAACATCCTCACTCTTTCATTATGAAGAAAAGAATCCATGTGAAATATTTTAATCTGATCCTAAAATGACTTTACTGTTGAGAGTTTGAGATGTAAATTCTGATCTCTTCAAGTACATAAGGAAGTTTGTCTGATCCATTGCAAATAACAAAGTACAGTGACAATGAATCACTGTTTGTCAAGTGAACTGTGATGCTCTTGCCTTGCATCTATTGCCTTGCCTATCTAACACTTCTTTTATTATTATTATTATTTTAAACATGAGTGTATAGAAAATTCTACTGGAGACAGGATTTTGGAGTAGAAATTTGATTTCTACGATTTCTTCTCATAACTCTTAGAATAACCACGAATAAACTATTTTCTAATATAATCCCACTAAAATTAGTCAATGAACTTGAGAGTTTCCCATATGAGAAACAAGAATCTTTTCCTTTCACAGGAATATGAAAACACTGGAAAAATGTAATCAGTCAGTGTGGAAATAAAGTCCATCATCTTTTAATTCTTACTGAGGCCATATTCCTTTAAGCAACAGGAGACTTAAGACACTGTTAATGTCTACCTCTGAATTAATAGGAAAACTGTGAGGAGTTGATTGATATTTTTGGTAATGGTTGTGTGGCTGAACAGCATGATCCACCTCTTTTCATACTCTAGCAGTATTCTGTTCTTGGAGATATAAAAGCAGGATGGGTAGGAAGTGTAATTATGAAAGAATGTCTTTGAATGGACCCTAACACTAATTTTATCAAGAGCTTGTATATTGACTTCAGCTTAGCATCATTCCTCACTGTTAAAAGAAAAGTAAGAGCTGCTGATACATGGTACAAGAGCAGAACTGCATCTAGGCAGTTCTACTACCATTTATGACTTATTGGAACAGTGATCAGTACATTTAAAACACACTTACTGCATTTAATACATATTACATTCCATACAAGTTTGCTAGATGTTAGAAATCAGGAATGTGAGAATGGCAGTTGTATATACAAAGGTAATAATGCAATTTAGTTTTACATGTTTCAGGTGTAATAGGTGAAAAATTCTTGACTTGTAAGTTAAGTACATTGTACATTAGGATATTAAATTATCTTGTAAGAATTACAGAGTATCTTTGTCTCACCCTTCTGTCTTAGGAGACACTGTAACTCAGAGGATGCAAAGGAAAAAGGACAAAAATAGAATAAGAGGGTATTTTCTGCATCTTTTCACTAAAGGCTTTTATTCTCTTCAATCATTAATAATAATTTTTCATTCTAAGCTTCGATTACTGGAGTGTGTATATAGTGTGTAGATTCCTGTGGGTGTTTATAAAACAAGGTTGATGTTTGTTTCTCTAGAGTTGCATAGGGAAAAACCTACAAACTTCAGAAAATTTGAAGTCATTCCAGCACTTTTTGAAAGCCTAGATTTTGCCATTTCTGTCTCTAGGCAGAAAGCAGATGCATGCATATCGTATTTTCCACTTCCCTCAGTTCCATCTTCATCTATGAATTTCAGAAAAGACATTGAATATTTGTAAGTGCACCATGAAGATCACATAATTTGGACAATCAAGACCCCACAGGGAATAGAAATATTTATATAGCCTTATTCATGGAGAGTGGTTATACACTGTGTTATGCAGATGCAACTAAAATAAGTAAACCAATATGAGCTGAATTAGAGGTTTGTCATAATTACAATAAGTTCCAGTTCACAATTTGAAAATAAAAATGCAATATTTTGGATATGAATATTAAGACAATTCTTTGAGGAGGAAAAGAAGATACAGGATCTACGATGTCAGTATCTGTAATAAACTGATACAAATTTTTACTCACAGTTCTTACTTTACAATCTTAGCATACATCTATTCAATACTTACAATTCAGTCAACTTCCTGATTAAATCAATAAAAAAGTGTATTTCTTCAGTGGGAGCTTGATCAGGACTGCAATTAGTTTACTGATAGTACTCAGTATACTTTTATTTGAAAGAGCTTGATTGTGTTAATATGTATATGAATACATGCACAGAAAGCTATTAATGGTAATTTTAGTTTAAACATGCTGCCTCAGGGGCACAGTATAAATTTGCTAAAGAATCAGGAACTATTTTATTCAGGAGCTAAGTTTTGAATTAATATTTAATGAGAAATTTAACTTTTTCTTCTGTGTTACAGAATAGCTCTTAAGAGAACTTCCAATGTAGCAGGAAAACAGAAAACGGTATTTCTTATTCTTCTGAAGTGCAAGAGAGCAGTTCTGTACATGGATTACAATGATAATTGATATGTCTCCAATAAAAATAAAACACTTCAAAGAGTAAAGCTCTTTGTTGCTTATGAAGCATGAATGTAGCTCATTTTCATCTTAAGTATAGGAGAGGTCAGTTTTCTGAGGTACCAAAGAAACATACTTCAAATAAAAAGCTCTGAAACTCATTACTACTAGCATAATATACACTTATTACATATCTGCACACTTATGGAATACCACATTTAGACGACTAAATTAGAAGTCAGATTGACACTGACTAGCTTGAAAATTCCATTTTTCCTTGCACACAATGATATCCTCGTAGATTTCACAGCCGTTCTATTATTTTAGATAATTGGAAATCATAAGCATGTGAAGGGCCTGGAGAGGAGGGCCTCTATGAGGAGCGACTGAAGGAACTGGCATTGTTTAATCTGGGGAAGAGGAGGCTGAGGGGAGATCTTACTGTTATCTTCAAGTGCCTGAAAGGGGATTGCAGTGAGAGCAGGTTGGTCTCTTCTCACTGGTAACAGATGAAAGAACAAGGCAAAATAGCCTAAAGTTGACACAGGGAAGGTTTACTTTAGATACCAGGAAAAACCTGTTTACAAAAAGGTTTGTTAAGCACTAGAATAGGCTCCCCAGGGAGGTGGTTGAGTCACCATCCCTGTAGGTATTTAAAATCCATTTGGATGAGGTGCACAGGAACATAATTTGTGGTGGGTTGTTAGAGTTAGGGTAGTATGGTCAGGTTGGGGACTTGATGATCTTGAAGATCTTTTCCAACCTGAGGAATTGTATGATTCTATATCTGCTCATTTATACTGGTCTTGTGGCACAATTTTCTTTTGCTCTGGAACCACAAATATAGAGATATAATAATAATAATTATTATTATTATTTTGTGCAAAGAAAAATTATTAGTTTAAATCTGTGAGTTAGACAGCACCAAAAAGTGAAGACATTGACAGGACATCTGCAGTCCTTCCGTCTATGAATCCTATTTCTGTATTTAAACACTGTTCTGGTTTAACGATGCTAAATTTGCTGCGTGTCTCTGCACTGCATATACTGTATTTTGTATACAATGAGAGCAGAACAGGAAATGCTATCCTTAGGTCAACTTATTAAATTTCACCACCTGTACAAGAACCATGACTGAAGAGGGTACATCTGAATATTCTGATTTCTGTTAAAGACAACTGGAACCTGAACACAAGGTTATTTCGTCTTTGATGTTAAAAGATTACTGATAAAAAAGAGCTACATCACTGTATGTATGACCTGAGCAGAATTTTTTAAATTGGAATTAACTTTTTTTGTGTAAAATTGTTATTAATTTACAAATAAATTTTAAAGATCATACTTGATTTTTTTAACTGAATTTAAATTGCCTAAGTTGAATAACCTTAATAGAACAGAACACTGTACGTATATTTCACAGTGCTAATTTAACTAGGAATCTAGTTATGACTAAGTCCTCTGTGGAAAATCCAAGCTTTACTGAAAATATGCCATATCAGTGTGTTAGGTTTTATGCTCTTATTCCCTCAATAATTACTGGAACCATGAACTGAATTCTCTGGTTCTGATATAGAACCAGAGATGAGATGTAATACTTTAAGGTTATATGTGGATATTCACAGCAAAAGCAACTTATCATTTAAGCATGAAGCATTCAATTTGAATTTAGTATGCCCTCAATTTGATGGGTTATCTGCCATCCAAAAGAATCAGGGGATAGAAAATCTCTTTGCACCTCAGAACTTCAGTGCAAATATGGAATCTTTCTCAACCTATTAATGGAGGAAAATATAAGTATGAAATAAGCATATGACATGCCAATATCAGCACTGAGCCAAAGATAACTTTTGAGAGATGTTACTAAGGATTATTTACGTGTATAACTTTTTTGGAAAAATCTACTAAACTTTACCTGAATCTTCACTTGAATAGATTGACCCTGAACTAACAAAGGTTAGAGTCTATACATATAAAATTCTGGTGGATGTATACCTTTTGGATTTAGATGAAAACAAAAATAAAAACCCTCAAACATTTGAAAACTAAAGTTTTTTAATGTTAAGAATGTCAGTGAGTTTCTGAAACATTATTTGCATCAGTATTTGTATTTTGCTTATTGTATTCTGGTATATGAGAACTTGAGTGAGGTCTAGTTCTGGGTATATTTATGAGATTTATAAAATTGACTGTTGTTTATTTTTTCCCCTTATTTCCTCTGTGTTTTCAGATCTACCACTCATTACACTTATTTGAACTTTAATGTAGGAATAAATAAATTTTTATTTTTTTTAGTCTTGAGTATTATTTCAAGGGATATCTTACTTTGCTGAACTGGATCTAACTGCTAAGGTGTTTTGCATCTAATTCATGCTTGGTGAATGGAAGTTGAACAGCTGGGCTGAAAAGACCTGAACTGTGGCAGACATATTTAAATGTTGGAAGTTTGAAGTGTAGTTTCAATGTAAGAATGCAAGAACCAAAGCACGCCTCATTTTATACAGCCATAGAGTATCAGAGATGGTCTGGAATTGTGCCAGTACAGAACTGAAGTGATCAATAATAGCGATTAAAGTAACTGTTTTATGGCAAGTTGAAATGTTGCTTCATTTTCTGGAAGTGAAATGGAATTGATCTGCCTTTTACTTCACATTGCCTGGATTTGACTTATAAAGAGTTCATAGAGAGAATCGTCTCTCCTCCCAATGATTTTATTTGTCTTATCATTTAATTCAGTATTTCAAGCGCTTTTATTTTTTTGTCTTTTCCTGTCTCTTTGGTTCTCCTTATTAATCCACAGATAATTTGTGATACTTCTTTTTTTTTCCATACAAAATCTCATGGTTCAAATATTTTTCTGTTCACTACACCTGCAATTTAATTTTCCCCTCTTGAATTTTACATATTGTTTGTTACTTCTACAGGAATTATCACACCAGGATTTTCCACATTCTGAAAAAAGAAAAAAAAAAAGAAAAGAAAAGGATAAAGATAGTGACAATAACTAATTGAGAAGTGGACCATTGAGAGTGACCATAACACTGAGAAGTCAAGAGCATTTAAGATCTTCCAAACAATTGCAGTGCATGTCATGCAGCTCAGCTCTAAGTGAAACTGGAAACTGCCTCCACAGGAGAGAAAGGAGTCTGCAGAAAAGAGAAAATAGGCAGTTTGTCCAGTTGCCACAGGTTTTTTTTTACTGTTAGCTGCATTCCAAATTTTACTATTTTACAGAGGAATCTCACAAAACACTCTGGTAATGTAGGTCTAATAGGAATCCTTTCCTTTTGCAAACTTAGTGGGTATAGTCTTGAACATTTATCTGAATTTTTTTTTTTTTGGTGTAGGTATATGAGAATATCTGTCCACTGTACCTGCAATTTGGTCCAGAAATGCTTTCTCATTATCTTCATTGTGGGTTTTGTGTTATGCCAATTCTAGCTGAAAAAGTCACTGATTAACAATGTGAATTGCTGACATCCACTGTGGATGCAAGTTTTGTTGATGGGAAATATTATCAGATTTGTGAGCACCAGGAATCACTGTGAAATATAGACTCTTTAAAGAACTGCCCACCACACCATCTGTAATTGCAGGAGTATTTCCAGTTTGTTTTGCCCCAGCATACAAAAGACATCTCACTCTGTAAGAAGATCCAAAATTATCTGGGTACTCTGTATAAGAAAGTATAAGATATGATTTGGCTTTTTCTCATATAACTATGCCTTTTAGAGATCTTAAATTAAAAATAATTTAATGAAGACAATATGAGATTTTGACTCTGATTTGAAAGACTGTAAAATATATATTTTATCAGGTTTTTAAAACTTCAGTCTAATCTTCTATACAGAGGCATTAACTGTACACTGGGTAATCTAAAAACAAAACAAAAAACCCCACAGCAATTACAATTGTATGGAAGTTTGTGGGATATAGGTATATCCATTGCTAGGTAATTATTCTGTACTTTTCTGAACACTCATTCACCATTTATCCAGCAGCTTCTTAGACATTCTGGGAGGGATAGAAAGAAGGTAGTTCTTTTTTCACTACAGGAAGCTAAAGGTGGAAAGTGAATATGCAACAACTTTAACTTAGTTACAACTCTTAAAAAAAATAGTTGACAAGAATAATACACTTTTAAAAGTTAATGAATTGTGCAACTTTACATTTTTGTTGTTCTTTTTAATGAATGAGTATATATACAAGACCAAGTCAACAGAGCAAAGGAAGACCTTAGGAAATAAGTGTGCTTTAGGAAAGTACTAGTTTAACAAGTTAAACTAAGTTTATTTGATTTGACAAGTAGTATTCTTTCCTAGCATATTTACAAGTTGTTTTCTACTAATGACTCCTCAGTGGTCTGTAAGATCAAGAATAATGCAGAGAAAATAGATTTGTAATGTTGGCAAAAAACGGAAAGCTCTCTAGTAAGTGCTCAGACTATTTTACCAATATATTTAACCAATGTTTCTCAAATTTCCATTGGTACTAATATATTATGAAACTTCCATGGCATTTCAGAAACTTTTGTAAGAAATGAAGAGGGCAAATCAGACTAGATATTAGGAAGAAATTCTTTACTGTGAGGGTGGTGTGGCACTGGAACAGGTTGCCCAGCGAGCTTTGGAAGTTCCCTCCCTGGAAGCATTCAAGACCAGGCTGGACAGGACTTTGAGTGAACTGGTCTAGTGGGACATGATCCTGCCTATAGAAAGGGGGTTGGAACTAGATGATCTTGAAGGGCCCTTCTACTTAAACTATCCTATGATTCCATGTTGAATTAGGAGCTCAGTGATCATGTTTTGAGTTTCAAAACTTTCTTATCAAGTTAGTATCAATAAAACGTAGTCTCTGATTTGCTTCTCTTCAAATTATATTATCAACAAACATTTCTCTCTAGGTACATTTTTCATTTCACTGAATTCAGGTGGTTTTATTTTTTCCCTATCAATGTTCAAAATATAACTAAAATGTTTCATATATATATATGTATATATTTACAATCCCCAATTATCCCTTTTTTTTATGACAAGGTTGTTTCAGGTCTAAACATTTCTATTCTAACCTGATACTTCTTTTTATTAAGTCAAGCATGATTTGATCTATTAAATCTAGAAGTTGATCTGACACTATAATTCACTGTCAAATTCAAATAATCCTACTCATTAGGAATCTTTGAAATATTCAGTTTAATTTTCAAAGCTACACTTCTTACTTTAATGTCATTATTGAAAGAGAACTGAGAATATGCAGCAGATCTACAGCTGCTATGTAGTAAGGAATTGCAGACTGTGGACCCAGACCACTCATTAACCAGTTTGGAAGTAAGTACTTCATCCAAACATAGGCTTTGTTTGGTGTCACATTAGCATGACAGCTGAAGATATCACAGCAAGTAAATATAGAGGTTCATTTCAGTAGTTTTTGAAAAAAAGGCAGTGTATGCTTTCAGTTATCATTATGAAGCTTTCCAAGCAAGAAAATGTATAAAAGATTGTTCTGAGGAGGGGGAGGAGTCAAAAGGGTGTTGAATAGTGAGTTGATCAGAAAACTTCACATATTGGAAAGATGTTGGTCATCATTTAAAAAAAAGTTTAGTAGCTGTTGCAATGTTTCCTTATATAAAGTTTGATATTTCTTTTGTAACAGTCTTCTTTACATACATTCCTGGAAAAAACAACAACAACAACAACAACAACTTAATTACTATATTACTAAATTACTATAGATGTCCAGACTACTGGTTTAATTTTTTTTTAATTCAGTGTTTCTGAAAGTGAAATTGATAAAACTGAAAAAAAAATAGCTTACATCTTGGCATTTTGGAAAATAACATGCAATTTCAATTCAGGTTTTCTTCAACCTGGATTACTCAACTAGCAGTGATATTCAGAAGTTACATTCATGACCTTTGTAGGAAATAAACTGAAGATAGCATGAAAAACAAAAATAGATGAATACATAACCTACACCTTATATATGTATAGATCAATTAATTACTTCTGCTCTACTGATTATTATTATTAGGAAACTAGTAAAACATACAAGATGTGTCATATCAACTTGAAACTGAGGACTATCACTCAGGCCATACTTCAGAGTTCAAGTTGATGGAGAGTGGTGAATAAGAAGTGAAATTTCTTGAGTGCTGTTAGCAAGTCGCAGACCATGTTGGTCAGCAGCCTACAGGAATCAATAAGCTTCTCTGTAGTTTCCTGCTGGAAGAATCAGCAAACTTGTTCAAGACCACAGTGAAAAGAAGAAAACAAGTGACTTCTAGTGAAACACTGCCAACCAGCACTCTTTCTGGGCTTTAAAATTAAACCTACCACTAAGATTAGATGAGGTGATGGTCTCCAAGGACCTTCAGTGGGCTGCTGCTGCTGCTGCCTCAGCAATCATGAAGCAGATGTAGATCTATATAAAGAAAGAGCAACCCATACATGAACAAGCTTGCGGTGCAAGTCTCACCTTCCAGATGGCTCTTCAGTCGTTGAGGAGGATGTGTTAGCATTTTGCTCTGTGAAGAAAATGTAATGCATAGTTTCTGAACCACCATGAAATAAATTGTGTAAAGTTTCTTGCAGCAGTGAAAATCAGGGCAATACTGCTACCATGGAAGAACATTCTTGTCTCATAATAATTTTGATATCTACACTTTACTCTCAAATCTTTGGCTTCTAATACCCTCCATGTTCACAGACTTAGATGCTTGCTACATGGTGGGAAAGTTTTCCATGTACACATAAGTTTGCAATGTGAACTGTGTGGTTACAAAGATAAGAAATAGTCATGGAAATATTCGAGGTTAAGAGAGAAGGAAATGTAGAAATTATAAGAAAATTCTTAATATTAAAATAAAATTTGTTTAAAATAAATCCAGTTAGGAAAATGTCTTGAATTAAACCTCTGAACAAAATTAGCATAGTCAAGATGTCAAGGAATGAGGAAATATATTTCTATAGATGTGATTTAATTCAAATTCTGTACTGCAAAGAGATCATTCGATAAAAGTTACACAGCTGTATGTTTCTGACTCTGCCTAAAGCGATTCTTTGTTGAAAGTATGCATTGTTTTATCATACAATTTTTTGAAGTTAGCAGTGCCTAAAAAAAAGAAAAGGAAATGAAGTTGTTTTATTTCCTTTTAAACTTGAGACTTTGAAGGCAGAAAAGATCTGGAGGCATGGCTCCCCTTGTCAACACAGCTACCAGCCTACTTCTCATGGTTTTATGACTTTTGTTGTCAGTATTCCACATCATAACATAAAGAGTGTGCTGGAAGTTAAAGAGTTAATGCTCCAGTTCTGTGGAACGTTGGTAGTTTTGTGTATACCTGCCTCAAAAGAGAAGAACTACATATCCCAGAGGACTGTTCACTGTTCTGTTACTGTTTTTGATTCGGAGGGAAATATAGAACTGTTTGCATGTTACGAGACGCTCCCTTTATTCCATTCTGTTCATCTTGTCAGTGCATGTGCTCCCTAGCTATCTCACCTTCAGCATTAAAGCAAGGCCTTTGGTTTTTGGACAGTCTTTCACTCTTTTTATTTGATTTATTAGCTTCAATTCCAATTGTATTGCATTATATTCTGTTGTCTTGCATTACGATATTGTATTTAATAAACTAGCTTTCCTCCTCAGATCATAAACACTGTTTTGTTTTCAGGCACATCTTCCTGCCCTTTCTTTTTTTCCCCTTTTTCCTTTCCTGGAGCATGGGTCCATGGTTCCACCCACCCCATTAGACAAGGAACAGGGCTGAACCGGTCTGTAAAATATTGATACTGCTTTATTTGGTGAAAAATTAGATAACAGATCTCTCTTTGGGACAGAAGAGAGAAGGTGAGTTAGAAAACAATAATTAAGTTTTACACTTTGTATAACTTTAGTGTAGGAGTAATTAGGTTGCTTTCTGCATTCTAAGTTGCTAGTCAATAATATATTAAAATGTCATTTTAGCTTACTGAGTCTTGACTTATAATCAATCTCTTTTTTGATTTAGCTAATCAGTTTTGCATGCTGTAATTTGTATAGTATTTGAATTTGCATTTAAAAAGGGGACACTTCTTTTCCTTCTCGGAAAATTACATGTCTGTAATTGCAATAATACTGTAGTTTTTCAGCTACATCACTACCAAAATTGGTACTGCAATCATTATTTTCACTAAAGGGAGTTAGATGATCTAAAATTACAAGACTTGTTGCAGTTACTGATATGTTATGGAATCCAAGGAAAAGGGTACTGTATTTTCTCATGAAAATTATTGTACATGTAGCAATACAATCTGGAAAAGTGTTGATTCTTCTTGGGATATAGGAAGGCATATGGCATACTGTACAGCGTTATCCCTGTAGCTACAGTGTTGTTTCAGTATGATCACAGCACTGAAATCAGTATTAAAAAGTCTTATTAAAGAAAGAAAACAATACTGACGAGAAAGTTTCAAACAACATCAGCTCATCTGAATCTGTAGTGATATTTTATTATTTTTTTTTAATAGATAAAATTAATTAATTATTTCAGAATATGTTTTAATACTTATAAGCATAAAGTTTAAACCAAAAGATTGCTGTTTACCTTGTTAAGAATTGAAATTCAAGACACATTTTAGTGATATAAGCAAACATGAAAAATAAAACAGACTTTCTTAAACACTCATGTAGCAGAAATGCTAAGTCACAGTTTGAACTAGTGATTGAGCACCTGGTGGGAAAGTAGGACCAACCAAGAGTAGCTCAGGTGTGTGTAATTTGAGTGACCAGAAGGGGTGGATTCAGGATCCACTCCTTCCCAGACTTCATTTAAAGAATGGCAGTGGAGATAAGGCTATCTTGCTGGAGATCCCTGCTTATCTGAAGTCTTCTAAGGGTAAGTAGATTTTTTTCTTCTGTTTCTGTGTAGTCTACTGTGGTACTGGGGGTTGTTCTTATTTGCTGCAGCCCTGAGTTGTGCCATGCTGCTATTATTGCTGTACTTCCCATCATATTATAGCATTGTAACTTAGGATATGAATTGGTTGTGCTTAGATGTTTGATATTTTAAATGTCCTTATCTTGAAGAGTAAGGAGTTTTTCAGTCTGTAAATGCTATACTATATGTTAAAGCATGGAGGATAACTAGTTACTGCTCTTTAAAATCAGAGGTATTATTATTTTCTCTTTCTGCAGTGTGGAGAACAGACATGCTTTTCATTGCTGTGAGATTTCCAGGCTATAGTAGCCTAGCAGTTTAGGCTCAATTAGGTTGCTTCTTACATGGATGAACTGTTGATACTGAAGTCACTTGCACATTCACAATTTCTAGTGGTCTGTTGTCATTAATATTAGTGTCAGCTTCATGTGAATGAAGAGTGATTGGTCTTGCTCTTATTGCTTGAGTATTCCCCTTGCAAAATGAAAAAAGTATTATTGCTTCGTGTTAGGAAGTAGTTAGGGGAATTTGGAATGTGTTCTTTGGGAAAGTACTCTTTCAGTACTCTTTCAATTCTCATTGAATTTATTTTTTGGGTTCTCTGTTTTGCCCATCATGAGTTATTAATAGCTATATTTCCTTCAGGTGTCCCTCTCAGTGGCTGTTATTGTTTCCAATTAAATGTTACTTTTTGCTAGTTTCACTGTGTTCTGCAGCATTTTATTTTATTATTTACTATGTAAGAGAACAATCTGCAAGTTCTCAAAAAAAATTAAATTATTAGCCTATTAATTTAAATAGTAATTATACCTTTTTACAGGCTTTCTGTCACTTTGGGAATTATTTATCTTCAATGCTGAAACACTGCTAGAAAACTTTCTTTTTCTTTTACTGTCTCAAACAATGTATGTAATGCTTAAACAGGGTCTACTTAAACAGTCACTGGCGTTAAGTTTTCATACCATTTAATATTTTTGATGTGCTTCTGCCAAGAGAATGACCAGGGGGTAAGATAGCCCTAGGTCTATTCTCAGTTTGAACAAGGCCCTCTGGACGCTTTAGTAGACAGGATGTTCGTCTTTATGGGGAGAGACAAGGCTGTTTCATTATAACACACATTAAGATAAACGTAGCCTCTGTGCCTACTTAATACCGTGGAAGTATTTTGTTGTCAGTGCTTACCTATTGACTTTCACAGTCTTTATTGACTGTGTATACATACAACTTGCATGTGGCTAGGGACAAATTTGTGTTCTTGTTTCTCTGTCCCTCTTTGGTTTACTTGTACAGGCATAACCGTATGATACGCTTCAGAAAGAGGGTTTTCTGATAACACTATCATCTCAATTCCTGTTCTTTTTGTTTGAAGCAGTGTTCGCAAAATGGAAAGGGAGGATTTAGTGGTAGGGGGAGGAGGAATAAAAGTTCCCCAGCTCCCTGTGCATGAAGTTGATAATACATGTAGGTGACAATATTAACATTTGTTTTAACTCCATGTGGGGTCCTTTTTTTTTTTTCTTACATGCTGTTACAGCACAGTCTTTATTGTACTGCTAAATTAATATTTGATAAACATTGTTCTTCAAAAATATTCTGATCTGGATAACACCAATCCTCATGACATGTTCAGCTATACCTCTTCTTTTGTTTTATCTTCTGTTCTTAAAAAAAAAAAACACCTTTGTTTGTCCATCAGAAGCCTTTAATAGTGTTGTTTTTTTCCCTAGGATTAATATTAGAAGGCAAAAGAAACAGTGAAAATAATGCTGTCACAAACTGAGTGGGTTTTTTTTGTTTGCTTCTCCTTTTTGGATTAAGGGAGCTATATCAATATCTTTTAATATTTAATTGTTTTTGGACTTGCAATTTGTGTGAATTTATTCTCACACACTTTCAATCTTTATTTTCTTTACATTTATATTTTATATTTTTTCATGTATATCATGTACTTTTGGTGGCTACTGAAAGTCCCTGTGTTTCACAGGAAGGGCAAGAATGCCCTTCCTTACTTGCTCCAGGAATGTTTTTGCTGTTAAGGTATACCACTTTTTGATGCAAGATTTTATATGGAAACATTATAGAGTAATAAGGCTAGTAGATGAACATTTATCACACTTGCATTATACTCATTTGTTCTTGCACGGGTGCTACAGGTGTTTATTGCTGTTCCTTTCTAATAGAGATGAATATTGAATTTGTATATAGAATTAAGGGTGTTTTCTTCTAAGCACAGTTAAATAATCTGGTAATGAGAATTAATCAGAAGTTCACTTTGATATGTGGTAGTTTCAGCAGAAACATTTTACTACCACACTGAAGTAAAAGCATGAAGAATGACAAAAGTTTTAATGCTCCAAGAAATGTGATCCTGCAACAATGAAGTTGATTACTTTATTGTAACTACGAACGCTAACTGATGTCATTTGTCATGTTATTGCATTCCTTTTGCAGAATTTTTTAGTTTGTGTTGCAAAAGCATTACAAAGTAAAAATTGCTGCTGATAAACCTACCTGTTAGAACATACCTATCACATTAAATTCTTAGTGTAGTCCCCAGCATTAGGGGTTATGTATTAACTATGGAAGTTGTTTTGTTTTTTTCCTTTTGGATAAAGAACAGCATTAGAGTTCTGTTTTGTCCATTCCAAAACTAATGCCTCTTGTTTATTTCCATGGAAACTACAACAAATATACAATGTTGTTGTGCCCTTCATGATGTAGCAAATTCTCAGTTCCAAAACACTATTTTTCAGTATAGTCACAATCATTAGCTGTGCATTTTTGCTAGCTATGAGAGCCTGCATACCACAAATATAGATGCCTGCACGGCTGATTGAAGTGTGATCCACCTTTCATGTCACTGCCAATGCTGAAATGCACAACTCACCACTTCAGTAGGCTCACATTCACTGTTTGTTCTTCAGAAATGTTCTTCAGAAATATTCAGTGAACATCAGTGAATGCTGAAGAGTGCCTTATTTTTCCTACATGGATGAATTCAGTACACAGCCTTGCTTCTTCTGTACTTCCATGTCAGACACCATTTTGTTGGACTGCCCCTCTGCTGTCATCTGTTGTATGGCAACAAAATGCAATGGAATGTTGGTGGGAAGGTTCAGCCTCTACTAACATACCACCAGCATCCACCTCTGATGTCATGGGCCAACATAATAAAGCAGTGTTAATTCCGAGCAGCCTTTTGGCTGTTACAGCAGAAAACAGTGATAGGATTTGTGGAGTATCTGTCAAACACTTCTGTTTATTGTGCAAGAACATCAAACTCTTGATTAAATATTTGAAAGAACTCATTGATCTGTAGTAGATGGAACTCTAATATCTCTTTCAAGGTAATATAGTTATCCATGCATGATATTCCAGCCCTTTTACAATAATTTTAAATATGTCACTTGCACTTTTCATTAAGAAGTCCTATATTTTGAGCCAAGGTTAATGAAAAATAGAAATCCCCATAGAAGTCCTTGAAGTGCTTTAGCAGTAATTCTTCCCTACTTTAATTGTCATTGTGAACTCATTATTCTCTTCTATCAGCTACTTACTCATCTCAAATCTTACACTAATTCAGATATTCTCCTATATAAAGAAGTTGTATTAGACAATCACTGAGATCTTAAGACCTCATGTTTTATTTTTTTACTTAGAAGAAATTCTCTTATCAAAAGAGTACCAGGATAAAATAGCACAATCTACTTTTGATAAATTAGTATATTATCACAGAATTCTTGAAGGGAAAGTGGAGAGTCATAATTTTAGAATTCTTTTCACTTTAATGATGGTAGTTCCTGCTGATACCTGTAACTCAGACTGCCCTGTTGTTAACCTGAGTATTTGTATTCAGAACAGGTGAGGAGTGGTTGAATTTTATGAATGTACTTAGATTAGAACTTGTAATTGCTACTCTGTCATTACTGATAACACTCGACTTTTTCTGATTCTTTTTCTTTGAAGAACTATTGTTTCTGTTGTACAAAATTAACTATCATTATGAAAATGGTTATGTCAGAACTATGGCTTCTGATGTCTGAAGCGGATTTGCTTTTCCTCACATTAATTATGGTGCTAAGCTTCTACTCATTCAGTGTCCTTCCTTGAAAGCGGAGTTATTGATTGACATCTACATTTGACTTGGAGGGTGGTCCTGTAGTGATGTTGCCAGGCCCTTCAAAATTTAGTCATTTGTGGAATCATTTTTACAATCAGGCTGTCAATAGCTTCCTCATCAAAACCATGTATGAAATAATTTCCCATTGCTTCCAATTAATGTCTTCCTAGGAAGTAGAGTGTTACCTGTTGTGTTCAGGATGGAGTGATTTAATCTTGATGGCTACCACTTGTACAATGAGGTATTTCAGGAAGTGACATTTCTGGGCAATAGCTAATAGAAGCTTTACAGAAATACAGCAAATCCCTCTGTTTCTTAGTATAGTCTTTAAAGTCCACAGTTGAGTCTAAAATCATCCTGGGAAGCTTAATTAGTGCTGGGATCTGTTGTAGACCCTGCTTGTTTGGGCAGGCTGTACCTTGCAACTGTTCTGGTCCCAGTGTTGGAGGAGTCTGAGAGACTGAACTTGATGATCTTTTGAGATCCCTTCCAATCTCTGACATTCTCCAAGTCCATGATTCTGTGAAATGTGATGGAATTTTCCATGCTAATTTAAGAACCTGTTTTCTTATGGCTAAGGAACTATCTAATTAATTAACACTGATAACTACACCCACAAATTGTAAATGTTGTTCTTCATGTTGAGCTGGCCTAAGAGATCATTGAGAAGTCCCTCCCTCCATCCTTAAGATTTCTTAATACTTCTGCTGCTTATCCTGGCCCTGATTTTTAACAGTCACTTTTTCTAATTCTCTAGAAGTACCTCTTACATATTTGCAATCATTTTGTTTATCTTGGTATTTTATCATTTGACTAGGTCATATGATTTTGTTTTATTCCCTTATTGCATTTCTTGGTTACAGAAAATGCATGTATTGTTTGTGAGTATAGTAACAATGTTACAATGATCTTAATGTATTGTTATTGTTTCTTCTGTTTTACTGCATTTGTTCAAGACTCGTCTAAAGTTTTCTAAGCCTAATGTACTCCTAATTTATAGGAGTCACGGACCTCTGATTCAGTTTATGTCCTTCTGCAGTCTGGATTTACTCTTACTGATACTTTTTCAACTGCACTTGTTTTAACTGGAACTGTTGTGAATCTGAATATCTGTATGTGTTCCTATGGACTTTTTTAAACTTTCCATTATATTGTCCTCATCTTGCTTTATATTCCTCATGTTGTTACTCTTTTCCTCTCAATTCTCAGATCTCAATCTGAAGTAGTTCTGCTGTTGTATTCATATTTTGGCTGTAGGTTTTGTTAGGTTCAATTCCATTCCTAGATTTTTTTTTTTTTAGTATCTGCTGAAGGAGAACATATGTATTGGAGACAAGCACCTTCTGTACCCACTTCCAGCATTTTGTCTGGTTTTAGGGGTTTCTTTCCTCTAGTAACTTGTTTTTATGCTCTCATACGTCTTAAAAGATCAGCAAGCCTCTTGAACACTCTTGTTTTCTCCTGTTTTGATGACTGAGCTGTCTAATACTCCCATCTGCATTGTTTCTGCACCATTTAAGATGTTAAGCACAGAGAACTGTCCACATGAATGAATTACTTGAAGTAGTGATAAAAGGCAATGAATATAGAAATCCATTACGGAGAGTTTTTGCTTTAGTAAACCTTTGGACACCAAAGGCTTGAAAGATGTCACACACTTCATACAAAACACTTACTGACAATTCTTTCATATGTCCACAAGTTAGAATAGCTTATATTTTCCTCTGTTCAGGTATTGGCTACAGAGGAAAGAGCTCCAAACAAAATTTTAATTCTGATATAGGCTTAGTAGATTAATTTCTGCTATCTCAAGAGTGAATAACGCATAAATAAATCTGACGGTATTTTTTTCTGTGTAGTGCAGAATTGAAACTAGGATTTAAACTATTTCCTGGTGTTGTTCACATGGTAACGCTTGTTTTCTAGTCAAATTTTATGTATGAACCTATGCTTAAACATTAAACTTCTGAGTCATCTTCTACTGGAGCTAATACCTCACAACTAATGCTGAATATGCCAGCAGTCCCTCCTTTGGTAGGCACTTAATGCTTCAAGTATAGGCATGTGTTTACCCATTTCAGTGTATGTGGAAGTTTGAGTCCAGAATTAGAGTGACTGTCAGAGGAATGTGTGTAATCAAAACTGCGGAGTTCTGACTTCCACTCCTACCTGACAATCAATAACTTTGTTCAATGCATACAAAGCCTGTTTGCTCATCCACTTTCCTGAGATCGGGAATGCAGCCATAATGCTTCTAAAATGAATAACAAAAGGCATGTATTGTGACATTATCCAATGCATTATCTCAATAATGCAAAAAAGGACTAAGAGGCAACATATGTTCTGGTCTATGTATACATTTTACTTGGATAAATATCAATGGAATTTAGAGGTCAAGTAGTGCAATCTGTTTCTTTTAAAGTACTCTGTTCTGAGAACATAGCTGAGGTTTTTGTCCACTTGGGTCTTGAAAACTGCAAGGGATGCACAGACTTTATGTGGAACTTGTTCTAATTCTTGTCTGTTCCTGTGGTAGAGTTTTTGTTTTCCTTGTGGCAAGTTTCAAACCTTCCCTACATTCTGTCATCAGCTTCTTAGGTTCTCCCATTCTGTGCTTCTGTGAAGAACTTGGGTTCATCCTGAGGCCCTCTTCACAGATCCCTTGAAGACAGCTTTATATGAAGTATAAAGTAGATCCCCAAAGTATATGGTAGATCCCTTGAAGACAGCTTTATATGAAGAGTAGTAATAAAATAGGAGTAGTTCAAGTATTACGTTAACATGATCTAAGTATATTCAGGTATAGAAGTTAAGTACATAACTCCACCTGCTGCACTGTTTCGCACTACTTTTAGAAATGGGAAGATTCTGCACACTGTGGTGCAGTACTTTTGTAATCTTGATTCTACTTTTGTGTAGCTAACTAGTTTTTCAATCATTTGTGATTTCATATCCTGAGACAAATTAGAAAAATGGACGTTTGAATTTACGTTTTTATAACAATAGTGATATGTCCAGGTGACTTTTGAAATTTAAATAAATTAATCCACAAAAACAACACATCTTCTAAAGTTGCTGTGCCACATCTATATCTTATTTTTATTTATTATTTGTTATATCAGGATTTTGTTCTTCATGTTGTATGTTTCTATTCATGTTTCCACAAGAAATGAAGTAATTTCATGGAAGTACACATTTCCAGTAATAATAAATTTTCCATTTTGTATTATTGAATCAAGTGAAATATCTGACATCAGAGGAAAAAGAAGAAATAGAAAGGAAATTTTTGACCTGGTCTAGAAATGGTGTTATGTCAGTGTCTTACTAGAAATATTTCTGTACCTCAGGACCTAATATTCCTGATGATGGTGATTATAACACTTCACTTAACCTTTTAGGTTTTCAACCACAACAGATTATTTCATTTGAAGTCAATCATGTATAAATGGATATTTACATCTTAAAATAGTATGGGCTCAAAATCACAGTAGGAAAACTGAACATTTTCAGCTTGTACTATGCATGGCTTCTTGATTACATCATTTTGTGTAAAAGTATAATATATTAGATATAAAAACAGTTGAAACTTTTACTGTGCAGGAGACACCTAGGAGCTCTTATTCAATATCCTAGTTCTGTGTTTTTATGGCTCGCTGCTTGGAATAGTGTATGAGTGGTGCTGTGTGAAGTTTGGAGATTTAGTTTATAATTAATATGAAAGACTCAATTTTATGCACATATTCATACTCAAAAAGATTATACTATATTAATGTTCTGTATGAGGAGCTCTTCTAAAGATGTTATTGAACTCAAATGCTACAATGTCAGTTATTAGTCGTAGAGGTTTAAATATGTTTTTATTTGAGGGATGCATGGTAACAGCCTTTGGATATCATCTTGCCAAACCTATTATATTGCAGTTGTTTCTAGTTATCCTCCTTATTCATGGATCAGGCAACTTTTTTAAATACCTCTGTTACATGAGAAATACTGTTGTTTCTCTTATATTACTTTTATAGCAAGCAATGCCTCCTATTAATTTGCCTGGAAACTACAACAGATATGAAGAGCATGATAACCCTATTTGGTAGAGCAAATTCTCAGCTACCAACACTACTATTTTTTCAACAGAGGCATCGTTATTACCTGTGCATTTTTCACAGCAATGAGTAAGAGCCTGCATGTTGCACTTGCAGAAATGTGCACCAGCAGAGGTATCGCACTGCTGCTGTTGTCAATGCTGAAAATCTCTATAGCAATAAAATGTAATAAAATATTGGTGGGAAGGTTCAAGCTCTTCTGTCATGCCACCAACATCCACCTCTGATGTTGTGTGTTGTGATGTTGTGTTGTGTTATTATATAAATAACATTATTATTATGATGTTGTACACACAACATCAGAGGTGGATGTTGGTGGCATGACTTTGCTATAATAAAATAAGAGGCATGACTTTGCTAAGCAGCTCTCTTATATTTGTATAGTGGACATAATACTGCAATGTAGTGTCTCATTTACAGAGAGACATCACCTACACTCCCTTTATCTGCAACAATATTTTGATTTTTTTGTTGAACTTTATACAGTGTTTGCCAGTCTCTGTACTAGAGGTAAGTGGTTCAGTTAAGTGTCTAGTAATTATGTCCTTCTTAAAAGCTAAAATATAATTATTCATCTTAGGTCATAATATGAACCTCAAAATCATTTAAAGTCAAATAGTGGAGAATACACTGAGTACACTCAGACTCAAGGAATAATCAGAAATCTATTATTAAATCATGTGCTTGAGAAGTAGGTATTTTCCACTTGCTGAACACTGGAAGATTGAGTAAAGACGTGAAAAACCCTGCTTATGCCTTTTTTGTAAGGTATAGAAACAAGCCCTGGGGAGACTGAATAGCTGTTGGAGTTTCTTTGAAATGCTGAGAGGAAGGCTGGAGATTCACTGACCTGTGATCAGATAAATGTTATGATGCCAATTATGTGAGATGTTGCTCATGATCTTGCAAGACAGATATGCTTGTTTTCTTTCCATAAATTTCATATGACTATACATAAAGTAGAATTCATGGAGCATGTAGGTAAAGAAATCATACTGAGAGAATGCAAGAATATCTCTCAGTCCATTTAAATAATTATGCGCTCTATTGAACAATAATAAGGAACCATAGACTGACAGAACTATAGGCAGCCCCAAGTTGAAAGGGCTCACACTGATCATAGAGTTCAACTCCAGGTTCCGCACAGGACCGCTCAAAATTCAAGCCACTACCACTTCCCTGGGAAGCCTATTATATGCTCATCTGGTGAAGAACGTGTTACTAATACCCAACCTTACCCTCCCCTGACAGAGCTCTGTGCCATTCTTGGTCCTGTTGCAGTCAGTAGAGAGCAGAGATCAGTGCTGCCACTTTGCTTGCTTCGTGGAGAAATAATGAGTACAAAGTGAAAAGTACTGGAATGTGTGTACTAGATCTTTTCTTAGACACTGGCAAAAATGAATTGCTAGACAAAATAGAAAATTTTAGGGGAAGGCTACTGTGGTGATCCTTGCTAATATACTACTTAGGTAACATTTTGGAAGACTGAATCTAATTTGAAGAATGATTGTTAGTTAAATATCTGCGTAGTTGGTACAATGTGCTTGATCATCAGCCTTATTTAAGAGTAAAGATGGTTTTTAGAAGGAGATTTTTCTATCAGTCCAAGACTAGTGCTGAAATAGATGGCCCCAACACAGGGAACAAAAAAAATCTCTTTATCAACAATTTTGTCCCCATTTAGTTATTGTTCCTACAATGAAAATATAAAGCATACTGCTTTTTTTTTTCAGTTAATGATTTTTTTCTTCAGATTTAGAGAAGGCTGTTATGAGGAATCTGAGTTTCTAATCCTATTTTGAGGAACTTGATGGTCACTTGATTTTTTTTTAATGACCCCTGTCAATTGCTCCTTATCCAGATCAGAGTTCAACTTGCATTGATAAAATGTTGTGTTCTTTTTGATTGAAGTTTACTCTGCTTGACATATGCTTGGTATTAAACAAGCATGTTTGCAAAATGTAGCAGCTTTGTGTTGTAGGAAATTAAAAGCCAGCAGCGACAGTGAAAACTGAAGTCTTACACAACAACCCCATTATTTTTATTAGACCTATTCTGACCTTCAGCAAAGGCATCACAATCTTTGTAAGAATTCTCATGAGGAATTTCAAATAGAATTTGCGTATTCAGTTAAACTACTAAAATTTTTTTGGTTTTTTTTTTTGTTAGAGGAGGCAATGTGGAATTCATCTGTTTGCTTTGCATAGTCAATTTACCTCAGCATGCCTTATTGCAAGAAGTAGCAGGCAGGCTGACTGACATATGTGGGTCTGGGGACACTTCCAGAATCCAGTGACTACAGCTGTATGTCTGAAACTAAAGAAAATCTGAGGATGTGCTGGAATTATCAGTGCCTGAAGCTGTGAAGTGCTACAGTAAATGCTGTTGTTTATGAACAGAGCAGAAGCATACCTTTTAAACAAGAAGTGCTGAGATCATATTTTACTTGTATCTTAAAACTCTAATCACTTTTAGTATGGGTCTAACTGTTCCAGGGAAAGAAGTCATTAAAGTTGTTATACATACGCTTTCTAGTTTGTACCTCATTTGCTAATGTTATACATGTTCTTCTGGGTCCTAGGATGAGCTGCTTCATTGAGGTTGTGGTAGTGGTTTGTTAAGGCAAGTTCTCAGCTTATGGAGTCCTTCACCTTGGAGGAATATAATGCACATATTTCCTCTTCCTTGCTCTAAAATTCAGTTTCACTTGCTTACTAGCATGATTTTACCCCCTTTTTCTTCACTGATCTGCAGATGTAATTAGTGGTCACTTTTCTGAAACCAGAAATTGAATATATGATAAACTCAGTTTACAACAGTAACTGTAACTGAGAATTATTATGCAGTTAACACTAATATTTGTTATTTTTAATTATTGTTTAACCATAAACAATGATAGGAAGAAGCACACCAGTATAACATACAAAAGAGCAGTGTTGTTCTTTATATACTTGAAGTAAAACTTATAAAGCAATCAATGTAAATTTCTACAAAGAGGACTACCTTAAGAACAATTATATGGAAGAGAGGTTTGAAGACTCTCTATGCTCTTACTTACCTTGCTTTTATGGTTTCTCCAGCGGTCACAGAAAATGTGATTCCAAAGAAGTTAGCAAACATTACTAACTAAGTTTGCGCAGAGTAAAAATGTTCAAGGACAGATTGGATGGGGCTCTGAGAAACTTGGTAGGGCAGAAGGTGCCACTGCCCACAGCGTGGGGTTGGAACTCAGGATCTTTAAGATCCCCTTTCCAACCCAAACCATTATAAGATTCCATGGATCAGTGCGAAACAGGAGAATTAAGGATTGAAGAAAATTCCTAATCCTGAAGAAAAGTATGTGAAAACAGAGCGACTAGGATAGTGAAGTTCACAGTGCTTTTAAGGAATAAACAAAAAAAAATTTTTATTCTGTCATTTGCAAGATATCTAGGCTTCATGTGGAAGAAGTTAGATCATTGATAATGCTTGACAGGTGTTGACCCAGAGTCTGTAGCTTAGTTATGTGACAGCTGACACTTGATCCTTGATTGGTTTACACTGTGCAACATTTGTTGTTGTGTTTTTCATTTCATTTAAAGTAAATTTAGCTTTTTCTAGTCCCTCTGGGGTGACTAGAGATTTCGACTGTTTACAATTTATATTACAGAGAGGCAAATGGGGAGCAGTAAAAATGATGTAATTGTAGAGACATTTCTTCAACTCCTGCTAATAACTTGACCCAAGGACTTCAGGGTATATTTTAGGACTTTCCTGTCAGAAGCAGGAAGATTTCTTGACTTGTGTTGCTGTAGGGGAAAAATAATGCAACTGGATGTGGAACAGAGGGTTAGGCTTGCCTTTGCTTTTTTGAGTTTATCACTGACTGATTCATGAGTAGTTTAAAGCAAACAGTGCCTTTTAAGAAATCTAACAAAACTTCTCTGGAAAAGAAAGTAAAAAGCAACTACAGTTTGCTGGCAGAATTCATGTTATAGTCAGTGATGCCTTTACTCACATTATTTATCTAACTCTGTAGTCTCCTGTAAATGCCATACCCTTCCATAAAACCTCTCAGTCTATGACAGCAGAAGGTATTGAAACTGGTCAAGTAAAAATATAGGATTAAATAGGTAAATTTATTTTCACTTTTCACATAGTATTCCTGATTTTTTTTTTAATTTATGCTAATTGTGAATCTATGTATCTGACATTTGATATTCTGATACAAACAGATGCTTACAGGAACAGTGGGGGGAAAAAAGTAGTGTTCTGATATCTGTATTTAAACTCTTCAATGGTGGACTGTTATTTGCATTTATTAGGATCGTTATCTATCAGATTCATTAGGTGATAATTGCAGTTAAAAGTCAAAATATGCAGTACAGTCTTCTAAAATACTTAGGAATGACTACTAAGTAATTAATGTATATAAGAAGTAGAAAAATATTCTGCAGAACCAGATCTGTTTTGTTTAAGCAAGATAAGAACTATATTTCTGTTGAACAAGTATTGATTCATGTGTTCTGTACAGTTTAAGAATAATATTTCTTCTCTATGGCAGTAATTTGTTACTGTTTTAAAAAGAACGTTTTCTGATTAGCTCATTTTCCTGAATTTAGTGTGATATATGAAATTAAAAATTACTCCCAAGCTATTACAAGTCTTAAAAATACCATAGATATATGTTTAAGTATTCCTGTACTATACTAGAACTGAAATTAAAAGCTGCCAAAAAATAAAAATCCATTTGTAAAGTACTGACTTAACAAATTTGCCAGGTGTAACATCTTAACCTCTTCATGTCAAATTGTGAGGGACAGATCAATACTTACACTATAGTCTAAGTGCCATACACTGGGGGAAAAAATGTTATTTGAGCATGTTCAAACTTGTTCTGCTTCAGTGAAAGTTGCTGAATCAGGCTTCTTATATCTTCAGTGTAGTTACAAGGCTGTTTGATAGCACATAATATTCCTAATGTCATGGTTACTCACTAGCTAGTAGTTTCTTATTTTCATAATTTTTATCATATCTAGTGAAGTGTTTGGGCTGCTTTAGGTGGAAAAACTGTTAAAATTGCTCCACCTTTATTCTTCTCTTATGTAAGAGCAGTTTTCTTTAATGTTTGCTTGTCTTGTAGAGGTTTTAATACATTTAAGCCAGTGTTTAAAAGCTCTTTAGGTGATTTTTTTTGTGAAAGTAATTATTTTCAACTGTCAACTGGAGAAGCTTTTAGCTACAATATGAAGACAAATTGAGGGTGATTAATATTCAGTGAGGCCAATGAAAATTTAATTCAACTAATTTAGGTAACAGCATTTCTTTTGCTCTCTCCATATAAATGCTATTTTCTTCTCTATGGTGGTTCATATCAGCTAATTCCTGCAGAACTACAGTTGCTGACAGTGGGAAAAATATTGTCTTTGCTCTTATAAGTTCTCTTTGAAGCCTATAGAGCAGCATTGGAACAGACTGTTAGTAATAACTGAAATTACTTTTCTGAAAGTAACTTATCTCATCCTAGCACACCTTATATAGGCTTTTATGGAAATAAAAAAAAAAACTACAGTGAATAAGTATAGAGTGTAGGATTCATTAAAAGCTGTTTGAACACTTTGCAGTGGATGTGCTGGGAAAATACAAATTAATATTCATTCTATGTGTAATGTGTGCTGGGAGTGAGAGAGTGATCCATTTAATAAGAATTCTGGCTTTGATTATTTAACATATCCCTTCTGTTTTTACATACAAGGAAAAAAAGCAGCTGTGTATTCCTACAGGATTGTGAAAAATCCTCTGTATTTTTGAACAGTTGTTAGAAATGGATTAGCAGAAATCTGTGTGCTTATGGTCTGTGGTCTTACTTATTTTTACTTGTTTGTATGAGAATAAAAATTGAATGTTTGTAAAAGAATGCATATTTAAGAGAAGACTAATTTTTTCCTGCACTTTTTGGGCTCACGAATCAATGTGAAGTGTTTGTAAAATCTGGTTTAAACAAGAAAACCCTTATTGTTTGCCCTGAAAACTCATAGAAGCGCTATATGAACTGGAATTCACAGAAAGGAATTATAGCTGTTAGAGTGAAATCTAGGTGTGTAAGGTATAAAATAATCTATTAATGTCTAGTATTTTTGTTGTCTAAGTTTCTAAGGATTACCTGTCTATTTTGCTTCCACTTCTACTTTATAAACCGGGGAAAAAAGATCGGTGGTGGCTTTTTTTATTTGATTGCGGGTTTTTTGTTTGTTTTTGAAGACTGATAATTCTCATGATGAAAGATGTTCGTTGGTTTATTACTGTTGAGGATCAGTCACTTGATTACATCAGATCATTTCATTACTCTCTTGCTCCCCCACCAGACAAGGTGAGTTTTTGTGTTCTATGCAGAATTTAACAAAGTTTTCAGGCAGAGAGACACTGAGATTTCTCTGTCTGATACACGATGCAACTGCTACTCCAGGGCTGAGTCTCTTGGGGCTTGAGCAGCATTCAGCCTAGGTGGGAAGAACTGAGCCCCATTGTCTCATTTTACCTGATTTTACAGATGATTGACTTATTGAATGGTGATATGACTGGTGGTGAATAGTTTTTGTTTAACTTTGTATGATGGTTATGGCTAATTGATTTAACTGTGCTTAAGAGTATTCTAGTATTTTTATTTGTTACTGTGTGAAAGCTTTCTGTTTAATTCATTATTTAAAACCACTGAAGTATCTCATGTTTTGGCTGTCCCTGTTCCTTACATACCTTATGTAAAGCGAAATTACAACTTTAGAGTACATGATAAAAATTATTTCTGGTGACAGGCACAGGACCAAAGGAGTGGCATGAGGCTACATCAGAGCAGGGTCAAGTTGGGTATTAGGAAACAATTACTAATGAAGAGAATGTTTGAGCCTTGGAACAGGCTCCCTAGTGCTGTGATTACAGCACCAAGTTTGCCAGAGCTCAAGAAGTGTCCAGACAGTCATCTCAGACATAGTGTATAATTTTTGGGTGTCCTGTGTGGAGCCAGGAGTTGGATCAGATGATCATTCTGTGTCCCTTCCAAACTGGGATATTGTGTCATTCTATGATCTCTTGATGTACTTCCGAACAATTGCTGTAAGTAGTTTTGATAGCTCAAGCTTCATGGCACTTAATTTCATACAAAAGCATCATGTTCAAATGTTTACAAAAAAAAATAATACTTAATGCTTGGTCATATATATATGTATACCTATTAAAGATACTGTATATTCATAAAGTAAATTGGCACTACCCACTGCTAAAGTGCTGGCTGCAAATTTGAAGAAATAATTACTTTCCATGTAGTAAAGGCAGGTTATATCATACATCAAAAGGAACTTACAGCTCAGATTTTGAGTGGGAAGCACAACTGATATTTCACTGGAGTTTTAATTATGTAGCACAGAGCAAATGGACCTTAGTACCAGGAATGCTCTATTACCCTGATACATTTTTTGTTTTCAGAAGATACCTCACTGAAATCATACTGCTGTGATTCATTGCCTAAATTGTCATAGGTAATAAATGAGTAAATGAACAAATGAATAAAGTGAGGTTCACTGGTTCCCCAGAATTTTATTGGGTTTATTCTATGGATTGACTGTTTTATGGTCAGATTTTACAGTGGTTTTCTGTATCATTCTGTTACTTGCTCATATAGGGTACCACTATTTATCTGCTTTGTGTGAGTTTGTTCTGCTGATCCTTACAGGAAAGACTTTAATCATTCTCACTCATTTCAAAATACTGTTGTGTATGTCAGTAATATCAGCTATCAGTTTCAGGAGAATCTGTTCTAATTTTTGGACTTAAATCACCTTTTTCTTACCAGCAACACATGAAAGTATAATTTGAAATATCTGTTTTGAAATACTGAAAAAATGAAATAATTACATAGGAAATGAAAAATAGCAATTTAAGCATAAATAATGGAACCTGTTACTTCAGTACAAACATTTTATTTTAAATACTAGTAGAAATAATATCCCTGTATATTAAACTATGTGAGAAGTAGAACTTGGATGATTAGTTGAAATTTCTTATTGTATTATTACTGAGTTCAGACCAATGCTGTATAAATAACAGCGTTACTGTGTTAAAATATTTTTAATGTTTGGAATATCGTGTGTATATAAATATACATAACACAAAATATTTGAATGTAGACATATAAATGCAATATAAATTAAAAATTTAAAACATGCTTTTCGCCTGTAATTCTTCTGTATTAAGAACGTTTTAAACGTTGGCTGTTACATTTTAAAATGTATGTAAAATTTTTATTAATAATAAAAAAATGGATATGTAAGGATGTAACCGACGGATCTAACTCTGAAGGGAAAAAAAGCCACACCTAAAAATGTAGTACTCGTTTCTTCATTGGGGAAAAGAAGGGAGTGTCTACTACTTTTTATTATTTTTTTTTTACATATTCAGTATTATTGATCTTTACTCTTCTTTATGCTAGTGAGAATGCTAGCCCTTGGGAGAACAGAACTCTCAGTGTTTCTTCAGTTCTTGTATTTATTGCTCAGCAGTAAATGCAACTCCAGAAAAGATTGGTCCATGCTGTAAGGGGATAATGTTATTGCATAGACAAAGGTAAAATGGGTGAGGCTTTCTTTGAGAATCTCATGAATTCCACAAACTGGTTATATTCTGGGCTAGTGACACACCTGCAGTGCAACAGCGAGCATTCCAATGGGAAAAACATTGGAATCCAACTTTTTTTTGCTGTGTTCTAGAAAGTTAGCAGAGATTGGCTGAATTCAGAAGGCAGTTCCCAAATGTAAGAGACTACCTTCTGAGTAAGGATGGAAAAAATCTTAATGAGTTGCATCCATTTCTTTAATCATTTCACGTTAATTGTGATATGTTGTAGAAGTTCAGCTTTAGTTAATCCATTATTTCAGATGCTGTGATACACCACACTGTAATGAAAAGAAAAATTTAAGACTTAAGCTTTCACTTTTATTATCTTCTACACAGCAACAATCATGTCATGGGAAATAACCTCATCTTGCTGCTGCATTATATTTCCAGAGATGTTTGTGAGAATAAGTGTGATATTGCTTTCTGGTTGTTGTTGTCAGGGAATAATAAAGTTCCTATTATTAGCCAATTAATGGACTGTTCTTGCAATAGCATGTAATGAGTGCATCCATGAAGGAGACCAGTCTCAGCCTATCTCCTCATGCATGTTTGCTGTAAACTGGAATTGTTGTTACCGTTGGCACCTCATAGATATCATTCTTCAGTCTTTTCAGGACTGGCAAAAATCATGTTTGTCTGTTTTTAGTCATGCTAACAAATGCCATAAAGTTTTTCTGTAAAAGAAATTGCATTTCCATATATTTCTCTGAATGTTTTCCCACATTGTATATTATAACAACAAATGAGGAATAATTCTCCATACTGCATGAACCAGGCAGCAACAGAAAGAGACTATAATTTACTCTAAGGCAAAAAAATAAAATTGTCTAGTAGTTGCCAGGCTTTTATCTTACAAACCTTGCAATCACAGCAAGAAAAAGAAAGCAAAGATGATTGTTATTTGTTTCCTATAATATAGGAAGAAACCTGGAGCCATAAGAATGAATTGTTGGAGATATAAATAGTTCTGTGCTAGAGATTAATAAAATCAGTAAAACTCTGATTTAAGCTTTGGAATTCCCTACAAAGAAAAAGGATCAGATTTGAGGTTTTTTTTCAGTATAAATTCAGAGAATGAGGTTAGACAGTTAAAAATAAATAAAGAAAAAAAAATACCTCTTCTTGCATTAGCACAGACTATCTGCTTTGTGTGTGGCTGGTATGGATGGTTTTCAATCTATGCACTGATTAAACAGTATCTTGATTTTATTATTTTAAATATTTTCACTACCAAGATATTGATAGCCACCTGCATGCAGAAAAACATAATTTATTTTGCCCAGCCACTTGTGAACTACATTAGTGAAGGTTTTGCCCTTGAGGAAGTAGCAATACTCTCTCCATAAATGACATTGGTCATGAAAAACTTTGTTGCACATTGAAGTTTAGACACTATTGCAAGGGTTATGTGTTATAAATGGACAGAAGACTTACTGCTGAAGAAAATCAGTGAATACTAATTATGTTTAACATTATAATTCAGAAATGTTGGACTGGAACTAGGCAGAAGCCGTAAGTGGGCAAATGCTAACAGCTAGAATATCCAAAGAAAGAAGAATTTTTGATTTCTTTCTAGAAGAATAAAGGAAATAGTCAACATAAGTAGACCTATTACTGTTTTTGAAGACAGAAGACAAGAAGACATGTCTACAGACTGAAAACAAATTAAAATAATTGCAAAAGTTATCTTATTTTAAAGTTGCCTGAGAATCTATGAGGAAGACAAGAACAAAAACAAATATACTACTAATAATTAAAACATTATAAGTAGTTATGGTCCTTCTACTACTATAAGAAAAAGATAGAGCAATCTCTAGTATATGGCAATAAAGAAGACTAATTGCGTAGTGAGAAGTGGAAGTAGAACGCAGCATGAAATATTTTCATCTATATGAAGAGAGGTACAAATCTGTACAGCCAAAGCCCTTTCTTGAGATGAATGCTAGCAGAGCATAGTCAGAAAACAGACATATGGGTTGCGTCAGAGGTAGGCTGTGTTGCTTCAAGATTACAGAAAAGGAGAATTTCACATTATGTGTATATACTGTAGGTCTGTGTATGTTTGTGTACCTAAGTGTGTATTTTTATGAACATGTGTTTGCATGTGTATGGAAGTCATCTAGGGATCAAAATCTGCTGCAGATGTTATGTGCTGTACACATGTTTATTTGCCATGGTCATATTTCATCCACTTATGTAGCTGCTCTCTTATGAGACTTTAGCTTGACTGCATATTTAGAATAAGGAGGGAAAGAAAGTTTGAGTAGTTTATTGCTAACAGTTTATTGAAGAGACTCCTTGGTAAAATGCTGATACAAAGAAGCAGGTTAAAAGAACAAGATCTGTCTAGACTTAATTGCTTGGTTTTTGTTTTTTTTTCTTAATTTAATAATAAGGCTCAAAAGCTTTTTGCTGCCTGCTTTCTAATATGAAGCATCAGAAATATACATATGATATTCTTACTTTTTTTTAATTTAAGCCAGCACACATGCATGAGATGTTTTAGTATAAGATGTATAAAGCGGGCATAGGAATGGATCTTTTACAAAAGATCAATTACTTGAATAGAAATCTATTGCTGATAATTATCAACAAGTGTGTATTTGCTAGAGCTTTCTTGAGTCCAAAAGTTCTTCTGTTAGTTTCATTAGAAACTGTATAGTTATTTTTATATATCAGTTCCTTTCTACTGTATTTTGTCAGAAAATTGTGGCATTTCCTTGCTTCTCAGTATTTACATTTTTGCCTAGAATGCTGCACTGGATGCAATCCTTTTGTTTTGCATGCTAAGGAGAACCAGAAAGGGAGTGTATTAGCATTCACTGAACATAGAAAATTCTAATTAAAAAAAATATCAGTAAAGATTAATTTTGAAAAAAAAATAATGGAATGTTTATTTGCCTGTTGGTTTGAAGTTGAAATAAAAAAATTAGGCCACGCTGTTATGTGACTTATCTTTCACTTTGTCTTATTTTATAAGGCTTTTCTGTTGTATTTGTTGATACTGCTCAAATTCTCTGAAGCATACATTGCAAACGTGCCATCTTAAAATAATCATTTTAATTAAAAAAAATTTCTTCCTCAGTGTATATATTTTTTGTATCATAGGTGCTACAATGGCTTTTCAAAACTTTCTACTCTGATTTGTTTGTGTAGTGTCATAGCTATCTTTTAACTTCAACATCTTAACTGTCCTAATTAGAGCATACTGTGGTCTTGTTTCTTCATTTTTTAATTTATTTTTCTATTTCCTCCTCTTTTTCTGAATAATTCATCTGGGACTGACAGCTTTTTAATACAGTACATTTATATTGTTGGATCTTAGTTTTCTGTGTCATTGCTATAGAATCACTTGGAAATCTTGCACTTTTTCTTGGTGATTGAATGAATTTACAAGGGAATATTTTGTCTGCATAATGATTAAGTGTCGACCACAATAAAATTATCCTTGGGTTCTATTCAGCAATATGATTTCTGACAATCTTGTTTCTACCTAGTTGCTTCTCACAGACTAGATGTTCACCATTAATATGTTCTCCTCTGAGTGTGTTTATGCATAGTGATGTTGGAAGTAATAAGCACTTTGTTTCATCTAGAATATGAATTAATAAATACATAAACAGGTATAGGTTTATGACTACACTTCAGAGTAATGTGGTACTTGATTCACACTGCAGCAAGATTTACTTGAATGTCACAGAGCACAGTGAATATATCTGTAATACCAAGGTCATTTTTTCTGTAATTAATAGGTTGGGATTTCTTTTGTACTGGAGTTTCAGATAGCTTTATTTTTCCTAATCAGGATTATTGGATATGGAATGGGTGTCCTTGAAACAAGTAAATTATACTAAGAAATTTAGTCATGATGATATTAAGTATATGCAGATGTATTCTTACCAATGTGAATATTTTACAAGTATCTTACAGGTTTATTGACTCTTTAGCGTGTAACACAGATTTGATAGTTTTCTCATGTTGCTAACTTTAGTGAAGATTTCTTGATGGACTCAGTGGGAAAATTCTCACTGCTGTCATTGAGTTAAATATTTCAAAACCACCAGCTTGTGAAATCACTGTTCACAGGTAACTTCATTTTACCTCATCTTTACTGCTCTCCACAGTACAGCTTTGCCCAGGCATGCTTGCGTTACACTAAAGTTGTTTTTTTTTTTAGTGCTTTTTGTCCTGGCTGTAAAAGGTGTAGAAGCAGATCATCACTTTTATATATTTTTTTCTTTTCAAATAGGAATGACTTTAGATAAAATCCTAAGTACTTTCTTCAAAGCCTCTACCTTTAATTATAATAAACAACTAAAGTAAAAGTACAAAAAATCCATGTTACTTTTCTTCTAGAGGTTGTATTTCTTCCTAGAGCTAGAACAAAGTGACTTGTTATTTTTAGTTATAAAAATTGTCTTGTTCTGTTGCATTTGTGGGGCTAAAGCACTGAAAGGGAGATCTTTAAAACGTATGCAAATATTTCATTATTCAACTTAAGCAAATCTCAAAGACCACCTGTGGCTATATAAAAAATGACACTATGAAAGGAAAATCCTTCCTGAGATAGAACTATGCAGAATTAATCACTCTGTTAATCACAGAAGAGAAGCTTGGTGTCTGCTAAAACAGTACTCATGCTTCTGAATTTTGCTTGGTGCTATTGTTAGTCGTCAGTTTTCAACTGTTCATGTGACAAGGGAACAATTACAAACCATTTTAGTATGAACTCTCACCATCTGGTGAATAGTGATTGGAATAGTTTGGGTTTGTTTTGTGAATTCTACCGGGGGGTGGGGGTGGGGGGGAACCTTACTAAAAGAAAGATTAATTTTGTTTAATTTAAATATTTAGTAAACTTTGACTTGTGAATAGTCAGAGTCTCCTTGACTGTACAGATTTACAATGAAGCTCTTGTGAATAGTAGAAGTTTAGGTTATCATCTGCTATGGTCATCATGCTTGTACCTCCAGGGGAAAATTCTGTTTTTATGGTAATTAGTAAATTAATTTAACTTCTGTCTCTTTCAGTTTTGGAGTAATTAAATAATTCTAGTCTAAGGAAATATACTATCATGTAATTATCCTCCTATTCACAGGAGATTCTGTCTGAACACAAGTATCTTTACTGTGATAGTGCAACAACACAGGTTGCCACTGAGACTATGGTACCTCTTCTTTGGAGATCTTCAAAAGCTACCTAGACGTGGACCTGAACAGCTTACTCTGGGTGTTCTTTCTTGAGCAGGGGGTTGGACAAGGGGCTTCCATGTATCCCTTCCCACCTCAGTCATTCTGTGACATTGAATATGCATAACATAGGGAAATGGTTGTTATATTTGAATTATTTGGGTCTTTTAGTAGATGTTTGTTATTTGTAACCATCTCTTCACAAGAAACTTCCTGATTCAATATTTTCAGTCTGTTAAAACTATCTTTCACTATCAAGATCTTTTTAACTAAGCAACATTAAGAGTAGATGCTCAGTTAGAGATTAGTAGAAGTAACAGAATGTATAAGGTAACAAAGTTTGATTTATCTATCAGAAAAATCCCCTACTGTATATTGTCTTGTTTTCTCCACTTTTAAATAGTAACTTGTCTTCTTCAAGTGCTCTGTTTGCTTGCTAGACTCACTTTTTTTCAGGAGCTTTGTTGTACAACTGTCTCACTCTGAACCTATAATGCTGGCTGTATTTCATGAGCAGCATTTGTAGTCACTGCTACTTCCATAGGTGCAGAAATAGAATCTTGTAGACTGTAACTTCCTTAGTTATAAGGATATGGCAGAATCCCAGTAACATTAGAACCCAAATATATGCCTTATAAAGGGATACAATAAACTGGAGAACTTCTCCACTTTATACATTCACTCAGTAGTAATACAAATCATGATTCCAAGGACAGGTAAGTATTAATGAAGCTGTAATAAAATGAGGCACTTAAGTAAGGTGAGAACTTCTGCTATGGACAATTGCAGCTGTAGGAACTACTGATTAATGTGTTTGAATAATTACCTGGCTGATAACCTCAGGTAAGAATATATCATAAGAATGAAACTTACTTGGGGCAGAAGCAATTAAGCATCAAAATTGTAAATTAAAATATATATTCATTAATTAGGACCACTTATTATCAAATTAATTGTTCCAGAGAACAATGACCAGGAAGTATTGGTTTGATAATGAAGACTGAGAAATTGTGCAGAACAGCCACAAACATTTTTACTTAGCAAACAGAGACTGAGTTCATGTCAATGGCATGGATAAGATTAATAGGAGTGCAGTGTGTCTAGGAAAATTACAAGCCCCACGTTTACTCAGGTCTTTTTGTACTACTCCTTCTTTTAAATCCCTTGACTCTTTTGTGTCCTTTCCCCTATTTTCCCATAATTATCTTTCTTTTCTGTTAAATATATTGATCTGATTTTTATTGCTTAATCTGAAGACTCTTCAAAGTTGTTTTCTTAGGTTTGTTGGCAATTTTATGCTACATAGAGTTATACTAAGTTAATTGGTTTCACGATTTTGATGGTTTAATAATTCTGTTATATTTGTAATACATATCCAAAGTTACTATTTTTCATAAATGTTATGGGGAGAGAGCAAACCTGAAAATCATTAAGGTAGATCTGACTGTTGAAATAAAAAAGTTATCTTAATATTCATGTTTATTTACATAATATATTACCACGATAAAATAAACTATGTAAATAAAAATTATTGTATTAGAAAGAGGACTAGATTGTGTTTAAATCAGTTAGTATATCAGATTATCAAGTCATTAAAATTTGATTATGTATACAGATTTTACTGATTAAAACTGTCTGATGAACTCTATGTATAATACCCTTATTCCACAATAAAAGTAGATTTTTCTTTTAATCTTAGCTAATTTTGATGACACTGGACATTCTGAGATTTGCATATAAATTGATCCACTGACAGAAAACAAGGATGATAAATAGAGAAGTAGCAAAAATATCATTCAGCATTGTTTTAATTTTAATCACAATTACACGGCTCATCCAGGTAGGTAAAATATATATTGGAACTGGTATCTGGTTCAAATTCATAAAAATGTACTTGTTGGATGTTTTGTTTTGGTTACCAGTTTAACTATTTTTTTTACATATTTATGCAAAACCGCTGACAATTCACTCTGCCCTTACTACAAAGAATTCATACACAAGAGTATTCTGCATCTGTATATCTGAAGAAGCTAAATCTAATTGATATTCTGTGCTGTAGTTGTCATCTATGCGCTTTCCAGAATGTATAAGTAAAATCTATAATATTTTTTTATTAAATATTCTGCTCAGTAGTTCTGTTCCAACACGGAGATTTAGAACATTGTCTATTTGAAGTCATGACTGACTACAAATGTTGACTAAATCAGATAAATTATTAACAGTTAATACCTATTTCAGCAGTTTTTACCTTTCCCTCTGAGTGGAAAATGGAATAATGCAAAGCAATGCAAAGTCCTCTGGGGTACACAGTTCTTCTTTTCTGAGACAGATGTACCCAGAGCCATCGATGATCCACAGAGCTGGAACATTAGCCCTTTAACTCCCAATGCATAACATGATGTTATGATGTGGAATACCAATAACAAAAATCATGAAACCATGACACAAATATATGCATATATATATATATATGTAAATATATACTTAATATAAAAAGCTAGTTTGTATTGAGCCCTGGTCAGCCTGATCTAGTGGATAACAACCATGTCCGTGGCAATGGCATTGGAACTACATGACTTTTAAAGCACCCTTGCAATTTAAGACATTTTGTGACTACAATAACGATCAGTTATTTCTTGGTATATACAAATCCTTGAGTTTCTAATTCCTTCAATTTTCTATTCATATTAGTTGCAAAACAAGCAGGATGTTTAAGGAATTATTACTCCCAAAGTTGCTGAAGTCAATTTCTTTGTGTCATGTTTCAAGTTCTACATTCAAAAAGTCATCTTTCAGATTCAAATGTGTAGGAAAACAAAAAACTGTGAAGCTTACTACTAAATATGTCTGCAAATATGTTCTGATCATTACAGTTATATAAAAGACTCCTACACTTCATACTTCTAAAAACTTTTGTTTAAATGTAAATTAGCAATTAATGACAGTCTGTGTGTTGAAAAGGAACTAAATAAAATACATCATCCGCAAGATAAATCTTGTGTGTATAAGCAAATTGGCACTATCTTGTCATAAGAATGCTTAATGTGGAATTCAGTTTACTAAATATGTCAGCATTTTTTTTTCTTATTTAAGTCTGGTAAACAAGGTCAAGAAAAATAGACTTCCTGATGTCTTTTTTTTTTTCTGTCTTTCCACAACAGGAGATTAGTGTAAGTATTTCAAAATCTGTAGGATTTCAGTGGAGTGTACCATTCTCCAAGATACGCAGCATAGATTTCTACCAGTCTTTGTTCACTTGCATCTAATTTATATTTGTATATTCAAAATTCTGTCTTCATATATTCAAGTTTAACTGACCCTGTATTTCAATGATAAGAACAGTGTAAAGACCTTTGATGCATCTGGAAAATGTTTTTATTTATTTCCTGTATAGGCAGAACAAATTATAATATTCGAGTTAGATTGTTCAATTTTTTTTATTTTTATTTTTGAAGTAGAAAACTAAGATCATGTTTGGAGTCTTGCTTTGTTCAGAAGATGCTTTGATAATCTTGAGTCTGCTGCACATTGTTTCAGAACATTAATTCTGAGAACACTGATCTTTTTCCAGATTTAAAGTCCAGAAGGGCTTTACAGGATTTGTGACTTTTAAATATTTTTAACTCTTGACTAGTTGTGACCTCAGTTATGATAGAAATTTATTTTAACAACCGTAGAGGCAACATGTAGGGAAAAAGCAAAGCTGAATTGCATAGAAGTATTAATAAAAAATAAAAGCTGTAATTATTACACAGCTTTGATGAGCACTGTGTGCTGTGCTAACTGTTGTTTTGGAAGCCTCCTACTGGTTATTGTCACTTCATTAGGCAGAATGCAGAATTCTCACAGTATGATGCTCCATTATTTTGAGAAACATCAATAATGCAAATAATGATTTTTTGTAAGTTGGCAAATCCTAATTATTATCATTTAATAGAAACCCATATTTTCTGCATCTGCTCAGAATGAGAAATTTATGTTTCATGATTTGTCTTAGGTATGATATTTCTAACTAATAATTTTGGAAACCATGTGATGATTTTTTTCTCTGAGACATACTAAATAATAATTCTTTGCATTCAAAATTATTAATTGACAAAAAGATTTGCAGAATGACACAGAATCAAGCACACTGCAATCAGCTATAAGGATTTTTTTGTAAGTTTTATAGAGTGTTACAGCTGTAGATGCAACTATTATAAATCTGAATATAAGATTGCCATTTCTACAAATGGATGATAAAGAAGTTGCACTGCAACATAAAGCATTTACAGTTGCTTGAGGTTTTTGTGTTGGTTTTATTTCTATTCCTTGTACTGAATATTTAGAATTCAAGCATGCTAGGAGTTTAATGAAGTGATTTTTTCTTCCTGTTGGAAAAATAATTTACTGTGACTAGGTTAAAAATATAAAGGTAATAGATAGATCTTAGTGTGATTCTTAGCAACTTCATGATGCTTCTATTTCATTTTTTTAATTAACAGTGAATTCCTGTCTGTCTCTTGTAAAATAATTCTCATTCTTTACCTCTCATAGAAGAAAAAAAGTTCTCTTGCTGGGCTCTGCTACCTTCTCAAATGAGGAGGAAAAAAAACCCAAAACATTAAATTTCCAACAGCATATTAACAGCTGATGTCTCTGAATTTTGTTGTGTACTTGATAGAGGGTAGCACTGCTTTTTGTATCCTTTGTAGTTTCTATGAAAATAATAGAAGTCATTACTTTCATAGTAACTTAGGCATAACCTGAGGATTTCAGATGACCAGTATTGGTAAATCTACTTCAACAGAACAAGAGACTTCAAAGCTTCTTTCAGATAAAATATATGTACAGTTGTGAGGTAAGAAACAAAATGAGTAATACTAAATGGTATTGTCAGTCAAGATAGTGTAATTTAGAAAGATTATCCAGATGGCAAAGAGACAATTGATAATAAAGGAAATGTTCAGCCATCTCCAAAGATGAAGGCTCACAGGGGGAAACTCCATGGAGGAGTGGTGGTCAGCCCTTAAATGGGGTCTGGGAGAGGTAGAGCCAGACTCCACCCCTTCTGGTCACACAGTGCATTGCCTTCACCTGTGCTCCTGTGGCTGACTCAGTGCTCACCTCAGGTGATCAATCAGTGGTTCAGGCCATGATTCAACAGTTCCCATACAACAGTTAATGCAGTGCTCTCACAGTACCGTAAAAATTTAATTGCACTCCTTTGACATTGGTTGCTGAGAAGGGACAAAAGCATCCTCAGCTGCATTATGGGCTTTATCTGGTTTTCACTTTGATTTAGTTCTCTTCTAAGTTTGTTATGGAACTAAAGCCATTGTTGCTCACAGCCCTATGCTGTTGCTTTTTTTTTTTTAAGTGACACATTGTCAGTGTGTTTTAAATTGTCTCAGTTCTTTGTTTCCTAACAACCTTTTTTTTTATTTCCGTACATCTTATAAAGTGAACACACTGAGAAGGTATTCACTCTTGTAGGAAATGAATTTCATGAGGAATTACTTGACCATCAGTTTGATTTTTAAAATATAAAATTAATGAAGACTGGCTTTCTGATTTTTGGTTGCAGGTCAGCACAGTTCAATTCTGCACGCATCTTTGTGAATGATATGACAGGATGTGACAGTACTAGGAGAGAGGAAAAAAAGAACGAGAAAATAAAACCTGAAAAATATTAGCAGAAGGAAAGGTCTGAATTCAGGAGATGCATCACAATAGTTATAGGCTGATTTGCAGTGTTAACAGCTCCTTGCTGTAGCCACATCCTCTCACAGATGGCAGTCGCACTCATCCTGCCTGCTGAGGCCCAGCCTGGGCAGCCAGGCGTCTAGCAGTCTTGTTTTGGGATGAGGGATATCCAGACATGCATGAAGGGCACTGACATGGACAGCTACAATGATTAAAACAGAGAGGAGAACTCTCTTCTTTGTCTGGCAGAGATGAAATATGCAAGCCCATGATGAGTTAACAAGCATTTGTGGTGAGAATCGGTGTGGCCTCTTGCCCAGATCCCAGGCCCTCTTACGAAGCCACTGAGCCGGCCCTGTGCAATGCTGTAGTCAGATGCACAGCACTCACCCACTTGCTGATCAGGCACCTCATGCTTGTGGATCTCCCTGAGTACTAGCACGGGCCTTCTTCCCACCTGATACCTCCTGCCTGGACTCCAGGCCTCCTGCTCTCTGAATTATCCTGTTAAATGTTTACCACTCCTCTTCACCTCTTCCCCTCCCTCTTTTCCCTACATCCTCCCTCCCACACATTTGAGGAAAAGGCACAGCCATCCTGTGACCTCCACCACCAGCAGCTATGCCCAGGAAGAGTCTAACCAAGCCCCACCATCATCCAGTACTCTCAGGTTTGTATGCTTATCACAAGCAAAGCCTTGGTTTTCCTGCAGTGTCAGGCTAGCCCACCTATTAATGTGACAGACTAGGTTTAGTTCTGACTCTTTCATTGTTTGTTGGCCAAGTACATATCTGTATATTCTTATTCTTGACTTTCTTATTATTCCTTTTTTACATTGGAAATTTCTTTGATACAATACTGTGAAGACAACAGATTCTTTACTTCACATTTCTTTTCAGACAATATCAATAAAAAAAGAATTTGTAAGAAATATTAATTTGCTTTATTTATAATCTATTATTCAAATGCCATTTTTAAGTGATTGTTTTTCATGATGCATTTTTAACTGAGAAAATGATTGTGTTGTGTCAAGAAGCTGATTTTTTTTTCTCTTGTCTGCTTGATGTCACTAACTCTTGTCATCTATGGGCTGAATAATACTTTGTGTTTTGGTTTAAGTAACTTCATAACAAGAAAAGCTGGTACAGTTTAACCCTGTTGCTCTCTGTAATAGCATAGCAGGAATGTTTTATTTTGGTGTACAAACAAGTTCAGAGAATCACATGTATAATGTTATCCAAGCAGACCTTTGTGTATATTTGGGCACAGTGACTAGTGGCACAGTGTTGATGAAAGCACAAAGGTAATTTACTCGAGAAGAAATCTTGAACTTTTATTTGGAACTAACAAAATTTTTCTTGACTGCATCTTCCTTTCTCCTTAAACCTTTAATTACTTTTTTCGTCCTGCTATAATGGATGTGTTAGCTGGTGAGATTTGTAATTAGTTATGAGAGAATTAAGGACACAAACTGTAGACTTATTTTATAACTGCTTGAAAATTAAACACTAGGGTGATTAAAAAGTTTTGTCTGCTTTGGCTTCACCATCTTCTATAAAAGCAATCCTTAACAAGCAGTCCGCAAGAGTAGCTTGTAAAGTTTCTTTTTAATGTGATCCATTCTTCTGCCCTCCCTTTCCCAGTGAAAGAATTAATGAGGTTGATGATGCTGACATTTGAAGTATCATAACTGGCATCTGATTTATTGTCCATTGACATGAATAACTAATCCAGTTACCTGAAATTATTCACTCATCTTCTATTAATGTAGACGTAAATTATTGTGTGATTAAACCAAGAATGGTAAGGATTTCAATGTTTCTTTATAATCCTACCTCTTAAAAAAAATGGTATCTGATTATTTCAAATGGGTCTGCATATATATTTACTTCCTAAGAAATGTTTTTTCATTACTGAGATGTTCACACATTTAAAAAAAAAACCAAAAACTACTAATTCTAAATTCACCATTCCAGTTTCATAAATTTGTGATTGTTGTTTTGTTCATTTTTCTGAACGCCACAGTTCAGTCTCAACCTACATTTTGTAGAAAATTTAGGTAAAACTTCTAAGCTGGACTACAATACCCTTCACTGTAAATGCATCAGAATTCACTTCCGTAGAATGAGAATGTAGTCAGTTTGCTTCCTTAATGTGTAAGAGATGACATATAGGAAGGAGTGTCAGAAATCTGAGAGATTTAGATGCAGTTTCCTAACCCTATCTCATCAGCCATTTGCCACTCCCCATGTTACTGAACGAGGAGACTTATTCCAGGATTTTGTTTTTCAAACTGCTAACCCTTTATTAACAGTTTAAAGGCAAAAACATATTGTCAGTAGCCTGAATGGTAAATAATGTATGGTGCTTAGTGAATATTAAAAACAATGAATTAAGTAAATTAATTTATACACATCATACCAACACTTATTTCTTCTACCAGCATTTATACAGTTACATACATTTAGTTTCATTTGATATTTTATTGCTAGCCTTGGGATTTTATACAATATAATCATATTTCTCTGTAGTCAGTCTTTGTCCTAATTAACCAAGTTAACTAACTTATTGTTGTCAGCAGGCTTTCCTTCTTCTGTTTTATGACTCATTTTTTAATTTAAGGAAGTTGATATTAGCATTTACTTTTGCAATATCATGTAATGATATGTTGGAAAGATTTCTTGCTTTATTAAAGAACAAATGCTAAGGAGTGCTCTTTTTAAAGTAAAATAAATCCTGAACAGACCTTGCGCTCCCAAAATGTATACTAAAATGTTATACAGTTATTGCCAGTAATATATCAAAGCATGATTGAATAAAATCAAGTGTTTGTACAACTGGAAAAATAAAAGACCTGTTAAGTTTGTGCTAGAAGAAATGCAGAAACTATAGTACTCAGTGCTCAAAATCCATCGTTCTGTGCAAATTAAAAAAAATAATAAAATCAAAATATTTGACTATTCTTAGTATCAGCCAGAGAAGATTGCTTAAACATACCATGTTTTGGGATTCTGGTTATGAACTGTGCAGCAACATGTATTTTCTTTTTATTTGTCACTAATAGATGATACTGTGTCAGTGGTGTTCAGCCTGGTTCTGTGACTAATGGGGTGGGGGACCCACAGGACCAAGCTTCAGGAAAAGATAAGGGGGAAATAGGAAAAAGCAGGGAGCTGGGCCTAAAAACAAAACAGTAGTAATGATCTGGGGAGGAAAACTAATTTACTAAATTAGATATTGGAATACAAAATAACACAATATAATAGAATATAATTTCAATTGAAAGAGGGTGTCCAAAACCAAAAGCCTTACTCTAATACTGAGGGCAAGACGGCAGGAAGGGTATATTGCTGGGATGAGCAGCAAAAAAAGAGGCAGCCTCAGAACTTGAGTGCATTTTTATCTTTCCCTCTGAATGGGAAATGAGAATGCAAAGTCCTCTGTGGTATGTGGTTCTTCTTTTAAGAAAACCAGGTGTCTGGAAAGTCTGCAGTCCATGGAACTTGTGCATTAACTCCTAGTGCCTTAGTGATGTTATGATGTGGAATATTGATAACAGAATCATAAAACCACAACATACTGCTTTTTTTTTTTTTTTTACATCATTTGTCTTTTTCCACTCATATTCCAGTTATAAAAACTGCTTTGGGGAAACAATAATCTTATGGTATCGTGTCAGTTCTAGGGGAAAGTATTTCCATTTTATAAGTGTAAAAATTTAAATAAACAAATGCATCAGATTTCCTTTTCTACACTTAAAATTGAATTTATTACTCATGCATTAGTATTAATTATTTGTGGACATATTTATCAAAAATTTATTTTTTGTGTTATTTCTTGGTTGTCTAATGAACATGCTTTAGTTATAGTATGGTGTATAAATTTTTTGGCTCTTGCGTTCTAGACAAAATATTTGGCCTTGTCCTATTCCATCTCCAAAGTGATGGAAATGATGGAGCATGATGGAAAGGGACTGTGTGCTTGAGACCTTCAATCACACTGTCAGTGAGTGCTGGTCATCCATAGTGGATAAATCTTGATGCAGTTGCTTTTCTCCCTAACTCTTTCAAGCATATTTTTGTTGTTGTCATCCAATTATATTTATTATATAAACATTTATATTTCCATATGGTTTTAGTCTTCAAAAGCTTTTGTTCCTTTTGGCAAGGTGTCTTCCACATTTCAGAGATCTAAAAACTCAAAAAGTAGAGAACTTGCTGGACCAGTATATACAAGAAAACAGTAAGAATCCATCTAGTGGTCTCACACCCATCAGGCAGTTATAAAACAACAAACAGACAAAAAGAGAATACTCAGCCCAATACAGTAAAGAAAGAGAAAATGTACTTTTCCTAGTGTAGAGGCAGTGCTTTGGCACAAACAAGACAGAGTTAAATTTTCCTGCTGTTACTATGTGGGCAGAATTCACGCATTTTATTTTATTTTATTTTATTGTTTTCTAGAAAAATAAAGAAAAAAAAATCATTCCAAAACTACACTCATGTCCCTGTGGTCATCATTACACTGATGATCAGGAAAGACCAGCCTTCAACAGGCTTGTCTGTTGCTTTGAACAATATATTTGCAGTTAATGTTGCAATAAACCTCAAGTTTGACTGCTGTCATTTTAACCTTAAATGTATATCAGATTGATTTTAGAAGTATCTTCACTATGACTTTTACTATAGTAACATAACCCACTCATCTATTGGTCTGAGAATTCTGTAAGTTGGTGGTGCATCTTAAACACAACCAGAATATCAGGTGCTTAAATTGAGGTCCCCAAACTTTAAAGATTTTTTTACAATTTCGTGTGTACCATATGCAGATTGCTCAAAATTGATATTGCATGATTTTTTTTGGTAAATATTACGATGTTGATAAAAATAAATTTTATAGTTTAGTTAATATGATACATAGCCATTTATTTCCTTTGCAAAAAAAAAAAAAAATGCGGAAACATTCTTTTTTTTAAAAAAAAATTTCTTCTCCAAAGTATTTTCTTTGTTTTTAAATACCACTACCATAAGCACCTTTACTCGATCTTCCCAGTGGTATCATTTACTTGAATTATCATTTCCTTTAATTGTAAAGCATCCTAGGCTCTTCTGTTTTGTTTCTTACCTTCCATAAACTTTCCATATGCTTTTTAATGTATTTGTCTTTAATGCCTAAGGAATCATCAAATCTGTGCTACTTCCAGTAAGCAAACTATAAGTTGTTTTAGCTAAACACTCTACGTTCAACAGAATCACAGAATCGCTGAGACTGGAAGGGACCTCTGGGAATTGCCTAGTTCATTTTGCCTCCTTAAAGTACATTCAGCTATATCTGGTTGTGTAGTTGCATTCCACTAGGTTTTGAGTATCACTGAGGGTGAAGACTCCATAACAACTCTGTTGATAACTTATTACAGCATTGTATTGTCCTGTACAGTAAAGACTTCTTAACTTATGCTTAAACAAATTTTTCAGTGTTTCAATTTGTTACCACTTGGTCTGCCAGTGGGCACCAGTGGGAAGAATTTGTTTCCATGTCTTTTTATATCATCCCATATCCCCGTCAAGTTTTATGCATGCTTTTCAGGCCAGTAACATGCAGAGTATCCCAGGGCCCAATCCTGTTTAGCAGCTTCATTGCCAGTTTGGACAGTGGAGTGGAGTGCACTCTCAATGAATCCACAGATGTCAGAAAAATGGGAGGAATGGTTGATGTACTAGTGGATCATGTGGCTGTCCAGGGGGACCCAGAAAGGTGGACTGACAGAAACTTCCTGGAATTTAGTAAGGGGAAGTGCAGAGCCCTACCCCTGGGGAGGAACAACCCCAGGCAGTAATACGTGCTGGGGCAACCAGCTGAAAGCAGCTGTGCAGAAAGGACCTGATGTTCTGATGGTCACCAAGTTAAATGTGAGTCAGTAGTGTGCTCTTGCTGCTAAGAAGGCTATTGGTGTTCTTGGCTGCATTGGGCAAGATATCACCAGAAGGTGAAGGGAGATGATTCTTCGTCTCAGCAGTAGTGTGGCTGCATCTGGAGTGCTTTCTTCAGTTCTGGGCTCACCATTTCAAGAGAGCTTACCAAGGAGAGTTAGTGCATGAATAGTCTTGCAAAAGATTATGAAGTAGCATCTACAACATTTTAAGAACTAGGATTTACTTATTTGCTGAAATAATTATCCCAAGTTATCCCAAGAATAATTTCAGTAATGACAATTGTGTTTTTGTTTTAATGTTTTGCTAGTTTTCCTTTCTTTGCAATTTGTGTTGTGCAGTTGAATTTTAAGTTGACAATTCATAACTGGTTTGTAGCATCTGCAAAAAAAAAAAAAAAAAAAAAAGGGGAGGGGGATGTTGATGTCTGACAGATATAGTGTTTGAGTGTCCAGTGAAGAAGTCTGGAAAACAATTTAATTCTGGAGGAAGTAATGAATGGGTTCTCATGCTGAAATCAGCATAGATTAGCACATTAAGCACCTGAAGATTCTCAATAAAGATTAAGCAATTATTAGGATACTTGGGATGGACTGCTAGTGCCATCACTTTGCATCATCTGCAGAAGGAAATGTCTGGTCATTCAGATTTTTCTTCCATTTTCTAAAATTTCTTTTAATCAACGTGACTGAACAATAATATTCAAAAATGGAAATCTTTAAATTTCGAACACATTTTCTGTAGTAAGGAGAAATAACTTTCTGTGTAACAGAACTAACATATTAATGACTGAAGCTGTGTCTCTATGCAATTAATCACTTTCAACACAAGGCCAATTGCATTATTTGCATTTCATTTCTTTTACAATTTTTTTAATTGTCTAACAGTGCCTCAGTCTTGTCCATATGTATTAGATATGAGATAGTTGTCAGGAATTCAGTGCTGCTGTAAAACTGAATATGCTAGCAAACTTTACTGCATTGGGCAGAAATCATTTCATTTTGAAAACTTATGCACATGTGTGCATGGCGATCCCTTCCTCAACTGACAAGGTGGAGGGTGAAAAGGTTAGATATTTTTGGTTTTGTTTCATCTAGAAGGCCACTGGTTATATTTATGTACAGATAAAAGTACTGCTACTGCCTCTTGAGTTCTCCTCTACTCTGAGAGATGTGCTCCTTCAGATGCATTGCTCCCTGGCACTTGCCCTGATCACTGATGACTGAGGAATTTATCAGATATTAAGCTTTGAAAGATCTAAATCATGAAGGGAGAAAATATGCATTTGTAATAGAGTCCTAAATACATAATATTCAATACTCAATTTAACAATTAAACTGCTACTGGTATGTTCTGTGAACCTGCCTAAATCACATTTAGAATTTAAATTTACTTTGATTGGAATATTAACTTGATACTCATTTTGTAAATGTTGTTTGAACTCCAGTTAAAATTCATATTAAAAAATCTGAACGTGACCTCTGTTTATCTCAGAAGTGACTTTTTCCCAATTTATACCTCCATAAGTGATGTTCACTAACCAGTGTTACAAGGGAACCTGACTGAGATCCTGAACTTTCTGTCTTAAGGTACATTTTCCATTGTAATCTTTTTTTTTTTTTGTCTTGAGTACTGATTAATAATTTTAATTATTAATCCTAGTTCATTTATTAGAATTTATACTTATATTTAGGCACTAGAACATACTGTCAGAGCAGTTGCAGTAGCACCATTTGCAGTGGTAGGACAGACATTCCTACAAAATTGCCCTGTTCACAGGTCCAAAGATCATACTGCGTCTTGTAGATACTACTTAATACCAGCCTGGAACAGGGTAGTACTTCCCAGTGTTGGGGGTCCTTCCAGCAGACTTCAATATGAATATCTTTTCTAGCATGGTGACTCCATGGGCTGCAGAGGAATCTCTGTATCATTGTTCAAAGCACCTTCTTCCCCTCCTTCTCTGTCCTTGGAGTTTTCAGAGCTGCTTCTCACATTTTTCTTTTTTTTCTCATTGCTGTTCATCATTTTAAACTTCCTTAAAGATGCTGTCCCATAGGTGCCACATGCCTTTTCCAATGAACTCTTGGTATTTCCCAGCTTCTATATTATTTTTCTAGTAAATTCCTGTCTTTCCCTTCAAATTCCTGTTAAATTATTTTTTTCTCATCTAATTACCTCTCGTCTTTTCCCAGTCACCAGGGACTTCTGCCATGATTTTTCAAATATAATTGAGAGTGATATGGTAACTATATCAGTCAATTCCCTCAGGATTCAGGGAATCATCTCATTGAGACCCATAGATTTATGACTGTTTAGGTTCCTCAGATGGTCACGGATTTGATCTTTACTTACAGTGGGAGCTCATCCTGTCTCCAACTTTTGACCCATCCACTCAAGGGGCATCTGGAGGACATGCTAGTGAGGACTTAGGTGAAGAAATTGATTAGTACCTCAGCCTTTTCCTTGTTTGTTGTTACCATCTCACCTGTATTGCTCAATAGGGGGGGATATGCCTTCTTGGACTTTCCTTTTCTAGTTGATGTATTTATAGAAGACTTTCTCATCCTTCTTTGCACTACTTATTTAGTTCCAGTTGGTTCTTGGCCTTCCTGATCCCATCCTTACACAGCCTAGCAGCAACCCTATATTACTTCCAGGTTACATGCCCTGGCTTCAACTGTCTGTGCATTTTCTTCTTGCCCTCCAGGTTGACAAGCAGATCCTAGAGTAACCACACTAGTATCTTGTCTTCCTTTCCTGGATTCCCAACATTATTTCTTCTCCTCCATAGCATACTACAGAAAGCAGCAGCAAATTGTTAAGGCAACTGGAGAGCCTGCCTTCATGAATTTCTGTTCTCTTCCTGTATTTGGCAATCGCCTGAAATGGATCCCTCCAATCTGAAGCAATTTAAGTGAAAATTTTTACTCTAGTTATGGACCTTGCACAATTTCCTTTGCACCAGGAAAGAGAAAAGATCTGAAACATGAATAAATGTCCAAAAATGTTTTTTTGCATACAAGCTTAAAATCATACGTAGTTAGCTTTCTTAAAGCTGCATTTTAACAAAGAGTATAATAACTAGCAACATTTATCTCTAGTGCAAGAAAAGACAGCTTTTATCTACAACCTAAAAATAACTTCAACAAAGTTTCATGATGAGGCTTTCCTTCACCAATTGACCTCTTATATTTCTTCAGAGAGAAATGCGGAATATAGAATATGAATTTTCATATGTGTTTTAATTACAGTAATACCTTTATTTTAGTCTCTAATTAATTTTGCTAAAAAAGGAAGTTGAACACACACAAAAAATCTACTTTTTATTTATAATTTTGTATATTTTGTAAAAATATTGTGTCACTGTATGGGGCAGACACACATGCAGCATCCCAGAGGCTGCTTTGCAAGGCAAGGTCTTGGCTGCCCTGAGCTGGACACAGCTGGTTCCTTTTTCATTCTTCATCAACACTATTAAAGACAGAATTCCAATCAGTTTTTGTATGACTTTGTTCTCTTCATGCATCATTACCATTATTATTTGAGAAATATGACAAATTTGGTCTACAAATGACCACTCATATATATATTGCTATACAACAAATATAAAGGCTCACTGTTGTTTGTGATGCTTTTTAAAATTATCTTGATTAAACTAACTGTTGGGAACTATCAAAGTAACACAGTCAAAATATTGGTATGTTTAGCTGAGCATAACTTATATATTACTGAAGTCTCTGAGAAGTATAATGCACTTAAAGGTCTCTCTAGTTTATAGATGACCTTTAAAATATGTTGTTAGTGTAATGTTTATGTAGTAAGCACTACTGAATATTTGGAATCAAATAAAAATATTGAAAGAATTCAATAAAGAAAATAATTATCAAAAATAATTTAGTGCTTAAAATAAAACTCAAATTCATCTGGACATTTAATTCTAGAGGAAAAAGTAAACCTTTCTACTTAGAAAATGTTTTTTCTAAGTACTGACAGTGCTGTATCACAAATATGCTCCATTCATCATTTTGTATTTTTTGCATGTTTTGTCCCTGTTGAGAACAATAATTATTTTCAGTGATACATGCTCTGAAACTCAATTTTCTGAGGAGGTAAATGGGCTACATTGTCTACACAGTAGCAGTAGGCAATTTTAATTAACACACTTTGTACTTCAGCTGAAATTAGCAAAATTATTACAGAGGACAAAAAGTGCAATTCACAGATAGCTTACATGCAAAATTTGAGAAATGTAGGAGAAAAATAATGAAAGCAATACCATTAGCGCTATGAAAAAATAAGTTCTTTGTGTATAGCTGGAACTCTTTATTGGAAGAATCATATGTTTTCTTTTAGTTAACTGTTTTAAATTTACAAGGACAAAAAATGAAACAGAAGTATCCATCATTCTAGTATTAGTCTACAGTCTTTTCTTATGTCTTCCCACTTAGATGCTAATTATAGATTGCTTTTGGATTTTTATATCTTTTCAAAAAATTATCAGCAGACAACAAAAGATTGGCTAACAGGGACAAATTTATTTTTAATTAAGTTGGCAGTGATTAACCATTTTAGAATATTATTTTCTTGGATATTTCTTTTTCTATCAATAGAAGATTAAATCAATTTATGTGATAAGTTCTGCAGTAGGACAGGGAAAATTTGGAGTTATTCTGTGCTGCCTTTGTTTCAGTTTTTAATGGTATAGTCTTCTTTTGAGTCTTTTGGGTAACAGTTGTGGTGGAAGCCTTGTCCAGTGAAATATAGTATTATCCATAGTAAAGAAAGATCAATTTAGAGACAATTTAAAGAAGTTGTAATTATGGAAGTCTGTAGAACCATACAGGAAGCAATGGAAGTTGTAAAAGAAGCAGCCTTACCTCCTTGCATGGCTTCTTTCTGTGAGAGTCATGCTATTTTAAAGGTCATGGTGATCAGCAGAGGTTTCTTATCACTGGAGTAAGGCAAGGATTACACTTGACTTTAAAAAGGCCAGGAAGTTGTTCCAAATAGTCAGCCTCTCCTGTATCAAGGGAAAGCTACAAAAGAAAACATCTCACAATCACTTTTCATGCCCCTGAATGGAAAGCTGGTGAAAGAAAACAGCTAGCATGGATTTACCAAGGGCAAATCCTCTCTGATCCATCCAGCCTCCTTCTCCAGTGAGTTGTTTGGGTGAGGAGAGAGCTGTGGATATTTCCTTTTCTCCAAAAAGTGGTTGTGTACTCTCCCATAATATTCATGTGATTAGATTGTAGACTGGAAAGGCACAATAAGTGGAGTAAAAAGTTAGCTGCCAAGAGCAAAGCAGAATAGGTGTTGTAACATTGTTTACATGTTTCTTTTGGAGGTATATGTTATTTCTTTTTTAGCAAGCTCACATGAGTAGATTCCTCTGTTTTATTATCTTAAAAAAATAAAAATAAATTGAATGTTTTTTCTATACATAAATTCTAGTAATTTCCTAACAACATTCTTGACATTGTGAGATTACAAACTTTATTTTAATTAATTTGGAAAGTTAATTATATCCCTTTTGGTGTAATTCAAGTATTTCATTACAAAACACAGCAACTAGACTACTTTTAATTCCTTAGCTTAGTTTACTTTGCTATATTTTTATGGATTTTTTTTTATTGGCGTATATTTCTTAACTTTTTTTTTAATTTTCATTTTTAACTTGATTTTCTTGTGTGATGCATGTTTTATGAAATCCCAAGTTTTTTGAACAAAGGATCGCTAGAAAGATGTAGTTTGCTATCATCCTCTGCTTAACAGTCACATGCTGAGCTATCCCTTCTGAGCTGTGATTATGAATCTACTTTCCAAAAAAATACTTCATCCCTCTGTTTCTGGACCTATTTGACTCTTCTAATAACATCACTTGATAAATCCAAAGGTATATTTTTCTTGTGACTGACATCACATACTGAGCTATTCATGATTCCACAAAAAGACCACGCTGCTTTGGAAAGAATGGTTGATTCTGTCTGTTAGTAATTAGTGGACTCTCTTGCTCCCTTGCCCTTGAGAAGTAGTGTCTGATTATACACTATTCTTCACACTGTTTTATTTTGATTTGGGTAAAAATGACACCTTAACTGTTACAGTTTATGTTTCAGTGGATCTTTATTCCATTATTATGTGAAGCATAATAATACTTGACTTCAGAATCTGTTGCTATGGATAGTAAACTTACTAGACCAACTATAAGGATTCCCAAACTGTACTGCCAAAACAGTCCTAGTTTGTTGAACGTATACTTACATTTCAGCTTATTATAGTCACACAGTGATACCTCTCATTTTACAGTGATAAGGATTATTTTATTTACACAGAATCTATAAATCAGATATGAGACATCCCACTGTTAAAAAAGCAGTATAAAATTTACAATAAGTGAAACTTAGTAAACTCAGTGTAAAGCATTAGGTTTTAAAACCTATGAGGCCACATAAAACTCATTTCAAAACAATGAAGGAAGATCACGTCTTGGAAAGTGTCAAAGAATAACAAATTTGATGAATATGAGTAGGATAGAAGTTAGTCTGTGTCTGGGGATGTAGATTATAGCAGTTAGGTACTGTTTGATTGTAATTTCAGGTAAAACCTATGGTAACACAAGAAAAGCATAATATATAAAGGAGGAAACCTTTTTTTTACATTCTTTGATATACTTAGAGTTATCAAACTATGGTGAAAACAACGATCCGATATAAATAAAAATCTATCAAATAGTTGTAAACAATAATTAAGTTAATAACAGATTGGACTTCTGCAATCATCAGCAAAAATATATTAAAAGTTTAATTTAATGAAGTTGCTAATTAACTCATACATTATCAAAGAACATAAAAGACCATGAAATTATACTACTGCTTCTTAAATAAAAAAGGTAAAAAACCATCCACCAGTCACACATGAAAGAGAATTTTCATTCTACTCTCCAATTTTCATTTCTATTCAGTATTTTAATATTAATATTAGGTGGAAAGGAATGTGACAATTGCAAACACTTTCTGAGGGTGGAGATTTCTTTGTCCCTGCTTGAGTGCATAAGTTGGAGTGCAAAAAATTGGAAAATGAAAATATTTCAAATTATTACAATTTCAAAAAATTTTGAAAATTGGAAAATGGGCCCATCTCCCTACCCTTTGCCTTTTTCCCTCTTCCTCATTTCTGGGGCATGGGTTTATGGATCCCGCACCCTGTTAGTCTTGGAACCAGACCGAACCTGCCCATAAACGGTTGACAGTAACACCTATTAAATTCCTAACTAGATTTGTTGTTTAAAAGGGAATATTTACATGAGTTAAAACAAAAATGTCTCTGCCAGTTTTTGAGTAGAGTGCAATAAATTAATGAATAAATTTGCAGATTTCAACTGCAGAACTGTGTGTGGTTGCTGGATGTATTAAAGGCTCCTCCTCCTCTCCATTACCTTCTGAGACCATCCTATGTTATTCATTTAGAGACAAAAAGATTACTGATTCTTGTTTTGTAGTCAGAAATCTAAATTCAAAAAGAGCCAACACTTGCTTTGTGACATGGTTATAAATTACTGAAGTGGATGGTCTTGTGAGTGTTAAATTGCAGTTTAATGAATCTGAGATTTACAACTGATTAAAAAGCCAAACAGATAAATCTATCAAATATGTCTCTGTGATGAATTTCTGTTCTGAAGTTTTGACCCTTGACCATCATTAATTTATCAAATTTAGCAACAAAAGATATTTTATGAGCTAGTTTTTTTTTAATGAGACAGTCCATCCTGCTGTAACAAGTATGAGGCAGTGATTTCCTGAGGAGTTTGTAGAAAAATACAGATTGTGTGTTATGGAAGGGAAGTAAAATTTTCCATATTTCAGAAAGATAAGACTTAATAACTAAGAGTACAGAGGCCATGTATTGGTGTAGGAACTGACGGTTCATCAAAGGGCTACTGAGCATTGTCGGGGTACCATGATGGCACCAGGCACCATCTTGTTTTCTTTTACATGCTATTCCAATAGCAATGAAAATAACTCAAAATTAGTTATTTTAAAAGGTAGCAGAGCATGCATCCAATCATATTTCATAATGATTTCATAACAATTTGTTTTATGTTCTGCAATGTTTTCATTGTTAAACAAATATGTATTTTCTGTTGGAAAAAAAAAATTCTCATTCTTAAAAACTGAGCATTTGTTAATGCAAATTTTAGCATTTACAATTTGACCTGTGAGAAATTGACAGCTATGAACTTAGCTTATGAAATTTATCACGCTTTCTCTTTTTCAAGAAATTTTTTCAATTTATTTGAAACATAAGAATGAAACTGTAAATAAATGCTGAATATATTCCCTTCTTATTCAGAAGTGAATTTATATTTTTTAATACATTCGTATGCTCATATTTTCAACCCCACAATTTCTTCAAATAAAGATTTTTTCATATACAGAAACTTCTGTAGGAAGGATCTCCATTCTTTTCAGAGAAACAGAGTTGGGCTTCATTCCTTCAGGAGTTTCTTCTTGTCAGTCAAACATTTACAGTCAAACTGTAAAGAACAGCTTACTATGCTTGCTGTGGAATAAAGTTCTTAACGTTATGAAGAATGGTGAAAAATAACCAGTAGCTAAGCCTAGAGTATTTTAATCTCCTTTCAGATATTTGACATTCCAAAGATATTCTTATGTTTTGAAATTAGAGAAAGTTGTGATTTAATGAAGTTTTATGGATACAGATGAAAATAAATGTAACTATGAGGGTCATGGACAGTACTATATTCCTGAAATAAAAACAGTTATAGCTAAAATTTAATGAATACATTTAAAAGTAACTTAACTAATGCTAATACACCAACATTTATAAATTACATTTTATAAAAACTTCTGTATTGCGTATTAGCTGTATAAAAGAAAGACATGACCCACTGTATTTTGCTAGAGTAGTGCCTTTCCCTAATCGACAAATAAGACTGTAAGTTATGAAATATGGAACAGAGGACTCCAAAAACAGTGTTTGAAATGCACTATCCTTAGACATCTAACCTTAGACACCAAATCCAAAAGTTCCTGTCTATAGTAACCCTAGCATACATTTTCCACCACTTCTGAACTATGTCTGCTTGTTTACAGATGCACATGTTTACTGGGTACTGTTCAGGTGAGCATTAGCTATGCCATCAGGATTTGATTATCTGAAAATCTGATTGTGTCTAAGTTGTACTGAAAAGGATAAGAATAGCATGATGGATATAGTTTTGCACTGTTCAATTTGTGAAGCATCTTTCACTCTTTTCAGTCCTAGTATACAGAATTTTGTTTGAGGTTTAAGTTCTTTCTGCTCTGAAAAACAAAGCAAAATATAACGTAAGTGGCAAATGCAGACCACATTTTCTTCTGCCCTAATGGCATCATGACAGATGAACTAATGGAGCAGCAATAACTATGAGTCACTGAATGTTTATATGCTATGTTTGCATGACCACTTCATTCTGTATTTACTTGCTCTCACTTTATAATTACCTTGTGAATCATGAACTGCTTCCCCCATCATGCATGCATACCATTTGTTCAGGGGAAGGTGCATCAGTGATTAGTCAATGATTGTTTGTATCAGTGATTAAATAGACAGGAAGGACCCCTGCTTCTAGCTGCTTACATGTTTTGTCTGTTTAGCTTTGTGTTAAGGAAATCCATTGAGTCTCTCCTCTGTAGCTTGAGAGAAAAAGTGGAGTATTGTTGCAATTCCTGTATTATAATTTTAAGCACACTTTTTTAAATTCTCTGCCATAACAATTGAGTTTATGTGAGCATAAATTTTGTAAGTATATAATTGGTTTACATGAGAAAAATGGCCATGTAATATGAGAAATTGCCATTTGGAAGTGCTGCATTTACTGTTATATGATGTAACTCAGAGATCGTCCTATCTTTTCAGTTAATTTTCCCAGATTTGTTAGTTGAATAATACTCACACTTCACCTGTAATGAGGTATTTTTTCCTTTGTCTCCTTTTTAAATATAGCAATTAAAAAAAAGAGTAAAATATCTGTTACTCTACTGTTGTTCAGTAAAAGTAACACCAGTTGAGTTTACTTTAGTCTTCCTCAGGATTTTATTCTGATCCTCAAGTAATTAAAATGTGAAAGATGGAAGTAGGTCTTTAAAAGCATCTTTTGATATTATCACTTAAATACAGTTATGAAAGGATATTGTTGATCATTTTCATTGTATAAAAACAAAAAATACAATGTAAAGTGAAGGTGTCAAATGTGGGTAAAGTGAATCTGAAGCTTCTGATAAACACCAAGAGCATTTTCTTTTTTTTTTAATTAGAGGGTTGGAATTCAAATAATAACCATTTATTGTTCTGACTGATTATTGGCATTTGTAATACCTTCTGGAAGTTTAATAACAAGAGGTTTACAAATAAACTAAAGTGATTGAGAAAAGGACCATTAGAATATCATCTTAAAATAAGTAATACTGAAGTATAAATTCAGTTTATTTCAGCAAGGGAGTTAAGTCCAGGCTTGATACTGCAGTCCTTTAAATAATTTGTGATCAAACTGAATTCAGGAACAAAATTCTAACTTATTTCATCTGTTTCTGTGTAATATGTAATATGTCTTTATCTTATTGACCCTAGACACTTATCTCTTTGAGAGAGTTAATAGAAAACAGTAATATGCACTTCAACCATTTTGTATGACTATAAGTCTTATTTTTTGGTGTCAAGTTTGAAGAAATATAATTTGTTCTTAAGGAGAACTTAGTGCTAGTGAACAGCAAGAGCTGGGTGCTGAGGGTTGGCACTGACATAGTTCAGGGCCAGGCTGGGCATAGTAACAGATGTTGAGAGTACCATACAGGCAAGGTGACAAACTATGACCAGGATCTGTCTGGAGGTTTTGGAAAAGCTGGATGTAAAATGAAGAAATCCTGGTTGTGAAGAAAGATAGGGCAGTGGGAGACAGGAAAGGGCCTCCTGCAGCCTCGGTGGAGCAGGGGCTGGTGGCCCTGGGGCTGGGACTTAGGATAGAGCCTGGGCAGGGGCTGGCAGGGTAGCAAGGGCCCCGGTTGTCGGAGGAGTAGCATTAAGAACTATTCTTTCTTGAGAAAATATTGGAAATTGTTAAAATAGGTGCACTGAACCACATGCATGACAAAGTATTGAAGAAACAGAACAGCCTAATTAATTTCTGCAGTACAGATACGATACAGTTCTCTCAGTTCAGTGCATAAACGTCAATAACTGGAACTCTGATTGGTTGGGTTATTTTTAAATGGATGTGTGAATATCTGGAATCAATACTTGTGCTTTACTTCAAAGTCTCGTCAGAATTTTGTCTTAGAAAACTATTACACCTCTTTTTACTTAGTTTATACTTATCTTTTTTTTATCTTCCCTTTCCCCTGTTTTCAATTGAGAAACAGGGTTGTGGATGGAAAGTGCTCTCTTCCTCATCCCCAGTGAAACAATCAGTAATCGAGAGGAATACAGAAATCAGAGTTTAGAGATTTCTATTCTGAGTCAGTTTTGTTTGTGATTTATTTTTTGTTGCTTTTCTAATAATCCTATAAGCAAAATTGAGGAAAAGATGTAGTGTATTCACTGATTCAGGTAATCCATGTAGGTAGAAAATGCCAAAACATGCAAACAACTGTTTGTATTCAGAGTATCTTACAGGACAAAATACAATTTCAACCTCTATTGTCAGTTTCTGTAGTTCTACTTTTTGTACTTATTATTGTGCTCAAAATCTCAAGTAATTTGTTTTTGTTTGTTTGTTCGTTTTGCATTTTCTTTTCACTACTGAAACAAAACTTAGTTTCTCTAATTATTCTAGTAACCACTCAGTGGAATTCTTGGTCTGGAGATGTGATCATTCCTGTTGCGACATGGGCTGTTTCATATCACAACATACTTTGTTTTAACAAATTAAACAAAATGAAGTAAGGGCAGTATGCCTACTTAAAACTGTTTTTCTGTACTGGCAAAACTGATGATTCTACATAGACTCTACACTGTTTTGTAGTGGGAATATGTCTAAATTTTTCACCCATATAGTTAGGAATCCTTCCGCAGTATGAACCTAGTGAATACAGCACCTGCTGTCAAATTGAAAATGGATATGACCTCTACAGTTAGAGCAAAGCCAAGTAGATAAACTGAAATAAGGCTTTGTGTTGAGGTCTGTTTATTTGTTTGTTGTTTGCTTGGAAATCTGCACGTCTGGTTTTTGTTTCTGTTTCTGCGAGGCTTATTTTATATAATACAACTTCTGCCTGAGGAATAAAAGATCATAGCATAATGAAACTTATAGATCATATGTGATAGAAAGAAAAATCACTGAGTTCAGAGTCTCAAATTGCTTTGTTTCTTAGGCTATAGCTAGAAAACAATAGACATTTCTAACCTTTCTTTATCACCAAAATGAAGAGATGAAAATCAGCTTCTGATAACACTGAGGAAAGCCAATTTAATATTTTGACTCTCCAATTCCTGTAGAGTATTTAATCTTGCAGTTGCTGCAAGACCCCAGTCTTTATGGTAAATCACAAATATTTTGGTTGCTGCTTTTAAAAATTTTAAAAATACATATTTTTCATTTTAATATTTTATTTCTCAAATGTTTGGTCTGACTAGGTTGACTAATTTGTCAACCTTTGTATACTATTCATGGTTTTGCTATCCTGCTTCACCTAAGCTATTCCTTCCTTTTTACATTCATTGGTTGAAAGTAATTTTTAATATATTCTTTTCTTACTGTTCAGACCATCAATATTTCTTCTCTAAATGAAATCCAGCATCACAGCTGAGTCTCAAGTGGGGTCCTTGGCCAACTAAGCTCAGTATCACCAATAAGTTAAACTAGCAGGGCGCAAAGAGTGGACCTCTGCACTAAATTTTACAGGTTAGCAGAATGGAGGGCTGTAGTAAGAAATGGCTACTGCAAGGGTATTGAGATTCGTATGTGAACGAAGCTGCTAGCAGAATGTGGACTTCGTTACAGGAAGAAAGCAGATGCTGGAGTTGGAGCAATCAATTTCTGTGAGAGGCGCCAGGGATGGGCTGGCTGTTGTAAAAGCATCACCCAAATACATGTAACTGTAAGAAATTAGATACTTCTATAGAAACAGAAAAATATAGTAAAAGAAATTGAGGGCAACGATGGCCATCTTCAATAAAAATGCAGAGCAATAGTATGTTGTAGTAGTACACTGAATTAAGGTTAAATATGTTGAAGAATGGAGCTATTGCAGAATTTAAGGCTTTGTGAAATTATTAGTATCCTATTTTTAAATGTTGATATTCTCTTGGGTCATTGTTGACAGAGATCAGTACTTTTCACTCACAAGCACACATCTGTGTGCTTCCAAAGCAACACAAATATTTGAATTTCTGAAAAATCAATGAGTTCAAGATTGAAGATACTCTTTCTATTCACAGTACATTTTATTTGGATTAAAAAGTTAGATATTCTCAGATAGTTGTTGATAAATCATTACAGATAAATCTGTAGAGTATTCATAGCTTCTAGTCAAGAATGGTATTTATATATTGGATTTGACTGTACTTGTCTAAAGCAGAGGATCAAGTAAGAAGGAGAGATTCAGTGTCAGGGAGGTGAAGAACATTTTTAACATTAGTATTTCTTTCCGTGCATGTGAGTAATGAAAAGAATTTAAATGCTTGAAATTTAAATTCATGAAAAGAATTTAAATGCTTCAGGAACAACTGAAACAGTGGCACCAGAGAATCCATACTTTTGAGAGAATTTTCTGTTCTGCTTTATGTGTCTTCTGTTTTGAAGAGGTAAAATACAGGAAAGAGCAAAGGAAGTGTTTTTTAGTTGGTTAACTTTTAGTATGCTATTCCACACAATTATTTGTGGTAATACAGAAAACTATTTGCAGATATTCTGTTAAATTTGTATGTTAGCACACTGCTGATAAGGAGTTGCTCCTGATTAGCAATGATGTGTTATTGATATTCAGCCTTCCATTGTAATCAGACTTGTATGAGTAAAATAGATTTCCTTGTCCGTTCTCCTGAATTGTGTTGAAGTAACTTTCCTCTTAGAAAACAGTCTTTCCTCTGGTAAGATAATGAGCTAGTTTTGGCTAAGAAGGAGCTGACTTTCTTCACAGAGTCTAGTATCATGCTGTTCTGGATCTGTGATGATAACAATGTTTCCATGTTAAAATATTTAGGAAATGTTGGCATTTCTTCTTGGAAATTTGGCTAACTTTAATAACAAGAACGTCTGCCTATGACAGGGCACTTGAGGGTGACAATTTGAATGGACCAATAATCTTGTTTTTATAAAAATGAATTGTCACTAACTTTTCAGTGTTGTTGAGAAACATTAACAAATGTTCCTTGGAATAATAATAATAATAAAAAAAAAAGATGTATCCACTGACTGAAAAATAGGCAGATTCTTAGTGTGTGTTACATCCCTCATTGCAACATCTCTGTCATGCTAGAATGAAGCTGGTTTCCCAGTTTGCTGTAGAATGAGATGTTGGCCATGTAAATAACTGATCTTTGCCCTGTAAGGCTTTAATGGTGTAAATAATCTGTATGAAAGTGCAGGTGGCTCCACTTGGCTTTTTTTTAAGCATTATTAATTGATTAAAGTTGATTACATAAATTTAAGATGGAAGGGATCTCCGAAAGCCAAATTACATGTCCTTCAGAAATAAAGAAATAAAGACCAGCAAATTGTCCTAGAATTTTCTTAAATAGTCATTAAACTGTGAAATAGAGGAAAGATCATGACTGAGAAAGAAAACTCACATAACAGTTCAGCTTAATGAGTGAATTTATTTTCTGTTCATTTTCCAGTAGAAAAATTCCATTCCAGCCTTTACCCATGTTTAAGCACTACAAAACTAAAGCAGTAAATGGAATTACCTGTGAGATTGAACTTAAACTTGATCTGCATAATCAATTACTTTGATTAATGAACTTGTTTATTTTGTCATACAGGATGGAAATACGTGATTATAGTGTCAGTGGTTAGGTCCACAGGGCTTCAGAGGTCTGAAAGGGGTTGGCTGATCTGAAATTAGCTTCAATTCACCACTTTTCCTAAGAGAAAACGAGGTGGTTTTATTTCAGGTAGTACCATATGTGTTTTGTTTTGTTTCTTGTCTACCTTTTTCTCAGTATATGACCTCTCCCCTTTCTGCTCCAGGAAAGACAATATGACAGAAAAAGTAGTTCCTGAAAATAATTGATAAACTGTAAATTGAAAATTACAGAAGAGATTCTTAGATAATAAGTACTGATTTATTCTTGGATAAAACAATTTTTTGTAGTTAGCTATTAACTTGTAATGTGGAGAAACATGTATGTTTTAAGCAATCCAAATCTTTTGATTTACCTTGTGAAAAATATTATTTACTTTTAGACCTGTAGGTGTATGGTAAGGTTTAAGGTCTAAGACCTAAGGTTTGTTTAAAGTTAAAATATAGTTTCAGCATGTCTATCTTGTACGATGGGCACAGGTGTTATGCAAGTATGACTTATATTAACCTGGATAAGACATAAGCCATTTTATGTACACTAAATTGTTCCTCAATTAGAATATTACTTGTGGAGTTTCCCAATAATCATTCTTGAGTATTAAATCATAATGGATGAACAAAAAAAAATCTGAGTTCTGAGAGCTTCTTGTAAAGTACATGATACACATGGAGAAAGCATAGAAGTTCATCTAGTCAGCTAAAGGAAGAAGTCATCAAAAGAAATGTTAGGACTTCTGGCTTATGCCTTAGTTAGTCTATCTGTCTCTGAATGTTTCACATATGAAGACTGGGGTTTGTGACTTTTATGTTCCTGGAATATCCATACCTTTTGTTACAATTAGATTGTGGTTCTAGTGATATATTGGAACAAAAGAAGAAAAGAAGTTGGAATGATTCCAGAGTGTATTGCTCAGAGGAAAGACTTATGTACTTCGAAGTGGAGTCCCAATTAGAGGACTTACTGGTTCAAATAATGGTAAAAGATACAGTTTTAGCACTGTATATTTAGGGGTCCCCTCAGTTAAGACAAGATCTTCCTAAACTAATGATTAATTTCAAATAAAGCACAATAAGTACTGAAAACAATCAGACAAATACTGGAGATAAAACTCATCATAAAAGGTAGTAACTTAAACAGTAAGTTAAAAATGGAAGTATTTTGAGTACCTCTTATCAGTTTCTTCGTCTCTCAGTTAATTTCGCATGAAAATTATCTTAGTGCAGTTCAAAAGAAAGCTTAAGCTCAGTGAGGTTGAAGTGTGAGTAAAATGACCTAATAAGATGTAGTAGATCATATATAAATATGCTTTTTTAAATGAATCTTCATGTAGGGAGAAGGAGCTTATTGCAAACACAGCAGCACAACTAAGCTGTCCTTCACTTACCATTGTACTAAAACACCATACATATACCATTGTACAGCTGGAATGCCAGTTCTGCAGACATAATTTTCACCAGTTAAGTTTGGGTTTTTTTTTCCTTTCATTTGCTTCTTATATTTTATTTTACCTCCTATAGTTATAAATCATTGTGAAAAAGAGTTGCAGGTTGAACATTCTTCAATAAAAGTAGTAATTATAAAAGTAAATTATCCTAAATTCTAGCCACTAAAGAAAACAAATTTCATCTGAACTGACTTATATCAAAGGGCTATTCACTGGAGCAGAGAAAATGCAATAGGTACTACTGTTTCCATTAAAGAAAAGATGAAGATGACTATTTCAGTGGAAGGATAAATGAAGAATAATGAGAATACTGTTAGCCATAAAAATGTCTTATTACTGATGACATTTCAGGCATGCTAAGGATTTTAAAGAAAAACCTGCAAACCTGCAAGTTTTCCTTACTACCTCCATTAGCACATTCACGTGTATCCTTGAGAGTAGTGAACATGGAAACTATACTTGAATTGTTATAGTATGCTGCAGTTAAAAACATTTGCAAAAGGTTTTTATGATGAAGATAACATCAACAAGTCTTATTTTCTGAGTTAAAGAAAATATTTTATTATTGCTTTAAGGGACTGTAGTATTGGTGTGCTGAAAATAACAGATAACATAATTTGTTATGTGCTTCTTTTGGTGATGCTTTACTGATTAAGTTAACTTGTAACAGTGTCTTTACATTTATAAAGCACAGTTGTTTGCCCTAGCATGATGACTTCTCATGGCTTAAATATTCTTAACTTCTTCTTTAACTTTAGATGCAGTTTTAGAGAATTGGGGATAAACATCTTCTAAAAGTATCTGGGCTTCTTTCTGCAGTGATGCAGAGTAAGGTCTTGCAAAAATTGTCATTAATGAAAGAAATGGTAGTGAAATGACACATCCTTTGTTTTCAGCCAGTTTTGTTAGAGATGAGATTCTGTAATTCTGGAGCACAAGTCTTATGAGGAGCGGCTGAGGGAGCTGGGATTGTTTAGTCTGGAGAAGAGGAGGCTCAGAGGAGACCTTATTGCACTCTACCACTTCCTGAAGGGGGGTTGTGGTGAGGAGGGGGTAGGCCTCTTCTCCCTGATAAGTAATGACAGGACGAGAGGGAATGGCCACAAGTTGCGCCAGGGAAGATTTAGATTAGACCTCAGGAAGCATTTCTTTTCTGAAAGAGTGGTCAGGCACTGGAATGGCCTGCCTAGGGAGGTGGTTGAGGCACCATCCCTAGCGCTGTTCAAGAAGCGTTTAGATGAGGTGCTAAAGGACTTAATTTAGTAGTTGGGTAGAGATAGTGATAGGAGGATGGTTGGACTAGATGATCTTATAGGTCCTTTCCAACCTTATGAACTTATGAACTTATGAACTTATGAACTTATAATTAACAGCCCAGTTCTCTTCATTTTGCAAAACTTCGTTTTGCAGCATGGAATTAATTTCCTGTGTTTTTGTAAAGAAGAACTGTTTCTAAAAGTTACTCACTTATTCAAGCCATTCAATTTTATGAACATTTTTCCCTATATCCTGAAATTTGCCTGGAATTTTTGTGAACATTTTCATAATTTCATTTGAGCAGTACGTTTTTTAGTTTGCTTGTGGTTTTTATGTTTACTATTATTATAACTAGTAGTAGTAGTTGTTGTTGTATTAGTATATTGCTATTATTAATTTTTCCTGTTAGAAATTACAGGACTATTCTTTTAGTTGTTGTTTTTAATTTAGTGTGTGGATACAGGATACTCCATTAAAAAATGTTGGCATTAACTGAGATAAATTATCTTTTTTCCATAGGATCTTTATAGTAGTCCAATTATTTCTGAAAGCAGGAGATTTTGTACTTGTTTTTGTGCACTTACAAAAATACTGACAATAGGAAATCAGCTTTGTATATTCAAGGATGCTTTGAATCAAAGATGCATAGAATCAAAGTATCTTTAAGATCCTTTTCAGCACAAGGTGCTCTTTGATTCTGATTCTGTGATTACTATAGTCTTCTTTTACTGTCCTCTGGCTCCTGCATCAAAAGAAGGGTGGACAGCAGGTCAGGGGAGGTGGGCCTGCCTTTCTTCTTTGTGCTGGTGAGACCTTGTCTGGAGTATTGTGTCCAGATGTGGAGTCTTCAGCACAAGAGAGATATGGACCTGCTGGAGCATGTCCAGAAGAGGTCCATAGAAATGATCAAAGGAATGGTACTTGATGGTACTTCAGTGAGTTAGCAATTTTTTTCCTGAATTTTATATAGAGTACCTCCATTCACTTAGTTAATACTTGCATTTTGCTCTTCTTTATGCCAGTCAAATATAAATGAACATGCATTTCTTGCTGGAAACTATATAAACTCAGATTTATCTAAGTCATGTACGTACTACAAAATAAAATCTGCTTACAAAGCTCAACAAGCTTGTTAGATCACCAACACAGTTCATTTGGAAGACAATATTAAATCAAGTTCTATACCAATTTAGGTTGCAGCTGTTGATAATGTTTTTGCAAGCTGTGTATTATTCCTCACCTAATTGAGGGTACACTTTTCACACTTTATATATTGTTACTTACCTGTGCCACAAAACTGAAATTCAGACCTGTTCCTGAATATGCACTACACTATGGTGCATTTTAGGAAATAAAGTACTTGATTAGCTAACAGGATGACCTAATTGTATTCAGTGGCCTTGTTCTAGTCTCTCTATAGGTAAAAAGTTCTTCTAGATTTTCTGGGTAAATTTCAAGTTAAAACTGAAGAGATGGTTTTCTTCTTCTGTGGGTTTTTGTCTGCTTTTAGTGCGTATATTTAATTTCAGTCATTAAATCGTGTTTCTCTTTAGTTTTTTTCCCTACTAAAATTCACTGTGATTTTCACAACATTTGCAGTTTTGCCTTTCTACACTTAACGGTTACATATGAAAATAAGATTGCTTTCTAGGTACTTGTAGGATGAAGATTATTGCCTAAAGGGTCTATGTTGTATCTAACTCCTCTGATGTGCATTTATTTGAGTGTAAGCTACTCCAAAACATCAAACTGGCACAAATTTAAATGTATTCTTTATGTTTATTTTTTAAGCTAGTGAAATAATTGCGTAGGAAATGTCCTTTTCAGTAGAGAAGGAAGTTGGTCTCCGCTGACTCAGAAGCATGTAAAAACAGATGTAGTGTGAGGGATGCTATAATACAGACATAAAAGAAGTTGACATCTGTAGTTTAGTAAGTGGAAGAAAAAAATTGCTGAATGCATACAACAAAGTTTCTAACATCGGAATGGTATATAGGCTGCTTTGTTTTTTGTCTTTGAATGTGCTAGAGATGGTCTACAGCTCTGAATATTTTTGGAGGAGCAGCGAACTTGAAGGATATGGAAATAAACAAATACTTCACACTTATTCTAATAACAGGAAGTTGTGGGATATTTAGAGATGATCTTTTGAAAGAAGAAAGCAGGAACAAGAAAATCCTTTTTCCCAGGCTGGAAGTGCTACCTTCCCAGAGAAATGATATCTAGTAGAACTTAATAGTATCTGAAATAAACTGGATATTCAGTGTTTATGAAGATAAGTGTTCGTTATTTTTCAGTAATAAGATGATGTCTTTAAGGAAATAGATGTGAATATTGATAACTTTTTTGCCTCTTTTAAAATAACAATTTATTTAGAAGTTGTTTGCAAACATTCTACAACTGAAAATGGTTAGTAAGTAACATATACTTCAAATCTGTAAACTATCTCAAAAGTTTGGGTTTTTTTTAATTATTATTTTGATATAAAAGTAAAACGTTTTTGGTAAACTTCCTAATATGTCTTGAAAATAGATTTTTACATCTCTAAATTTTCCATTCCCAAATTTTTTTACTCATTAACAAATTTCTAGAATTCTATTTGAATTCAGCTCTAGCTTCTGTTCAGTCATTACTTAAGTTTCACTTATTCTTTAAAGTGAGTTCTGATATTAATGATCTTGTATATTTTTATTAACATAATATTGCAAAAATAAAGTAAGACAGTAGTGTCAATAATACATTTATTTTAATAACATTATAGTAGAGCTATATAATAATAAAATAATATTGTTGTTTCATCATTTTAAAATAAATAGCATTACAACTCCAGTTTTACACTTGATCTCTATTCTGCTAGAGAAGAAAATCAATAAAAGTGTTCTTTTCTCTTGAGTATTACAGACCACTTGATTTTGGTTTAAACAAAGACTGTTACCTGGAGAGCATTCAAAGACCATTCCTTATTTTGTTTACTGTTTCTAATGTGTACATACTTCTTACCATGTGCACAGGAGTTTAAAAAATGAATGCTATTCCACTGCATTCAACTCACATTATTTGAATGAACTTATTTTTCTGAATGAAAGAAGAAAATTCAGCTAGTGTTGATGATGGAGGGGAAAATCAATCAATCAATCAATCAATCAATCAATAAACCTAACTCCAGAAATGACAGGAATAATCATGATAAGCTCCAAAATAGAAAAATTAAAATAAATAGAAATTCAGAATTGTACTTGTTATTTTATGTTAAGTTCTGTTACTTAGTATATTGTATTATTTTGTTATGACTGTGACACTTCATGAACATAGGATTGACTGGTAAAAATTTGAGAGAAAGATTATTTTTTTCAAGCTACTATTAGTTTTCTGCAACAATTTTGGACTACATATTATATGTAGTCCTTATATTTTTATAGTTATGACTCCACAGTCATGCCAATACAGTCATAGTCCTAGAATTTGCATCCCGTTTTCAAGTGTGCTAAAATGGTATTGACACCATATACAGCTTCTTTAAGGAAAAAGTCCTACACATATGGAACTAACAAGTCTGAAGCTAATTCTCATTCACAGTGCTGTATTGAGCACAGTTCATCAAGACTGTTTTGGCAGAGAAGTAGAACAAAATCTGCATAACTATTATAGTCCATCAGTATGTGTTGTTTTACAATTTAATTTAGAAGAACTTGTTTTTAATGTTTACTTACATAAATTCTTCATCTGTATTTTCATTGAATGTTCAGACTCTTCTTGTTCTGTTTTACCTTTTTTATGTGATTTAATGAGTCTTCCTACCTCTGTTTGCCAGTCCCTTCTGACTTCTGAATTGGTTTGCCATTTTCTACCAAAGGTAAAAGTAAGGAAGAACACTAAAAGGGTATTATGTTTGTACATGACTGGTGTTAAAACCAGTTAACCTCTTGAAGAGAACCTTATAAATGTTCCCTTGAGGGGAAGACAGATAGGATGGGACTTGAGCATTCCGCCTGCTGTTTAGGGCAGCAAATCAACCAGTCATCTTATTTGTTCTAACCAACCTTGCACTACGCAAGTAGCTGCTGGCACAGCATATGTAATGCTTTATTTAGCAGAGGTGTGATAAGGATATTGGGGAGCTGAAGTTATTGTCAAAATGACAAGCATATCACTGGGAAGAATAACTTAAATATTTTCAAATTTGCATGCTATGTGTTTAGTTTTACTGATTTATTCTTATTAAAGTCACTTATGAAGAAAGCAGGCCTATAGAATTGGTTTCCCTTAGCAGATTTGCAATGCTATCTAGAAATAGCTGACTACTAAGCTACTTTTTCTTCTGGAAGATCTTCTAAATACACATGGAAATCTTCAATAATAAGGTATAGTTTGAATGGTCTTAAGTATATTTCAAATATGACAAAAAACAAAAAAGAATGTAACCCCAGAAAGAGGCAGATGGCATGTGGGATGGGATGGGAAATCAGTGCTTGTGAAAACTTATATGAATTTGTGCTATTTAAAGGCAGAGTGTGTAATACCAGTGGAAGAAGTTTTCTTCATGTGTTTTGGCTTCCAAGACTGGCTTCTGCTGGAGTAAAGCACACATGAGAGAGTGCTTCTTAACTGTTCAGTTCTGGAAACTTTTAAGGTTTTGTGAGGCAACAAACAGTGCTAGTACTTTAGATTCTGAAGCTTCTGTTTTGAAGCTCCTGGTAGGCAGAGATATATCTCAAAATCTAGAACTCAAACATTACATGTTAGAAAGGCCTCCAGGTCTTGAGTGACATAATATTTACTTAGGATTTTTTTTTCTTTTTCCTTGCAATGTTGGCTATAGTTTTTATAATTTTTGGAAATAGTTATTTGTCTGACTTGTTACAGATATATAGGTTAGGATAAATTAAGTTGCCCTGTGAAATTGTTTCCCCATAACGATCATAATCTATACATGATATAGATATTATGAAAGTGGGAAGATTCATCCACCCACGATCTCATAAGTTGCACACACATTCAGTCTCTATTATAGAGTAAACTTAACCCCTATCTGGTTCTACTATCAAAATAATTTGAATGTGTTAATGATAACAATTTTATGACAAAATTCAGACACATAATATGATTATATTCAAAGAGCACTTTACTAAATAAACACTTCAAAATGTAGGTCTGCAATGTTGGGGAAGCTTATTAGAAGAATCTGATAAATGCTAAGTTATTTGTCAGTAAGACCTGTACAGAACTTTTTGTTTGATTCAATATCGATTGGAATACTTAAATAAATCAGCTGCCATCAGCATTGTTTTATTGAGAATGTGAAAGACAGCGTGAGTTTTCAAGCAAGAGGTACAGTAACGTAGTCTGAAGTATCTAAATAATCAATAAAATTATAATGAACCTATGACTTTCATAATTTTCTATCAGTTGCTAGAAAATTTGCTTTTGATTCCATTTCAGATTTTTTGTGGGATAGATTTCTAATATTTGTACCTCGCTTTTTTTATCTGTCTTTAGGATAACAAACATCCCCTCTCCCCTTCAGAAATTACTTCCTATTGCTGTATTCTTCCTCATTAAACTCTTACTCTGTTCTGGAAAACAAAGGAATAAAACAATTTTCTTAAGCAGCAGCCTCGTATGGCAATACAACCTCCTAATGGAATGAAAAAAAACAAATATTATTTCTTCTGAAGTCCTAGGACAGAAATGACCAACATCCAGAGTGCATATAGGTATTGTTGAGAATTTTAAACATCAGCAGTGGCAAATCAATTTAGAACTAGTAAGAGAATGTATAAGGTACTTATCCCAAATATTTAGATACCCTTGTAAAATACAGTTCATTTTTATATGAACACCTGTGAGAAGACTACATGTGCAGCTTTTCCATAAACACTGGTACTAAAACATTCTGACATGAAGTGAAACAGTGTTTGTTAACAGTCTACATGTTTTTGTATCTCAGCGGGGAAAATGAGTTTTGATTTCTGCAGGCAAGAAAAAAACTGTCACACCTTGCCTTTATTCTTTCTTTCTTTATTTGTTTGTTTGTTTATTTATTTATTTTGTGGGGAATTTTGTAGCCTGCCTACTATTATTGTGTTGAATTGAAACATCCACAGCTAAGCAAAGTATTTTTTTTGTTTAATTTTTACTGCTTTGCTGAGCAAAACATGTCAAGGCATGTTCACATACAGATGTATTTATTATCTAAGCCTGCAGTTGATGACATACCAGGTCTAACAACAAAATATAATTCAGAAGAAAATAAAAATGAAAGGAGAGATAGGAAAAAGGAGAATTTCTCTTCCCCAGAAATCTGCTGAGAAGCAGAAATAGTCCCAGATGAGAATCTAGGGGCTGGTGACAGGGAAGAGGATCTGTCTAGTGCAGTAGGGGGTGGTATTGATGACTATTCTTGATCAGATTTTTTTCCCCCAATTACTTAATATTTTTCTTTTCATGTAGTATTGTTAGTAGAATCAGTTGTTAAAACTATGTTATCTGCTGAAATGAGTGAACTGTTCTTTTCCTGTCATGCAAAGAATACAGCAGTTTCATTCAGAATTACTGCAGTGCTATGTGTGGGAGTGTGATACAGAATGTGCGTGGATGTGTTCACACAGACAACAGCTTGCTTGACTTAATTATGTTTGTCATGTGATTTCATATGGGTAGCAAGAAAGAAGATTTTAAAATGGAAAATAATTCTATTTCTTACAAGAGAGTCTCTAGCTGTTATCTGTTCCTTCATTGTAGGTATTTTCTTCTGATCTTTACAAAACAAATATAGTAGTCTGAGTGAGTTCATAATTCACTACTTTACTGCAATAATGTGTATCCCTCAGGAGCTGTATCATAATCGGACCATAACTGAGCAGTCTGAATAACTGCAATTGTTGCAATTACAGTACTTAATGAATACTGAAGGTTTGATGTCTTCTTTCTTCATCATGTTGGGCAGTTCTTACACTTCTTCAAAATTAGTGCCAAGTGTGACAATAATTGAGAAGTGTAATTACCTGTCAAGGTAGAGAACAGTTAAGTTTTTGATGTTTTGAGGTTCCCTAATTGCTGGTGCAGCACTTTGAAAAATTCTGTAACAACTGCCTAGCAGTTCTTAAACTAGTGATTTGGGAGTCCCCTGCTAGCACGCTAATGATCCAGACAGCAGCAGTAAATCAGCTGCTTTAGTTTAAGTACTTTTTGACTGTACATAAAGACTTGCTTTACTGGGAATTGGACTAACTACCTGCAGTCTGAAATGCAGTAAGTTGGACACTTAAGCAAAGGTGAATTACTATTAGAATTTCTTCTCCTGTATGTCTTATATAAAACCTTTTAGCTGTTTGGGTGGAATGCTGTTACCATGGTTTTTGTTCTGTTTGAGTGTTTTCAGGTGAGCATGTTACATTTCAGGAAAACCATGTGACTCCTCAGGTTTATTTATTTACTTACTTTAAACATTAATTAGAAATTAATGACTTGCAAAAAATGTCCTTAAAAAGGCCTTTGGAGGTTGGAAGTATTTCAACAGCATTTCACAACTTCAGTTATTTTCCCTGTGCTGGACTGATTTTCCAGTGAGTTTAGAATAAAATCTGAATAGTACTATCAGTGCAAAATCTGTCCCCTGCCTATTTTCATTTTCTGTAAGTTACTTTCTAATGATGAAATTGTTTAGATATTATTAGATGAATTCTCTGTATGCAAAAATTTGTGAATGTCTCCCATGGAGCATGCTACAGAGAAAACCTCCTGACATGTACTTAAGGAGTTTTATATTTTGTTGCTGTCTACCCATCCCACTGACCAGAAAGTTAGGCAAAAATACCAGAAGGCCTGTATGGATGGTTAAGAAGCTCCTGGTAGAAGTCAAACACAAAAGGAAATGTATAGATGATCTGAGCTTGAAGGAATACAGAGACACAGTTGGAGCCTGCAAAGTCACTGTTAGAAAAGCCTATTGAATTTGGCCAAGATTGTCGAAGGAAACAAGAACAACAATAGCAATATAGGTGACAAAAAGGGGAGGCTAGGGAAAATGTGGGACTGTTGATGAACAGGGTGGAAACTTGATTGTACAGGGTGTGGAAAAGACTGAGTGCAGAAAAGACTGGGTGCAGAATGCCCTCTTTTCATTTTGTACTAGCAAGAACATCCTTTAGAAAAATGAAGCCTATAGAGACCAAGAGAAAGATTTGGGAAATTAAGAGGAAAAATAGCAGGTCAGATAATACTTAAATATCCTGGACACTGATAGATCTTGGGCCCTGTTTAAGAGGCATTTTTTACCAACTTGATAAACTCCTATGATTAAATGATTTCTTGGTATAAGGAGATAGAAGTGGACTTTGTTTACCTAGACTTCAATAAGTTATAAGACACTATCTCTCATAGAGAAGCTAATACAGCAAGAGCTAGATGAGCAGACAGTGAGGAGGATCAAAGAAACAGCTGAGTGGCTGGGAATGGAGGCCATTGTCACGTTAAAGGGCATGAAATAATGTTTTCATTATACTTATGGTTTCCCATGATTTCATTTCAGTCTTGATTTATAGACAAGATATGATAGACAAATCCCTGATGTTCTTTGATTTGTCTTGGTGTTCAACTGTTTCTACAGACAAGAAATTACTTAATTTTCAATTCACATTTTTATACAGTTCAAATGTTATGCTATTCTTTTATTAAATTCAAACAGCATTTTCACTTTAAAGTAAATAGTGAGGATATAAGACCTTATGTGTCTGCATTTATTACAAATTCTAACATTGTCTTAAAGTAGTGCAGAGGAATTCATTATTAATTTAGCACTTAGAAACAGTGAGGTAGCTGTCCTGGAGGGAGTCTGTCTCGCTCCAATTAATAGGAGGGAGATGAGGTTCTTTTGATATATGTGTACCTGATAGCAAGATTAAGACACAACGGGTCAAATGTCAGCCTGACCAGTTTATCACAAATTCTAGTAGCTTAGGGAGATGGGGAAAGGAAGATGGATGGCAGAGAACAGATAAGAAATAAAAGCAAGAAGTCTTTGTAGAAAACAAGACATAGTCACCACTGGGATTCCAATGTAGCTCATAGTTAAGACACTGATCTCCAGTAGCAATGGGTCATCAGGACGTTGGAGGTTTTGGTTAACTACAGCTTCTTCCACTCATCTTTAATGACAGTACCAATTTATTTGTAAGTCCGAAGTGGTTGTCAGCTCTTTTTGGAGAGACAGCTCCTGGCATTTGGATCTCAGCAGGAAGTCCTTTGTTCCCAACTTTGGGCCTTGCCAATAGATAAGAGGGAGCAGGGAGATACCTAATTGTATCTTGCCTTCACAGGATATAATGGTATCACCTCCCAGTCTCCTGTACTAGTTATTTGGTCACAGGCCAGATCTTCCACCAGTAAACATTCCTGAGCACTCCCTTTCAGCAACAAACAGTTCTAAAGAAATGTTTTCAAATGTGAAACTGTCCACAAAGTGATGCCAGCTGTCTGACACCCACCACTGCTTCCTAGATATGCCAGAGTCTTATTGCAAAACATGCCTCAGAAAGCAAGCTTTGAGACATGAGAACAAACAGTTGTTGTCTTTCACACTGTTCTTATGGTGAGTGGTCTTACTGTGAAGTGTTGTAGGTCACTTCAGGAAAGAAGGGCTATAAGAAAGAGGGACACAGACTCTTTAACAAAGTCTGTTGTGATATGACAAGGGGAAATATTTCTAACTAAAGGAGTGGAGATTTAATCTGGATATAAGGAAGTAGTCTTTTACAATAAAAAGTGGTCAGGCCCAGAGGTGCAGTGGTTGCCCCGTCCCTAGAGGCATTCAAGATCAGGCTGGATGAAGCTCTAATCAACCTGATCTAGCTGTAGATGTCTCCATTCATTTCAGGGTACTTGGACTAGGTGACATTTTTATGGTCGCTTTCAACTCAAACAATTCTGTGATTCTATGATTGTCCTTTTCCTAGACATGCATTCCTGCTCTTTCTTTCACTCAAGCCTCAGAATTTGTCTCACTCAGTCATGACCCAGTTAAAACTCACCACCAAGCTCAAGAAAGGGAAAAGTAGAAAGAAAATAAATGTGAGTATTCACACTAGATAGGTAGGAAGAAACATCTGCCTACTAAACTGCCTAGATGACAGTGATAAATTAGCAAATTATTAATTCATTCTCATCTCAAATTTGTGCAAAGTAGTGTACGAATACGAAATAATTGACAAACCAATATATTCGTTTATATTTTTTACTTACTCAGTTTTTGGGTCTAAAATGCTGTGAATGCAGTTAAAACTCATCTGATCAATGAAAACAGAATTTCCATAATGTTTCTCCTAATGCAAGCAGTGTTGTAGCCCTGTCTCATCCTTGCTCCTCTTAACCCAGACTAGTAGACAGATTTGGTCTCCTTCTGAAACACAGATGGCTGCAGTCTGCACTGTACATTAAAAACATTCACTCACTTCAAAACCTGTCCTCATCCTGAAGTCACAGATTGCTTTCAACTGAGAGTCAATTGTTGCAAAATGGAAAAGTGTTTTGTAATCTGACTGAACAGCCTGAAACACAATTATACTCTATGAAGAAAAGATTGTATACCATTGTGCTATTTTGAATGTGCTGTGAGGCCTTCCATGAGCTTCTAAGTGGTGGCTTATAAATATTATTTGTTTCTTTCATCTTGGTATATCCCTCTTTTATGTAAAGAGCAGGCTTCAAGAGGCCTACGTAAGGGGAACTCTCACAATTGCTCTTGGTTGTTTGACAGGCAAATATTCTCACACTAGTTTTTGTTTTCACTGTCATTCTCTGAAGAAAATTTGATGTTGCTATTGTGAATCTAAAGGTTGCTCCTTGGCTTTCTATTTTGTTTTATTTGTGCTTAACACAACTGTATTCCTCTTCCTTGAGCACCTGTTCTTTAATAAGTCTTGTCTTCTCATGGTGCAAAGCGTTTAATTTTGTCTTCTGAAAATAGAAATTAAAATGTCACGCAGCCAGACATCTGATGTCTGAATTGAGTAAGTCATGGTTAAACTTGTTTGGAGTTCTAAAAACAGAGTATTTTTGTGTCAGAAAATGCACATTTGTTTAAATTAAACAGAATACAGAAATTTTGCTTTGGAAAAGCATGGAACATTGAGGTATTCTGGAATTAGCAGTATATAATGTTTATACATTTTTGACTATCACTAAATAGATAAGTTATGTAAAATGTAGACACATGCCTCTATCCATAACATACACAAGGTATAAATTGAAATGAAGCATTCCCATGTATTCAGAAGTTGACAGAGAATTGTATCCCCTTCATGTTCCTCTTTTTTTTTCTCTGTTGTTTTTTTTTTTTGGAGGGGGGGGTTGTTTGTTTAGTTATTTATTCCCTAGAACCTTCTTTATACTTGTAATTTTACTTGTAAGAGTAAATAATATAATTTTATGTAAAATAATATTATTTTCTTTCCTTCCATCTTTTTATGTGAAGGATATTATTGTATGAAGTGATCTGTTATTGAATCATAATTCATGAATGATTATGCTTTCCACTGATTAAATTGAAATAAAATCACTAAAAGTCATTTGGTGGTTTGTGCATTGAAAGGTTAATTGGTAAACATAGCTGTGATCTCTTCCAGACAGAGATTTAGCTAACTAATTTATTATGGCTTCCTCATAAATTAGATGTAATACTTTAGTAAGTGAAGGGTCACTTTTTGCCGTGGAATTCAAATGTGGTCTCTAACTGCTGTTTGCTAATGTGTATACATGAGTAACTAGTACTGCAGATGACCTTGTAATGGTTCTGATGAATTGTGTAGTCATTACAGATAACTAAAGCACAAGGTATGCTTCCACTTTTTCACTCTGAAGAATGTTGGATAGACCATTAGAAGTTGTTTTAATAATACAGGTTTGAAGAGGTGGAATTTCTTTAAGCAAAGCATTTAAATGAAAATGGAATAGGGTACTTCATTTTATTCTTGAAAACATACACAATTTATATGATGCATAATGTAAAATAAAGTTGTCTATAAAAATAGTGATAGCCTAGTTTTAATTTAATGGTTAGACTTCATCTATAAACAATGAAATGATTTTGAGCACTTCAGTGCAAGTTTGGTCAGTGAGAAACTGCATTACTCTTTATTCAAGGAAGATTGTCTAGTAATGCAGTAGTTTCTAATAATTCAGATCTTATTTTTCTCCAGCATAGAGAAAAACAAACAAACAAAAATAAAACAACATAAAAAATAAATTTGAAGAAAATAAGTCTGTATGGGAACTGTTAAGACACAGCCTGAAACAGTGATTGAGCTCTTGGTGAAGGGGTGTAGCCAGCCCTGGGAACAGGTGGGAGCAATTCACCTGTGTGACTCTCTACCCTTCCCTAACCTCATTTAAGGGCTGGAGGCTTGTAAGGGTAGAATCACTGGGAGAGTGTCTCCTTTGGAGTGTTTGGTGAGCACTGATCCTCTGAAATGTGTAAGTAGTTCTTTCTTACTTGATTATGACTGTTCTCTTCGAAGGGTGATCCTAAGCTGATTTAAAGCAGATATATCTGCTATAGCCTTTTTTTGTAAGTGTTATATGTTTAAGAGTGAAATAATCAGATTATTACGGACCTAGTTCAGGAAGGGAAGAACATTCAGTGTAAAAACATTCAGTGGTTTATTAACTAAGCATAATGGAAGAGTAATTTTTAGAGTGTGTGTGCCTATGTAGCATAAATAACATCACTTTAGTAGTTTTTGTTTCAGCTTAAAATGTATTGTTCTCCACTGGTTTCCTTGATTTTTTTTTTTTTTTTTTTTCAGATGGCTTTTCTTTTTAATTGCTGTATTGGTGTTTTCTAAGAACACCTTGTACACCTTTTAAAGTACATATGCACCATTGTGATTTGGTAGAACTCATTTTCACAAACCTTATGGCTGTAACTTTGTGTATGTAATACTTATGGGTGTTGTGGGGTAGTTAATACTCAGAAGAAATGTAAGTTTCTGTGAACTTTCCCAGTGTTTCCAGAAGCAGGTATGTTAGGGTGAAAAACAAACAAACCTTTAAGAATGCCTATGCATAAACACGTAGAAATACTTTGTTGGATGATATAGAAGCACTTTAATTTGTTATTCACACTGAATTATTTTGTTAAATGTTTAAAGATGCTGTAATATATAGAGGTGAAATCCAGAATGCTGGATCAGTTTTCAGTCAAGAAACATAAATGATGTCAGAAGTCCATGTGAATGCCTTATGAAGAATCAATGATAGGCAAGTAGCATTTCTCTCATGCAGTAAATGTTGCTAATAAATATGCAGCGGAGGGGATATATATTATTTTAAGTTACTTTCCCTTGTAAGACATCTCCAAGGGCATGAGAGGTAACAAGTAGTGCTACAATTCGGTAGCTCATTTTCTAGAACTTGTATGGTAAGACTGATGTTCCTAGGTTTAAACCCAGTCGGTGTCAGTGGTCTTTTCTGTTGTCAAGTACATCTGTGAAGTCTACTTTTAAGATATGGCACTTTTTATCTGAGAAGTTTCAATATTTTCATCATTATTTTTGCACTGAATGAACTAAAACGCATATGAAGTATTTATGTTAACTAATTTGTGTAGGGGAAACCCATCCATGTAAGAAAAGCAAGGGAAAAATAATGGGGCAAAAATGTTAAGAATTGAACTTGTGTGTCTGTATTGCAATACAACAGAGTTGACCCAGTTCTAAGCTTTGTGAATAAGCTGTCTTTTATTTCTTGTTGCTATTGTTTGAATCATTTTAAATGCTAAAAGACTTGTGGGAGGAATTTTCCTGAAAGGCAGGGCATTATTGACTCAATTAAAATTGAGTCATCTTGAGTAGTAGGGTATAAACTGATCAGTAATTCTATGCAATATTGTAAGCAGTTTTGTGCTACAGAAGTTAAGCAGTTGAACGAAACGAACTGAATTTGTTTGTTAGAGCAGTGTTGGACTTCCCAGTATGAGAAAGACAGGGATATTCTGTAAAGAGTCCAGTGGAGGGCTACAGAGGTAAAGGGTGTGGAACACCTCCCTCATGAGGAAAGGCTGAGAGACCCTGGTCTGTTCAGCCTTGAAAAAAGAAGACTCAGAGGGGATCTGATCCATGTCTATAAATATTTAGGGAGTAGAAAGCAAAGGGTTGAGGCTGGGCTCTTTTCATTGTGTGGTGATAGGACAAGGGGAAATGGCCACAAACTGATGCATAGGAAGTTCTGCACAAATGTGTGTGGGAACTTCTTTGCAGTGAGGGTGATGGAGCACTGGCACAGGCTGCCCAGAGAGATTGTGGAGTTTTCCTTCTCTGGAGATACTGAAGGCCTGCCTAGGTGCCTACCTGTGCAACTTGGTCTAGGGAGCTGCTTTGGCATGGGGGTTGGACTAGTTGATCTCTAGAGGTCCCTTCCAACCCCCTACAGTGTCTAGAGACTAGACTAAATCTATGTTTCTTTTTCTCATTCATAAAATTAAGAAATAGTCATTAACATGTTTGAACATACATATGTATTGTACTGCATTGTGGATCTTAAACACAGTAAGGGGAAACCTCAAAATTGGTGTACCGAAAGAATTGGATGTTCTTGCAGGTCTCTGAGAACATCATGAAATCTATAAATCTAATTAATTGCTCCATTTAATCTAGCAATACAAAGGTACAAAAACTTGTGTGAGAGGGTACAATCAACTTTTAAGAGTTGTGTAGTGGAGAAAGTCTTTTACTAATATCAAATAATAAACAATATTGAAAAAGGAGGTTTTTGTAGAATTTTACTGCTGTTGCTCAGTTATTTTCATATTTTCAAAGTGCCATGAAAAGTTCATAGCACACAGGTTTAAATAGCTATTAGATGGAGATAAGCTTTTGGTTGAATCTGAGCCTTGAAGATCTCAGGTATTACCTGACAATTTGATAAATTAAGGGACTCCAATTTACTACTCTTGAAAAAGTAACACAAAACTCTTTAGCTAAGGCTGTTTGGCCATTGTTTTCATCTGTTGCATGTAAATATTTGACCTTAATGTTAGTACTGGTTTGTTTAAATTACTGAAATTGAAACATGGCCCCGTAGCTCTTAGCCTTACTTGACACACAAGCCATTTCTTGTGTCTTATAAATTCTGGATCCTGTTTTTCTTTTGCGGAGTATAGGTGTGCTTTCATGTGATCAAACTTGCAGGAATGTCATACTCTTTCCCCCTCCTGGAGAAATACTCAACTCAGGACTTTAAAACCAAGTGTTATTAGAAAATGAGTTTCCTAACTCCTTTCTGATTTGCTATGGTACTGTTGGCTTGTGGGTGTGAAATGGAGCTCCAATTAACTCTTTCCAGTTGCTCTTTTAGTCCTGACTACTTTTCATTGCTTTCATTTGAATACACTCTTCATTAGTTATTCCTACATCTTCAAGTTTCCATAACTGTCATCTTCTAGGAATGAATTTTAGTTGTTATCATTGCATGCTCTTCCAGCAAGTTGTTCTCAGTATCATTTTCTGTTAAAACAATTCCATTGCCTTGATACAGGTGTTCAGAACAATTAGATGTAAGTAGTCCATAGCAGAAGTTATAAGTAGCTTTGTAAAGTGAAGCAGAGAAGTTCAGTATCAGTGAAGAAACTAATGGCTCTCTTTATTTTTATCTACACTTGTCTGTTATGTTTCCTTTAAGTCAACTTCAATGAAGTGATTGATTCTCAGTAAAAAGCTCTTTGTTCTAACGTTTCTTTAGGTATTATTTCTTAGATGTCTTATAGACTCATAGAATCTCCAAGAATCTCTGAAGCTGAAAAAGCCCTACTAGATCATCCAGTCCAGCTGTCCACCAATAATTTTGTCTAAACCATGTCCCTCAACACAGATTCTAAACATTTCTTGAATATCTCCAGGGTCAGTAACTCTACCACCTCCTTTGGCAGCCCATTTCAGTGCCTGACCACTCTTTTTGAAAAATAGCATTTTCTTGCATCTAGTTTGAATCTTCCCTTGTGCAGCTTGAGGCTGTTCCCTCTAGTCCTACTTCTAGTTATGAGAGAGAAGAAGCTGACCCTCAGCTCACTATAACCTGTTATCTTTTTTTAACGAAGGTATTGAGACATGATACTTACAAGTGATAAACATTTATAAGAAATAAAATGATTTTCTAACGATGACAAAACTGTCTGCAACATTAGATTTTTCTTTACAGGGTGCACTACTTTGTCACTACTTATATCCTTTGAGTGAAGTTCTAAAAACCTATAAGAAATGTTAAGAATTACCTAGTGGTTGTGCCTCTTGAATTGTAGGTAACTTATTTGACAAAATAAGAACAGCTTTTTCTTATAATTTTCTTCGTTAAGTCACACATGATGGTATGCATAGTGGGAGGAATGGAAATTCAATATCCACTCCTTCTACACTTCACGTATCTTTACAATGTTATTTCAGTGGAATCTAAATTGAGTACGTTTACCACTATCTTTCAAGTGTCTAAAGAAATGATGTCGACACATTTTATTTTAGGAGTTTGTGAAATCATAGTTGCATACACATCTGTTGAAGATCTGTTATGAAATTGCCTGATAGGAGCATTTTTTTCTATAGCACTCTATTTATGAGTTTCCTTGTAGCCTGCATTTTAAGAGAATGTCTCCCTACCCAGATGACATTCCGTTTTCTAATTCGCTTTTAATAAGGCGACCCTATTCTGAGATTTATTTGCTTAAGATAATGAGGTAGGATTACAGAGGAATTAACAGCAATGCTATTAACTTTTTTTCCTTCCTTGGGTCTAGCCTTATGATCTCAGTTAGAAAGTAAGCAGAGATTTATTTTTCCTAGGTTACACAACAAATTCAAGACCGGAAGACAAAAAGGCAGCTGAGCTAGTAATTCTTCAGACGATTAAGACACTGATGTCTTTGAGGTATGTTCATTTCAAAACTGCTGTTAACTGTTTATTGTTCTTGCTGTTGTACGTGATTTTGCAAGTGCTTTTAATGTTAATGTCTTTTTCACATCTTCAAATTTGAAATACTTATACTTCAAATTAGTTTCAAATAGCTCTTCTTCACCCTCCTGTTCTTGAGAAGCATGGGGGATTATTTAGGTATATATTTGCTTCTTTTATCATGATGCATCTTTCTTTCTACAAAGCTAGCTAGTCAGATGCAAATCAACAAATCAAGAGGTTCAATCTTCCTTCTGGCTTCACGGTTACAGCTTTCTCAGTTTGCAATAGTTACTGTGAAAAATCTCCAGATAAGAGTGTTGGGACGAGGAAGCTGTAAGATCTTTCCATTTTGTGCAGAATATGGATTTCTATGTTATAAGTACAGTCAACACTTTTCTGTTCAATATAATGGAAAGCCTGATAATAGAAATAAGTTACAAGTAGTTAGGTAGGGGAAACCACAATGTCATCAGTAGGTAAACTGTAATGGAGGTTCTACTAAGGAAACAGAAATGCAGTTCAAAAGCAGATAGAAGTCTAAAACTAGCCTAACATGGATTATCAGTTGCAATAATTGCTTGGAGTCAGTATGTTGGATTCCATGTTTGTAGATGTACCTCCAATGAATTGATGATTATTTCATTTTAGGTTTAGTTATTACTTTGTTCAGAAGTGTTAATCTAAGAACAGGCAGAGCAAGTAATTTTCTTCATGGTGGCAGAACTGTTGGGGCACAGGTATATTATATTTTGGTTACAATTAGGAAATACTTATGCTCAGGTTAATATTTCTGGAACTTCTTCCAGCCATGATTTTTTCATGGTAATATATCCAGTTTCAAGGAGCAACTTGTTATCCTTTGAAGATGACATTTTCCTTTCTCAGAAATGCTCACATTGAGCTGCTTATTATTCTTTCTCTCCTTGCCTGAATCTTATTTTTTTTTTTTTTGCAAGCATGTATTTCTTTTAGAGTGGACTGTATTGTCTACATTCCCATCAGATCTATGTAGACCTGTTAATTTTTCACTTGACAGAAAGCTATATGGAAGTTTTAACACAGACACCTTATGGTTTATTAAATAAAAGCCTCTACTGTAACACGTATTTTAGTTAAAAATGTACATCTGCTTGAAAAAGTGCCAAAACCAAAAAAGATCCAAAATGACTGCAATAAACCAGAAAAAAGTCTGTTATTTTTCTCCTCCCTAAAAGGCTTTATTTCAGCTTCCTTTAACAACTACCTGTCTGTCCAAGGTAGTTGATCTCTAGGTTCCTTTCTTTTTTGCTTTGCTTTTAAGTGTGCAATAACAGGTTTGTGGTCTTTTGATACTTAAAGATGAGTTCTCAAAACTATTTTTGTATGACACTATTCACAATTAGTTCATTCAGAACACTTTCTTGCTCCCTAGCATTTGTAACTACAAGTACTTCTCTTTTGATGGCGATCTTGTTTCCTTGCAGAAGCAGTATTTGAAGTGCTGTAGTAAATGACCAGGGAGAAATCAGTGAATGTATGTTTAAATTTGGTCTCAGAAAAGGGATACCTTAAACTTTGTTATCAGAAAAAGGAAGTGAACTGTTCTCAAATTTTAGGTGAGTCTCTACGTATATGGCAGTGATGTTTCAGAGCAACACTTTTCAATAAATGACAAATCTTTTTTTTTTTTTTTGTGACTTCTGTTGATATATCTATTTGTTCCCTAGGGCACAATTTATCTCAAATTGTATTTGATATGTAGACTGAGGATGGGAACTTGTAGCCTCAGTGTTAAATCTATGTAGCTTTCACAACTGTGGAAAAGCAATGTTCAGCTATTTAGCTATTAGAAAAAAAAGAAAAATCTCATTTCACTAGGTCTTCTGAAGCAAGACAGTAAGTATACATTTAACATTGTTTAATCAGTAGATATTTGTAAATTTTGTTTTGTCTGATCTTATTTCCTACTTTCCAGATAGATGGTCTGTTAGATAGTTTAAGTCTTTATATGAATCTTCACTTTCAGTTGTGAAGAGAGCATTATAAAGCAACAAACAAATTGTGAAATGTTTTGTTTATTGTTCTTTATAACATGTCTGCCTTTCTTATTCAGTCAGCTGGATTATTAAATTGTTGAACATAACACATTTGTCATTTTATATATCTGCCTGATGGACAGGTGACTTTGTCACCTCATTTAAAACCTGTATGTGGTCATCGTTTGTGTGATCAATTCTCTAAAAGTGGAGAAACCTAAATGTTTTGTACTCTTCTAGCTAGTTTAGTCTCAGCTTCCTTCCATGAAGCCTGTATGATCCCTTTCAGGGTCAGAAGGAAAATCTCTGAATACTCATAAGATTTGTTTACCTATGTCAATTCAGTGAGATGTTCTATTGCTGTAGTCCCAGGCTACAAAAACCCACCAAGGCTATGTGAAGTACAGCTCCTGGTAGTCCTGGAATTTTACAAAACAGGAAAGAGTAAACTGCATTTATTCAGAAGAAGCAGCACGTAGGATTCCTTGTGGAGGTAGCTGAGCTGCCAGCCTCAGGTTGCAGAATCTGAGAGGCTTCTTATCATGCTGGGGCTGCAGGGATGCTCAGTGATAAAGCCAAGGCGGCTCCTGTTTGCTGGACAGGCTCTGCTGAAGCCTTCTTGTGGCACCAGGCTGTGGATGGGGGCCAGCAGGGCCCAGTGCTCTGTGATAGGGTATGGGTTGTGGTGAATGTTCAGCTGCAGGAGTCATCCTGTTTGAAGCAGCTGCAGAGTGAAAGACAGGTTTATTTCTGGCATGCAAATACACATTTGATGGGATCTAATCAGTAGGGGTTGGTTGTGTTGTTCCTTTAAGTCTGATTACAATTGGCTCATTCTAGTGCCTGCTACCCTACTATTTGTACTTGCATGATGTCTGATTTTGTTTATATGAATATTCAGAATGTCAGATTCAGAAGGACACGGATTCAGATGTCTACTAGTTTTCACTGGATCTTTATCGCTAAATGTTTACAGTTTATTTTACCTCTATGATTTTGAGGGTTAGCAATCTGAATTATTTTTTCAAGCAAGTACAGATTTTATTTCTTTTTCTTTTATTTAACATACAGTATTTTTGGAACATCTAAATGGTGTAGTGTAGCTAACTTTCTTAATATATGGATTAAGAGATGTTGTCTCTTCAGAAGGAAAAAATTGTTACTTACAGTGTTATCTTTAAAAGATAGCCAGCTTCAAATAAAATGTTTAGGCAGCTTTCTTTTATTTTTTTATTTAAAGATGATTAGGGAACTTTATTTCTTCCAAATATTAAGTTAACAAATATTACATTGAGTGTAATTTTTAATTGATTAATTTTCAAATGCTGAAACTGTCCCAGTTCTGCTGATAATATTCCAACCATCACAATTAACTTGGGAGGGGGGGAAGGAAAGCCAGGAAGGAAATACATACAATACAAAAACTGCCTGTTTTTTCTTGTGTATGTGTTGTCTATTTTAATGGGTCTGTAATTAGGTCACGGGATAGATTGGTATCAGCACTTAGGTGATGATCACTAGGTCATGTCACCCCTTCCTTCATTCTCTAATAGGGATTATGTTCACACAGGAAAAATAAGTAATTAAATTAGTCGTACCCTTGACACTGGATAAATTCATTGTCAAGAAATGGAGACTAACAGGAAGAGAAGAGGGTATATGTGGAAAGAATGTGGTTATTCTTGCAACCCACACATGAAGTTTGTTAATCTAAAGAAGCAATGACAGTACTAGGCTGAGATGGGAGCAGACAAAGTGAAACAATGGTGTACTTCAAATTCCTAGTCAGGAAAATAAGGTGAAATACTGGTGAGGGGGAGAAAACACAAAAAACATGAGATGCAATACGGAGACTATAATAGTGCCTGACCAAATGCACAGAGAACTTGGCATAAAGAGAACATACAATGAATGCCCAAATGACATATAATTCAAAGAGATTATCAAATGGAGAGACTAAAAGATTGTCTTATGAAATTTCTGTGTATAGAAATGCAGCAAAAGGCACAGATGAGAACGGTGCTTGTTTGTTCAAAAACTGCTATGTTTCAGAATGAGTAAACAGGTTTATTTCTGAGGAAAACTATGCAACCCATCAGTTGTTAAAAACTTAGCTTTGTAAAATGTTTTACAAGGATGCTGCTGTACTCTCCAGTTGTATCAGGTTGTTGCCGTAATTATTACTTTGTTCTCAGAGCATCCCTCCTACTTTGTGACTTTTTTTCTACTTTTCAGACCTTATTTTACTTTTTGGAGGTGAGATTTACACAACTGATTTTAATTTAAAAGGTTGGCTACTTTAAAAATAAGGACTTCATCCTTAGAACATTACTTTTAGGATGATAGGATAACTTGTTGCTAGACAATGAGACTGAAGAAGTTCACATTTATTTTCTCAATATTTATTTCTCAATATACATTGAGAGGCTAATGGCTCTCATGAGGAGGTTTACTGAAGAGTGGGCTGTGAGGAACATAATTCTAGGAATGACAGTAGTAGGCTGTAAGAATAATAGAAAACTTGTTGCATTTTCTAGTGTATGATAACTATGTAAGGTTTATTCAAATTTGGAAGTATAACTTCTCACAAATGTAAAAGAATTGTCATCTTCCTTTTTATTAATGCAGACAAGGAGACCCCTCATGCATATCTCTGCAATAAGTAACTTATCAACAAGTTGACTATTGCATATTTTCAGGTAAATTATGAATGGCAGTGGAAATATTTTGATGATTCAGCAGCTGAAAACTATTTGTTTATTTCTGAGCCTTTTGAAACATGCTGACATGATTTTTTTATAGCTGCATTGATTTTCAAGTTATTTCTGTAAAGAGGAAACTTAACACATAGAAGATAGCAGGGATATCCTGTGAAATCCTGCTACTGCGCTCCTCTGAACAAAATGAAAATCAAATATATAGTTTGTATTTAAAAACACTAATAGCAAGCATAGCACTTGTCCAAACTCTAATCCAAAGTGATGCAGAAACTGTGAGGTATGAAATGAATGGCTTATTGGAATCTGATCTGACAAGGGAAGAAGCAGAAAATAACTGCTAAGTGTATCTCAAGTATTTAAAGCAAGTGACTGCATCCATTTGATTAAGGCTAGAGTCATCAGAATTATTTTTCTTCCCTTAAGTCTCTCTTTTTGTGCTTATCTTTAGAGTAAGATGAAAATCTTCATTAGCTAGTGGATCAGTAGTAGATTTGAATGTATCAAACCTCTTGTTTTCCTCAAGTAGAGGGAGAGAAAACAGAACTTAATTCAAATAAAACACACTCTCCAAAACAGATTCTTGTTAAACTGCACGCGTTTGAGTAGTGTCTTTTATAGAAATTGTTGATATTAGAAAAAGCAGGTATTAAGAACATTTGAAAACTTATCTTGCTGGTCATTAGCCAGAAGTTTTATCCTACCTGCTTCCAGAGTTCAGATTGAAAGTGGAAGTTTGATTGTGAGACAACTGCTGTTCAGAACTTCCAGCCATACAGCAGTCTCAGTGGGTAAAACTGGGATAAGTGCCAAGCTTTGTGCGTTGTAATGAAATAATATAAATGTTTGTATATTTTTTCTTTTAAGATGAGAGTTTAAGTAATCTTCACAGGAGTTATACAGATGCCACTTAATTCTGAATCTTATAGGAATGGAACAATACAGGCCCATTTTGCAACAATATGAACCCTGATGTCTTTCCTGGATATATTGTTATGAACAGGGAGATACGTTGCTCTTCCTTGTCACCTTCCCTTGCATTTGAAGTACGTGTGGTCTAATGGAAGAACTTGTACTTTGACAGCCGCTAATTGGTCTGCTCAGATGTGGTTTTACTCTTCTCTTAGAAAACCTTTTTTAATCAGGAGACCTTGTGCTAATATTCTTCGGAAATAAAGGAAGCAGACATACATTCAGGCAGGTGCTTCTTCATATATGCACTTGTTTCTTTTTTTTTTAACTGCCTTCTATAGTGATGATTCCCATCTTTTTTTTAAACTGATCTTCTCTACTTCTTGAGCTCCAGTTTCCTCATCAGTCCATCTTTCTTCTCTCTCTGTGAGGACTGTATTTTTTTGTATTTAACCCTCATGAACAGCTCCTGATGTTTCTTAATTGTATTTTTGTTGATCACTTTGGCCCACATCAGCACAACCCTCCAGAATAAATGTGCCAACAGTGTTATAGCATCTTAGGTTTTTTGACTCACCGTGAATGATAATGCCCTTTGCACTGGATGAGGCTTTTCCTTCATATTGAGTTTTTCCTTTTTTCTTGTAAGCATGTATTTCAGAGTGATTGCATAATCCCTAAATAGCACCTACATTAAGGTCCTGAGCTATCTATATTTTCAGCATTTTTTTGTTGCTTAGAAAGGCTAAAAAGCTCACTGAATAATTTATTACGTTTTTAAATTGAATGAAGCAAGTGATATATGCATGAATAGTTTTACATATTTTTAGGATAGTACCAGTAAGGATCTTCTTTTCCACCTATGTCATACTTCTTCAGAGTGCATAGAGAATTTTACTTCTTCACGTTTTAGTTCCTAAAAACTTCTTATGGAGGCTGGATTAGGACATGCCACATTCAACTCTGCTGTTGTGTGGTTAACAGTGAAGTAGTTGTTCTTTTTAAAGTGAAAACCAGTGACCCTATTGCACAAATTCTTATGCCTCTTCTTAGTCTCTCTGAATTCAACAGGAACTCAGATTTCAGGAGAAGCAGCCATATACACAAAAGTAACTGTTTTTGTAGTCAGCCTTGTACATCAGAATGTAAAATAGGAAACAATATGCATAGTTTAATATTGTTTTGTCATTTGTAGATGTGTAATTCCTAAAATATTTATGCTGAATATTGGCAGTTTATAAGGTCCTGCAATCCAAATGTGAATTGCTAAGCTTCACAATAGGGAATTATTCCTTAGGAATAATTCTGTTAATATTAACATTCATTAAATATTAATGGAATCATCGCTGGTGGGATGAAAGGTTGCTTTTACTTCAGATTTTTTAAGCTAGCATTTAAAATAAAAATATTTTACCCATTAGTATTATCAGATTATTTTTACATTATATGTTTGTGACTGTGGGGACAGAGGTTGAAACACCACACTTTTTTGGGGAGACTGAATGGCCTTATTATCAAAGGCAATTTGGAGTGGATTTATACAGATTAAGTAAAAGCATTGTTAATAACACATTCTTAAAAGCTTGAAGAATACACACAAGATTTAAGTGTGGAACAGAAGGTTAGTAATACAGATAAGGAAAAAACATGAGCATCCTCAGTATAGCACTCACTGAAGGCTTCAGACAGGTTTTTCTGTAGAAACATGATTTCTGTAACCCAAGTAACTTGGTAATCCACCAATAATTGGCAGCTGACTTAAAAGTTACAAGTGAAATATTCTAAGGGAAAAAAAATCCATCTATCTTAATTCTATCAGCAATTTATTTATTACTGTTTTCAAGTAACATTCAATGTTTTTCAAGTGACTGTATCACAGGTAAGGTTCTTAACAGAAAATGATGGATAGTCAATTTTTATGACTGTGAAAAGGGTTATTTACTACATACCCATTTATTTTTGTTGTTCTTTTCCATTAGTTTGCAAACTTGCTTCTTGCTGTGCCTGGAATTCAAACACAGTCCTTCCCATGTCTCTACTTTCCCTACCCTGAAAACTGCAGAAGATTGGCAGTCTGTGTATCATAAAATTGTAGAATGGTCTGGATTGAAAAGGACCTCGGAGATCACCTAGTTTCAACCCCTCTGCTGTGGATGGGGTTTGCCAGTCACTAGACCAGGCTGCCGAGAGACACATTGAGTCTTGCCTTGAATGCCTCTAGGGATGGGGTATCCACAACCTTTCTGGATGATCTGTTCCAGTGTGTTACCACCCTCTGAGTAAAAAACTTCCTCCTAACATCTAACCTAAATCTCTTCTGCCTTAGTTTAAAACCATTCCACCTTGTCTTATCACTATCAACCTATGCAAGTAGTCATTCCTTCTCCTGTTGAAACGTTCCCTTCAGGTGCTGGAAGGCCACAGTGAGGTCTCCTTGGAGCCTTCTCTTCTCCAATCTAAACAAGCTCTCTTTGCTAAAGCATTTTTCATATGAGATGCTCCAGCCCTCTGATCTTAGCGCCTCTCCTCTGCATCCATTCCAAGAGCTCTGTGTCTTTCTTGTGCTGGGGGCCCCTTGCCTGGACTCAGTACTCCAAATGGGGCCTCATGAGTGCTAAACAGAGGGGGAGAATCACCTCCCCCTCCCTGCTTGCCACCCCTTTTGGCATGCAGCTTGGGATATAGTTGGCCTTCTGGGCTACGTGTGGATGCTGTTGGCTCATGTCCAGCTTCCTGTCCACCAGGACCCCCTAGGTCCTTTACTGCAGGATAGCTCTGCAGGAGTTTTTCCCTCAGTCTGTATAAGTACCTGAGATTGCCCTGGCCTGGGTGAAACATCTTTCACTTGGCCTTGTTGAACTTCATTAGATTAACATCACCCACTTCTCCAGCCTGTCCAGTTCCCTCTGGATGGTTTCCTTCCCCTTCTACGAGCGGCTGTAAGTAGCCTCATGTTCTCAGGTGCAAGTTCCTATGGGAGACTTCAGTTATCCAGATATTTGCTGGGAGAGCAATATGGCCAGGCTCACATGCTCCAGATGGTTCCTTCAGCGTGTTGAAGGTAACTTTCTGATGCAGGTGGTGGAGGAGCCAACGAGGAGTAGGGAGTTACTGGATCTTGTTCTTAGAAGGATGGGCTTGTTAGGGAAGTGAAGGTTAGGGGCACCTTGGGATGCAGCGATCATGAGATGGTGGAGTTCAAGATCTTGAGTGGAAGAAGCAAACCAGAAAGTTGGATTGCTACCCTGGATGTCAGGAGAGCTGACTTCTATCTCCTCCTGGACCTTCTTTAAGCTATCCCACAGGCTAGGGTGTTAGAAGGCAAGGGAATCTGTGGGAGCTGGTCAGCGTTTAAACAGTGCTTCTTCCAAGCTCAGGATTGGTGTGTTCCTGGGAGTAAGAAGTTGGGCGAGGGTGGCAGGAGACCTCTGTGGATGAACAAGGAGCTCATGCATAAACTCAAGGGGAAAAGAAAGGTCCATGAGATGTGGAAGAAGGGTCTGACCGCTTGGGAAGAATATAAGAATGTTGTCACAGCCTGCAGGGATGTGAAAAGAAAGGCTAAAGCCAACTTGGAATTGGATCTGGCAAAGGAGATAAAGGATAATAAGGAAGTGGGTTTTTTGTTTTTTTTTGTTTTGTTTTTTTTTTTTTTTTTAATAAACTTTGTTAACAGTAAAATGAAGACTAAGGAAGATGTGGATCTCCTATGAAATGATTGGGGACTGTGATGACCTGCTAGAGAGGAGCTCTGAGGAGAGGGGCCTGGATGCCCTGGTGGATGACAGGCTGGCCATGAGCCAGCAGTGGCCAAGAAGGCCAATGAGATCTGTGGGTGCATTAAAAAGAGTATGCCCAGCAGGCTGGGAGAGGTGATGGGGAGTAGAATGGGGAGAGAGTCACTGAGCACAGACTGGGGCATACAAACATCCAAAAGTATTTCTTTACTGTGAGGCTGTCAGAGCACTGAAACAAGCTGCACAGGGATGTTGTGGAGTTGCCTTCTCTGGAGGTACTGAAGACCTGCCTGGATGCTTTCCTATTTAACCTACTGTGGGAAACATGCTTTAGCAGGGGAATTTGACTCTATCTTCTTTTCAGAAGTCCCTTCCAATCCCCGTAGTTCTATGGTTTTATGAAAGGCTATCTGTTTTCAAACAGATACTAAGTGAAGAACTTTTAATTCAGTTCACATTAGGATTTCCCAATGGAAAAAATAGAATTTGAAATATTCTAAAGCTCATGTTAGCTATGCCAGTTTTTTCAATGTATACACATTCACATTTAACTTGCTGAAAACATAATTATGAAGGCATTATATTTTTATGGATTTTTTTATTTACTATACTGCTTTATTAAACTTATGCTTACTTCTGGTGTACAGACAATGAAAATGAATTTTGAAATTTCTTGTCAGCTACAGTTCAAGCAATTTTCCTTTGTGGAGAATAATTTGACCTTAAATTAACTTAAACATGAGGTAAATCTCTATAACCTATGCAGTCCCATTAATGTTTTTTTTCCTAATCAGGAATCCTGATGAGTTTCTCTTTCTACTACTAAATTACATGGATCTGCATTTAATTATGAGAGCACTTATTAAGCAAAATAGAGCGTAAGTGAACTTTCATTTAACCTTAATGCTGCTTGAAAACCATGGATGTCAGATGAGTAACAAGTATTCAAAGCTTAAATTTGCTTTGTTTAGAACTGCTAGAGTCACACTATTAAAAAAAAAAAACTCAGAGGACTTGAGAAATAACAAAACTGTTCAAATTATTATTCAGTCTTTTCTGAGAGTCTATCAGCAACTGATTATTTAATAAATCAAATTTTAACAGGTGCAGATGATCAAAGTTGTCATGTTGCTAAGTTTTAATTTAATTTAATCTCATATTAATTGGAGAAGACCAAATTGAGGGACAGTTATCTTGTCCCAGGATATACCATGAAAATATAAGCTTGAAAATGGCATGTTAATCAAAAGGCTCTCTGATAATGGAGTAGTATTGAAAATTTAAGTGGTTTTGCTAAGCAGAACAGGGGTTTTCCTTAGAATATTTTCATTTTTCTTGCTTTTGGAAAGAAACATCACAAAATACTAAAACTTCAGCAACCCAAAATGCATCAGAAACAAACAGTACTGCAGACTGTACCCTCTTCAATACTTGTGACTTGCTTTGTATTCTGTAGTCTGACTAAATTTAAATTGCAGTGTGAAAGTAATATAAAGGTAGTTTTAAAAGGTAGTCCTAGCAATTCACACAAACAAACAGCCATATGCCACTGGAGTTGAATGGAACATAATGGTAGCCATCAAAATCAGTGACTTTATTAAAAGAACAAAACAAAAAAAACAACTACCTCCCTGAAGTATACAAATAATGTTATCAGCACAATGTCAGTTGTTTTTTTTTGATTATGGAGGGTTAGTTATACAGATCTTCTGTAGACACCTAAGTTAATATAAACAAGCATCACTACTTACTTCCTTCAAACTCTCCCTCTACTACATACACATCCTTCTATCTAAATTGGAGAGGTATGGATTTGAAAGACAGGCTGTTTAATGGATTGAGAACTGCCTGGTAGGTTGCAGCCAAAAGACTCTGATCAACAGTTCTATGTCTGGGTGGAGGACAGTCAGAAGTGATGTCCCCTAAGGGCTGGTCCTCTTCAACATCTTCATCAGTGGTCATCAGTGGCATAGATGATGGAATCAAGTGCACCCTCACCTCGTTTGCAGATGGCACCAAGCTGAGCAGTGCACCCTATACGTGGCAGAGGGGCTGAAACTAGATGATCTTTTATGACCTTTTCAACCCAGGCCACTGCATTTTTAATAAAATATTTCTGTTGAATTTTCTAAAATGACCTGTTAGGTAATAATGTGCCAATACTCACAGGACCGTGCATACAAGTAGTTTTACTTACCTTTGGTTACTGTGGTGGATAGTTGATTTATTTTCAGTGGTGTAGGTTGTAAAGAGGGTAGTGGAGGTTAAATCAGGTGGATGCTTGGAAGTTCTATCCGCTCTAAATGGTTCTTTGATTGGTGGTCAATCTCTGTACAGTAGTACACTGTTAGGGTGCAAACAGTCTCAGATACGTTATGACTGAACATCCTATCCTCACCTTACTGTGATCTGATCTGGGCTGAGTTTACCTCTGAATGTCTCAGTACTGAGAAGTCCTGTCTAATGGTCACTACCACTGTCTCCAGGCTATCTTTCACTAGAAAATCTTCCCACTTCTGATGGAGATCGAGAAATATTATAGTATCTTACCTATGGACTTGACTTAAAAACAAACATAACAACTGACAGATAATGGAATCTTTTGCTGTTCAAGGGTGGGAGATTTTCCTCCCACACATTCCAGACTTCTGTGTTGTTTGGATTACACAACACCTTCCGTTGTAGATATATGAATCTCATTAGCATGCTCTTTATACACTTTTTCAGATCAGTAATGAGGAATTTAATTAAAACATGACCTAGCACACACTCCAGCAGCATTCACCAGACACCTTCTTTTGATTTGAAATGCTGCTTTCCTCTGATCCATAGTTTTAATACTAGCCAGTTTTCAAAGCAGTGGTGAGCTGAGGTGTAATACCATTCAATTGCAAACAATTCATTGAATCTTAAAAAGGTTTTCAGTGTAAGAAAAAGAAGAAAATTATTTTCTGTAAGAAGGCAAAAGCCTTGTTAATAACCTACCAAGAGCTATTGCCTTATAACTCAGTTCTGAAACAATGACATTCTATTTCTTGCATTAACGAGGTAAGAAAGATTAAAGACAAATCTTAACTGACAAGCTTTTGCCTTATTTTTCCAAAGAATTATATAATTAAGCCTAAAATTCATAGCTCTTCACGTAGGATGTTATGTTGTAAGACTGCTGAAGGGATTTGTATTGGAGGAGGATTGTAACATTGTTACACTGGTTTGAACAGCTCCTCTAGTATTGTAATTAATCTGGAAGCTGTTTGCCTACTACTGCTTCAGGAGTTCTGACTGTGCAAAGAATTCTAATCTGACAAATTTTAATAGTCACAATAAAACACAAAGGACTTGTAAAGAATATAAGGAAGAAGGGAAGTTTAATGGAAAAAGCAGAGCAGGGTTGACAAAAGCAGATTGTCCGGGGTCATCTAGGCAGATTCCAAGTATTCCCAAGGAAATGGAGAGCTCTGCAAAGTGTTCTAGTGTTCAGTCACCCCTACTGTAAAACATTATCTTTAAAAGAGACTTCTTGTATTTCAATTTGCGGCTGTTTCCTGATGTCCTGTCAGTGGGCACTGCTGAGGAGAGCCTGGCTCCATACTCCTTTCTGCTTTCTCCATCAGGTATTACATGCACTGGTTACTTACATTTCAGCTCAGCCATCTGTGGATGTTGTTCAGGGCACCCTCACATAGGGTATGGGGAGACTGATACGGTGGTCTCTGTGTGACCATAGCCTTGTTGCAGCAGCAGTACTAGGAGACAACAGATAGCTCAAGCAGCAAGAATGTATGCTTTGGAAATGTAGTTGATAGCGTGCAAAGGATAATGCTCATGGCACTAGATTGCATTCAATTTTGAAATTGGCTTTCATGATCCTGATAAGTGGATGAGTCTGTTATACTGTATTTCACTAGTTTTATCTACTATGTGCTTTCAGTACCAGCAGTCCCTTGACTTAAGCAGGAAATGTATAAATTAAGGTTAATTTATACAGCCTTTCAAATAAAAAATTGTTAATGAGCAATTGTTTGGAATAGTGAAATGTTAATGTTTGCATAACTGCTGAGGCATACTGCAGATATGAAATGTTCAATAGAATGCCAGGACAGACTTCCCCCAGAACAAGAAGTGCCATAGTTGAGAAAGTTTATACCTCTTCAAAATTGGAACAGGTGAACAATCATTCTGTTTTCTAGTACTTGGAAGCTTCTTCAGTACCAAAATTTTATGCTATACTAGAAATGCTCATTTTAATATTCCAACCCCAAATGCACAATAAATTTGCATGCAAAGATGATAAAGTGGTAGAAGCATTGATGAAAGAGAAACATGTATTTAGAATGATATGAATTATAATATTTCACAAATCCACATTGGAGTTGCAGTTGACCACCAGTTTACTCTTCTTTAGTGAATAAAATTGCATATTAAAAGAATGACAGGCATCAATTGGTATTAGGAATAGATGACTTTAGATCTCTTATTTACATCATTTCAGATTCTTTTACGCATTATTTCTAGCTTCTTTTTATATTTTGGAGCTTCTAAAACCTGTTTTAATACAAAAACTGAATGAAATTTTTCTTGCTTGTTTTGTTGATATCTCATTTAAGGTTTCAAGACAGTTTTAAAAATCTGTAGGAGTAGGAATTTGTTTTTCTTCAAGTTCATCAAAGAAAGGATTTTCTATTAAGAAATAGTTTTAGAAATTTGTGATTCTTGCTTATTCATCTCTAGTCTTAAGTTATGTCACTATCTTCATTATAAAGTCTCAACTGTAATCTTAGGAAAGACATAATATATGCCTCAGTGACATATCCTACCAACCTGGATTGGGGCACAAGACACTTACTTGAGGTTAGAGAAGTACTAGTCTAGGGCTTACTGTGATTATGGTTTCAATTTACTTTTCAAAGATGTTTGAAACACATCATAATAATCTACAATTGTATTTAGTACTTTTATTTTAAATACACTTCAAACAATCAGTGCATTTTTTTTGAATTGTGTATATTTTTGTTGTTGTTCTAAGGACTAGTTCAATCTTAAATATTTCACTATAATATGTGTTTAATACCATGAAATGCCATGAGTTAGAATTACATAGTACATAGCTAGTAAATACTGGCTCAGTTATGTTTGACTGTAGTACATAAGGTCTGCTTAAATCTCATGAAAATCTCCTTAAAATGCCAGTTCAAATCTATCATAACATTGACTGATTATTGTTAGCAAAAGTAAACAAACAAATAAACAAAAAACAGACAACTAGGTTTACATATGAATTCTCCATCATTTTTAAAGATATGTACATAGAAAAGTAGAAAACAGAAATGAGGACTTTGAAATTCTTCATATTCTCACTGTCATGCTTTTCAGTAACATCTAGTAGATTTGCAGAGGTCAGCTTCCTCTTGGAGAGCTTAAAAGATTGGGTAACAGAAGCAAAGCATTTGCATTATTTTCAGACTTTTCCTTCTCACGCTTTAATAATTACAGTGACTGATAACTCTTGAAGCATATTGTTTATGGTCATTTATCTATGTTCACTGGGCTTTCGCATACTTATCTTGATTGATATATAATACAGTGAAAACATGCAAAACAAAGTACTTTCAACTTGATTAAAAAATATTATATTGAAGTTAAGGTAAACTCAATCAGTATTCTTGTAGTAAAGTAATAACGAAAGACTAGTAAATTTTAGTACTGAATTTCCATTCTAACTAGGCTGTATCTGTTACTAGTCTTATTGGAAATTGCTTTTTGTAGTTGTTTATCATTTTTTTAAGTAACTGCAGGTGAACTATTACTTTGTGTACATCTTTTTCCCTCTAAGACATAATTCACATTCCACTTGTTATACCAATGAATATTAGGAGCTGTTGCTATTTCAAAAAAAAAAAAAAGTCCTATTTTGGATGACTGCTCTAAACTCTAAAGGAGTTATGTGCTGGTTTTGAAACATCTAAGATGGTGGTACATCTTAAAGATAGATAACAATGGATATAAATTGGTATGGTAGAGTCATAAATACTAGTTCACAGAAGGATTTCCTGCTAGCTTTCCTCTTGATGTTCTGAACTCTAGAAGGGGGAAAAACATGTTAATACTAAAGAAAGGTACATACTTTGTTCTGAAAATAATACCTCCAAATAATTTCCATAGAGACTACAATAGATGAAAATAGCACAATAATACTGTTTAAGAGCAAGTTCTCAGATACACAATGAAGTTGTTTTTCTTTTAAAACTTAGCTATGCATACTGTCAGTTATGCATTTTTGCCTACGATGAATGAGATCTTCCTACATGCCATACTCATATAAATCTGCATGGCCAGCCAGACTACAGCTTTTTCTTCATTTCACCATCACCACTGCAGAAATGCACCACCCACCACCTCATTGTGATCACATCTGTTTGTTCTCCATAAACCTGCATTGATAAACGTATGCAGATGAATTAATTTCCACATTTTTTCTTCATACACTCTCCACTGTTCTGTCAGACTGCCTCTCTGCTGCCATCTGTCACATAGCAACAAAGTGCAATGGAATATCGGTGGGAAGGCTCATCCTCTACTGCCATGACTTACATCCGCCTCTCATGTCGTAGGCCAACATAATAAAAAGGAAGATATGGTTTTCAAAGCAGCCTATTTATATGAAAAGTTGAGTACTATTCTGCTTGTAATTTCTTGAGCCTTCTTAATTGTTGCATTTGGAAGTACATTACAGCAATTACTAAGCAAATGTCTTAGTGTTTATTAAAAGTTTGAGAGTTGTTCTATTAATTTCAGATCTTTGCATTTCAAAATTACAAAATAATTTTAGTACTTTGTCTATACACAATGTTAACAGCCAATACAGTAAATAATTATAAAATCACCAAAATTGGAAAAAATCTGTAAGATGATCCAAGTCCAACCATCCCCTTATCATTGATATTTCCCACTCAGTCATATCCCTCAGTCCAACATCGAAATGTTTTTTGATCAACTCTAGGCTCATTGACTCCACCACCCTGAGCAGTCTGTTCCAGGCCCTGACCACTCTCTTGGAGAAGAAGTATTTCCTCACATCCAAACAGAACCTTATCTGGTGCAACTTGAAGCCATTTCCCCCTTGTCATGTCACTAGTTATATAGAAGAGGCTGACCCTCACCTCACCACAACCTCCTTTCTGGAAGTTGTAGAGAGATAAATTCCCCCCTGAGTCTCCTGTTCTCTAGACTGAACAATCCCAGCTTCCTCTGGTACTAATTGAAGGCTTGTGCCCAAGAACCCTCACTATACTATTAGTAAGTTAAATCTAAAAGTTAAAACAGAATCAGTAAATTGTAGAATATGACTTGGATATCATTCTACTGTCAGGTGAGATTATGTATTTCGGTTCTTCAGGTAAGGTGGACCTAAGTGTTACTGTACCTTTTCATCTGAAATGTGTGGCTCATTGACAATCTGTGCTGCAACCTGTTTTTAGAATGTCTGCAGCACTGTTTTGTTAACACAGCACTTGCATGCTGTGTCTAAAAGAAGATTACATTTCCATTACATGGAAAATATATTTTACCCTTCCTTCCTACTAACCTCCTGCTGAAAACTCTCTTAAAAAAAAAATTGCCTTTACTGAAGATTAGACCTAGAAAGTGTGTGAAAGGATAGGTGCTTGCCATAGTAATGAATGCAGTAGGTCTGTGTAGGTAGTAAATTAGTCGAAAGTATAGAATTTCTCTTGATTGCTCAAATTCTTATATTGTATTGAGAAGATATTCTGCAAATAATTTGCCATTCAGTTTAAAGGAAGGATATGTTCCATTAACTTACACTGTCTCTCTTCTGTCTGTACTGTCACATCTTTCCAGCTTGTCCCAGCTCTTTGTGTAAGATATGTAAAATGACACAAGTATAGTAGCTAAAATATGGAAGAGTCAGATGTAATGCCCTTATTTTTAACTCGGTGTAATTTGTCTAATTTTAACAGTACAGTACAGATTATTTGCAAGTTGCTTAAATTTTCAGGATGGGAATTCCTTGTTATATTTTGAAAGGTATAAAACAACAATTTAAAATATAATTGTGAACAATATTTAATTATTTTGATGCATATGTAAATTATTTACAAATCAAAGATTACATAAATTTATTTTACACCAAAATTAAGTTATACTGTCAGCAAGCTTTATTTCATGACTGCCAAACAAGAAAGAAAAGTATTAAGTTATGAAGATACAACTAGCTTTTGAGAAATGGTGAATACATTTTAATATTTTCAATTCATTTCAACAGAATGGCTGATACTGTTTTGTTGATAAATATGCAATGATTTAAGTAGCAAATGCCCCAGGTACAAGATCTCTAAGGTTGCATATGAGCTGTGCACGGAAGATGTCCACTTGTGCATGACTACTTGTAAAATAGTAATAAATAAATAATAAAATATAAAATGCAGTTATTTAGAAAGCAGTTTAATTTTTCATTGTAATTTAGTCATGAGTAAATATAGTTTTAGTAAAATCAGAGAACAGATATTAAGGTCAAAAACCTACATCAAAGGGCAGGTTGGAAAGTATTAGACTATTATATTTTGAGAACCTTGCTGCATGTATGCACTTTGCTTAAAATATTGTCACCTTATTATTGTGATGTATCTTATTTTGCAACTGATACGGAAAAAGATGTGCATTAAGACCCATAGTGTGGAACTCTCAATTTCATGTCAGGTTAACTAAAATCTGAGTGCAGTACATGCTAATGGAGTAGAACCTACTTTCTTTTCAATTTATGCCTGATGTTTGTCAAATCGATCATTGCAGATAACTGAATTACTCTTATTTCTATGACTTCCAATCAGAAGCATTCAAACCAAGCAAGCTCTTTGCATTATATGTTTAAAATATAATGTCACGCTGAACTTATTTACATAAGCTGAGAAATAACAGTGGGAGACTGTTCGTCACAATATTTTTGTTGTTTTTTTTTTCCTATTGTATATGAAAAATTTATGTGATTTATCACACAGTGGATTGGTGTGGAGTTGACTGTGCTGTAGTCTGCACATTTTCCCTGTCTGGCCTTTATATCTCAATGACTTATTTTTATATCTTATCACATGAACTCTAAGAAAATCAGCTGAAGCTTTGTCTTCAAAAATTTTACTTAAAAGCAAGCTTTTCCAGATGTGCTGTCTGCTTTCTTTTAATAGGAAAGTTACTTTTCTATCATTTTCAGTACAGAAAGCTGAGTTACATGAAATACTCTCGAGATTATATCTGTGATTTTAAGTTTTAATTCCTAATGTAAACATCACTTGATTCATAATTGCCTTTTTATTTCTAATTCTTTCTTAAGTACAGGGCTCTGTAATTGTGTTTATCCATTGTTTCTAAAAATGACTGTTTTAAAAGCTTTGCAATATTTGTGTCAAGGTACAAAAAGGCTGGAGCATACTAAAATTTGTTTAAATGGTTTCAGTATATCAGATTACTTAAGAAATGAATGAGGAATATTCATATTTATCGCTGGAATTGCGCTTGTACTGTAAGCAGCAGTATCCTTCAGCCATCTCTTCTAAGCAAAGTTAGAAGTAATCTGAGGGAATTAATAATTTAATAGATGCAGCATTGATTTAGCTGATAAAACATCTGTTTTGTGCACGTGTCTATCAAATTATAGACAGTTCATATTGTTACATAGCTTTTAAATTACAAAAGCTTTCATCAAGAGATGCTCCAGAGCTATCAATTACTCTGTATCCTTATTGGTGCTTGCCAAACAGAATATTCTTGTTTGGGATTTGTTTGTTTGCTTTAGCATTCAAATTAATGCAACTATCTACTGTTAATTACACTTCTTACTTTCTCACTCTTATATGGCAGTAGAATGCTATAGTACCTATTAATTATTTATGATTCATAACCCAAGTGCTTTTAGCAGTATCTATAAATTGTCAATACAATTTTGTAAACTTCATTGTTCATTTTAATTATGGTCATCAATATTTTTAAGACCATATAATGAGATCTTACTGAGGTACACAGGAACGTGGGGCAGAAGTAGATTAAAACTGTACCAATTGTATTTTTAAAGCTGTACATCAAAACTAAATTAAAACAATTGTGCAGAGAGACTGCAGTCTAGTATCATGGAATCATAGGAGTTGAAAGGGACCTCTGGAGATTATCTAGTCTAGTCCCCTGCTAAAGTATGTTATCTACAGTAGGTTGCACAGAAACCTCAGGTGGGTTACAAAAATCTTTCTGGAGAAGGCGCCTTCACATCTCTGGGCAGTTTGTTTCAGTGCTCTGTCACCCTCAAAGTAAGTAGGGCTTACCTCATGTTTTTAAGGGACTTCCTGTGTTCCAGTTTTTGATGATTGTCCCTTGTTCTGTCACTGAGATCTACTGAAAAGAGCTGAACCCATCCTCTCGACACCCTATGTATTTATAAGCATTAATAAGGTACCCGTTCAGTCTTTTCTTAAGTCCCAGGTCCCTCATCTTTGTGACCCTCTGCTGGACTCTGTTTAGAAGTTCCCTGTCTTTGCAAATCGAGAAGCCCAGAACCTGACACAGTACTCCATATGTGACCTCACCAGGGCAAAGCAAAGGAGAAGGATCACCTCCCTCGATCTGCTAGCTGCACTCTTTTTAATGCATTGCAGTAAAACCGTTGATTTCTTGGCTACAAGGACACACTGCTCTATCATGGTCTACCTGTTGTCCACCAGAACAACCTGGTCTTTCTCTACAGAGCTCTTTTCCAGCAGATTAGCTCCTTAGCTGAACTGATTTGTGTGATTATTCCTCCACAGGCGTAGGACTCTACACTTCCCCTTGTTGAATCACATAGTGTTCCTTCCTGCCCAACTATCCAGCCTGCCCAGATCTCATTGAATGGCAACACAGCCTTCTGGTGTGCCAGCCAATGCTCTCAACTTCAATAGCACCATCCCACTTTCTGAGGGTGCATTCTATTCCTTCATTCAGGTCACAGGTGAAGTTATTAAGATTGGATCCAGGACTGAACCCTGGGGAGCACCACTAGTTACATGCCCCCTGCTGGACTCTGCTACACAGATCATCCATCTGATATCTACCAGTCAACCAGTTCTCAATCCACCTCACTGTCCAATCATCTATCCCATGCTTCCTATGTTTTCTAAAGAGTATGTTATGGGGGACAATGTCTTGATGAAATCAAAGTACATAACATCTACTGCTGTCCACTTGTCTACCCATCTGGTCATGATTTCATAGAAAGCTGCCAAATTCATCAAGCATAATTTCCCCTTGGTGAATCTAAGTTGACTATTCTTAGATCTCTAGTTCCTCATGTTTAATCTCCAAGCTATATGCACTGGTACACTGGCACTTCAGAGAACAAAGAGGAGCAGAGGATGTGTGTTTCTCTTGAGAGATGAAAGTGCTATACACACCCTTAAGGTGTCTGGGCCTCTGGTTCTTGAGACTTCATGTCTCAAGGGACCAGGGAATCAATCACTAAAAATGCTCAAATTTTCTTTTTAACAGAGAATTCCTCGCAACAAATATTCAGCATTTCTTTTTACAGTATCTATTACAGGCTGCCAATACTGTTTCTTCTTTCAGATATTAGTAAAGCGTGTTTGTAGAAAAACAAATCTACCTTTCCTGTAGTCTTTCATTTGAAAACTGTTTCATTTTGCATGTTATAGTAGAAGATATTTAGTTAGTTTAAAATAAATTTGTGAGTAGTTTGAGCGATGATTCTCCTCAGTTAACTTCAGATTTTATCTTCAGTACCTTATATTGTTCTTAGTGAAGAATAATAAAAAAATAAATAAAAATCAAATATATGAAAAAAGTCCCTTGAACATCCCCAGAGAAGAGCCTTCCTATTTTCGCAAGAGAGAAATACACAAGATGGCACTGTTTCATTTGTGAAAACATCATTTTCATACATAGCAGTAAAAATTGTGATATGAAGTACAGAATTTATTATATTTTTGTATGCTTGAAAATTAGAAATGTGCATAGTTGGGTACTCTTGTTTATTATAGACAAACCAAAGTATAACTATGTGGATGCAAGACCATATAACTCAGGAAATGAAAATGCTTCTGAAGTCGCTCTTGGAAAAATTGATTGGATTGGGAAATGAAAAATAGATCTCAGCTAAATTGCAACGTGAATTATTCTTTTGCATTTAAGAATCTAGAGGACTTTGGAATTTAATTTTCATAAGGTAATTTTTATCTGAAGCTTCTCAGGACTATTCTGATGTGTGTATTATTAGCATACAATCCAGGTTTCCACTCTGTGAATTTAAGGTCAGTTTATTAAGAGTTAAAGTTACGTGATGAATTGAGTGAGAATTTCCTGTAATGTAGACTTCAATTTTTATGGCTTAGAATAAGTTTTAACTTCTATTGAAAAAAAAAAAAATACCATAATAAAAATGTCATAAAAACACTATCTTAAGCCAAATTTTCAACATTTTTTTTATTGTGTGGTACACATTTTTGACCTTAGATAATATTCACATGTCCCACATTTGCAAAAACCTAGCTGTCTTTATTAACGTGATAACTATGATATGGGAAGAAACTTTAAACATTTCTTCATATTTTATTGAGGTTTGTTAAATAAATTGACTTTATATATATCAAATATATTCTTCAGAGGAACGGAACAGAAAATCTTCAAGCCATGCATGACATTAGTCAATGTCATAGCATTTAAACATTTTCACTCTCTTGTTTAAAACTTAAGTATGCATGTAGTGATAGTTTAGTACGAAGTGATGTGTTTTTTGTAATTATAAATTTTCTTAGGTGTTCAGACACAGAAATGACTAATGCTCACATTTTTGTTTTAAACTCACATTTTTGTTTTAAACATTCAAAGTTTAAAATTTTATATAAAAATGAAGAAATGTATTATTTAATAAAGCATTGTCAGAAAAAAAAAAGATATGTAGTTTTATTTGTTTATTATAACAATTATCTGTTACTTTTAGCTACTTTTAGTCAGGATTCAGTCAGTTAAAAAAAAAAGACAAAGTATGTATCAGACTGTTTTTTCAAAGATTTGAGCTTCATTTAAAGACACACAGAAGTCAGCACATGAAATCACCATCCTCAATTTACAAATCTGATAAGGTTTAAATATGTTTATTCTGAAATGTCACCTTTCAGTCTTAAGAAAAATATTTGCTGGAGCGTGTTTGAAGATCTGTCTTTAACAGCTATCATTCTTGATTTTGCATCACTGAGCATTTTCAACATGTTTTTTTCTCAAAGAGTGACTAGGTGGAAGATGTGTTCTATAAGCACATTGCACCGTGTTTTTTAGTTATTTTATATCACATCATTCACAGGACAAGGTTAGAAGTAGATCACTTAAAAGGTGGTCTGTACTCTGTAGAGATTGTGGTGTTTCACTCTGTGGTCTCCATCTATTCCACTTTGTAATACAAACAGTATCTGTTATCTTCCAAGCAGGGAGCTTAGATCTTAATTAAAAATACAACATGCAGTCTGCAATAAATTTGCATAAATGTTGAAAGAAATATTTCATTTTTATAACATTATTGAATGTTCAGTTCCCACTTTTTTCCTACCATAATCATGCTGTTGTTAAATTACCATAGAAGATAGCTCTGATTTTAGAATTCAAAGTCCTTTATAATCACAAATTATGTTTAATTTGAGAAAGCTTTAGTTCTGTTTCCTGGATACAGGAGTTTGAAAAGACATTAACTTTGACCAACAAGCCAGTGACTCAGTTCAGTAAAGGGACTCCTAAAACATTTTGTAGCCTTTGACCGTGTACTGATCATGAGACATTCTACAAGTACATTGCAATAAAATGCTAGGGACAGAGATTTTCTGGCTTTGTGTTTATCTATTTAACATGAATATCTTCTCACTGACCTTTTTTGCAATGACTAGATCTACTTTGATACTATTGCTTGTTATCAACACAGCTAAGTCCTTCAACTATAGATGCAAATGGCTGTTAGTAGAAGTTAGCCCTCTTTGATGTTATCACTTACTGAATGTTTTTCTCACAAACACCATCAAATCTCTCTGTTTAATCTTCAGAATTAAATAAAATGACAGATAGATCTTCAGTTATTTTTATGTAGACATATTGTCTTGACTAATTTGAAAAGGAAAGGTTATAGATTGTGTTTGTTTTATTTGTAAATAATGTGTTTTGCTGCTTTGGAATGCAGAAATTTGTTATAATGCTGAAACTAGCAATTCTAATATGTACTATAACAGTGATTCATTTGCTAGCAAATAATAACATCTAAATTTTCTCTTTTGTGTTTCTTCTAACATTAGCTTGAATTCAATTTTCTTTATGAACGCAGTAATGACAATTTCAGTTGTGTGGTTTTCTTGGTGGGATTTTTTTATTTTTTTCCCAAGCTTTTTAGATTCTCAGCAACTGTTTAGAACACTGTAAAATAAGTGTTCTAATTTTTTTTATGTTGCATCCAGTTGGTATTGACGTATTATAAAGAAACAAATCTCTTAAGATGTTTCTGTTCTCAGTAACATTATTCTGAGGAATGGAAATAGTGCTTGACTGATGTTTATAATTTTAAACCTTCTTCCTAAAGCATCTTAAGTGTTTTTCCTCAACTTCATCAAGACTTTTCATTTAATTAAAAGAAAAAAAAAATAAAAACGGGGAAGGAGGGGGGGAGGGGATTTGCATTTAGTAATGGTTTTTGATCTTGTTTTAAAGGGCATTATTGAGTAGCAGTAGGTGATTCTTCAGTGAATGATTTAAGCTTGGAAGTATAACAGAGCCAACATATTAGAACTTGCCATATTTCAGAACTCCAATGAATAGAAATATAATAAGTACACTAAAGCATTAACTACTTCAAGATGTTCAGTTAAGCTTGATGTGAGTTTTAGGCGCTGGCATTCAGTGTAATTCCACTTATTAGTGAGTGAATCTTCTTAATTTATGCTTTTGGTTATAGAAATAAACTTTCCATTAATCACTGAATTGCTCTCATTTAATTTTATTTAGGAACTGTGTCTGAATTCAGACATAGTCTTTGATGGAAACTATGACTAAATCTTGAAGATCTGAAATGTCATATCTTGTGGGGTTACCTACCTCTGCTTAGCTAGCTCTGGTACATCGAGGAAGAGCCAGTTCTACTTTCCTTGTTTGATTCTGATTAAGATGCACAGTGCAGTGCATTGTCTACTTTTATACTCCGCATTAACAAGTTACTGAGATAAATATGTATTTGCTTGACATAGTGTGCATGTAGGGAAGAAGTTTAGTTTCTGATTCTATTAGCAAGATGAACTTTACATCTTTATTTTCATTCTGTGGAATAAAGTATTTGCTAAATGCAAGTCTAAATGCTATGTGTTTCCCAATTTCATTTTACTATGTTCATTTTACATCAGTTTAACTGGAGGGTATTGGACTTGCTGAGGTACCTTCCAACCTATTTTTTATGATTTTCTGCACCTAGTGATTGTGTGAAAATTGTGTCCCAGTTTCCATCCAGCCTGAAACTGATTTATTCTGTAATATTTTTTTTTCAATACTGTTCTGTTGAAGATTTTAGTTTTCATGATTCCTATGATATTCCCACACAGTTACTGAACAGCTTGACTTTCAGACATTTGAGTGAATTGAAGAGGGATAAAGATGCATGAGTTTTACAAGATGGTAGTAGCTATCACTTAATGGAATTTTTTCAGCTGCTAGAGTGATGGGCTTCCTTTAGTTGTTTAGAACTGGCAACTAGATATCTAGTTTTTGCTTGTGCCAGCAGACACATACCTTGCCATTATCACATAATATTATTTTATAGTTATCCAGGGCATTTTCATATGCTCATCTTACCATAATCTTACAGTTGCTGGTATCCTAGAGATGCATGTCTATAAAGAAAGTCCTAAGACACTCACAACATCTGTGAAATGAACAGTAGGTGATAAAACATCTTTTCCTAAAATCTTACATGTATTTCTTCATCAGTGAGTGGAAATGAAGTTGTTTCCTTTCTGTCCTCACCCAAAAATGGAAGCATCACAGTGAATATATACATCTTTTGCATAATGTTTCCTTTGTCTTCTTAGTCCTTGATCTTTTCTGCAGATACATTATTTTTACTTTCACTGTTGTCAATCTGTCCATAGTCAGTACTGTAGACTCTTCACTTGGAGTCTGATTGCACTAGGAATTCGTCCTGGGAAGTTGAAGCCAGAATCTTCAACAGATTGATCTCAACACTCTTCCTTCCACTAAAGTGCCCAAAGAACCGCAAGGATCTTGAGAGTGTTTGTTCAACGTACAGTAAAATCAAACTTGAACTCTTATGTCGATTTTCTCCCTTCTCCTTCAGTTTCTGATAAGTTCCAGAAAATTTACATTTCACTCAATCAAATTTATTTCATTATGGAATAAAAATGTTTACAATGATTTTATTGGCTTTATTAACCTTTTCCGTAAGGTGATATTAAAATCTGTAACATGTGAAAGCAGTATATATGGAGTTGGCAGGTTTGACAAATCTTAAAGTGTTTTTATTTCACAAAAAGTATTCAGTGTCATAAAAAATGTTTTGATTCTAGGCAGTAAATGCACTTAAACTATTAATACACATTTACAAAAATATTCTAAGATACTAACTAACCTTGTATACATTTGCAATTTTCATTAAGACACTTCAGTGCACATTTGCACAAGGTTACCAATAGCTTACAATGTTTTTTAAGTATTGGATTTGTGTGAAAATAAATGGAAATCTCTTTGGCAATTTCAAAGGCCTTAAAAATGAGACTTTTCTGCATTTTACTTCATCTACTTTATGTAAAGTGAGGATTAAAGGCATATTTTAACAAATCAGATTATAAAAATATTGTATAGTTTCCTTCCTTTCTCTGATTTTTTTAAACAAAATTTGAGTATGAATCTTCAAAATCGAGAATAGTCTTATTGATAATATGAAGCATAATCACCATTTTATTAGCAAAAGTTAAATATGTTGTGAGACAATGGTTAAATGAACTATGCTGATAAGTTGGCCAGTTCCATATTGCCCCAGCATGGTAGCTGGGGCTGTTTCCTGAAGGTAGAGGAGCTGAGATGGCCCCCACTGAGGCCAGACTAGACTTTTGCCAGTAGGGTGTCTGAGCTGAAGGAGCAGAGCAAACTTTTGGGGAGAGGGATCCCACAAACAGTCTAGCAAAAGGTGAGAGCTGAGTGCCCCCAGACCACATGTGCATTAGGGACTTGCATAGAGTTCCCTGGTGAGACCAGTCAGGGTGATAAAGGTGGTACCCTCAGGGTCCTGATAAGTAGGAATTTGTTGCAACGTATAATTTTGGTCCTCTGATGAAGAAGGTAATTTTGCTGAGCAATCCTCGTGACATGTGCATGATGGGAAATTATAAACCTGTCATAAATATCAGGTTCGCATATTCAGATGTAGATTTACAGTTATAATTTAATCACAGGATATGAACAGTTAGAATTTTGAAGACCATAAGAAAAGAAGGCATATGTTACCACTGGCATCATTGCTTTATGTTCAAGCAAATACTACTTCCTGGCATTATTCATATAATCTCCTGAGAGAAAGGTTATCGTGACAGGAGCTCCTACTTCAACAGAGATTTATTACCAGTTGTCATTTAAAAATTAGATTTGTGTGTGTCCAGGAGAGATGGAAGGAAATGGATGCTGAAGTTCACTACACTCCGTTCAGATCATATTAGATTCATGCTTATTACATTGTGTAGGATTATTTTTTTTTTTCAAAGATGGGTGGGTTGATCATAATCCACTAAGATCACATTCTAATTCTGTTACCCTAGTACCAATTTAGAGACATCACTTTGACGATTTTTTTTCTAATTCCTGTTATATTCTTATGAACTTGACAGAATTATTGCATTGAGGGAAACTGAATAACTTGCATTTAAATCTCAGTAAGAGCAGGTATTGACCAGTGAATCATAAGTCAATGTTCTTGATTTCATTGAAAAATTCTGCAAGATGTTATTAAACTTTCAAAAGTGTTTGGTTTTATATCAGTTTAGTGTGTCAGATTGCTGATGTACAATTTGTTCATTATTTAAAAGAAGCAACAAATCTGAAGATATCTGAGGCAATATAATGGATACTTCTTAAAGAACAAGCCTTTATGTCAGTGACTGATCTTGAATCTTTTAAAACATTTCTGAGTATAATTATTTAATACCAAGAGAGCGGTTAAAATGAACTTCAAGGTTTGTTTGTTTGTTTGTTTGTTTTTACTATGTATTATAATTTAGTATATTTTTGCCATTCTTTTTTATTTTCTTTTTTTTGAAAAATTGCAACTGATTCAGCAGGTAGGCTGTATAGGAAATTGTGTGTCTGAATTTGCCTGTAAAAATTTTGTCATTGTTTTTTCCTATATTGGCCCAGTAAATTAATGGAGGTGTAATAGAGAGAAAAATATTTCCATTTCCACTATGCAGTTATTGATGCTACTGTTTTCTTGGGAGACAAACTAAAGGAGACAGATATTTCTTTGTGTATTTACCTTATTATTAAGAAGAATGCTGCCTGCTTCACTTGTATTTTCTGGCCTTTATATCTTCAGGTTTTATGGTTTTGCAGCCTACTTTCCTTAGCACAGTTCTCTGCAGCACAGGAATAGATTAGAAGAAAAAACGTATAGAAAGAAGGTTCAACAAGTCAACAATTATTTGTAGTGATAACTTCCATCTCATAAGCACTAATTATGACAGTTTGATTGTTATAGTTTCTATGGTTTCATAGAAATTAACATGTTGCGATTCATGCGAGAGTTGTATTCTGTAAAATAGTGCCAAGGATTAGCCACAGAAATAATTCTTAGCCCATAGCAGAGTACTTGAGATATACAGATTTGGATAGATAGTCTCACAAATCACTGGGGAAGTAGGATGATGAAAATACAACTTTCAACAGGTACATTCATAATCCAGAGACTGAAGAAAACAAAGAAACTACATTGTTGGAATTTCTGCTCTTATACCATGTTGAAAATTCTGTCAGGGCTAAATTAGTATGGTTGGGCTAAGTACTCCAAATAGTTGTGAAATTCCTTTAAAGATGTTGTTGTCAAAGGACTTGCTTATAGCTAGAAAAAAATAATTCAGTATGCTGGAGTAGCACTGGATAGTAATCAGGTGTTAGAATTTTTACTTCTGTAAAATTTTATACATTGAAAATACACAGAAAATATGTGATACCCACTAAGAAAAACAGTTTAGGAATGTTCACGTGTGTTAGATATTTTGCTCATTAGACCTTGTAAGAAAAACATAATTACCAAATGGCTAGTATCTCTCTCATCCTTCTTTGTCATTTATGTCAGAATGGAACATGATGATGATTATTTGTGTGTGTGTAAATTTTGTAGTGCAGACTTGTGTTACACCCTTGGCTTTCAGTGCTGTCATCTTTGAAAACATGTTTTAGAGTCATTACAAGTAGATTTCAGAGCACTTCGTTGTTGTTTGTTGGTTGTTTTTTTTTTTTCATTGAGTTTAATCTTACCACATTCTCTTCACTATTGATTAATAACTTGCATTTACAAAATTAGACATTTATTCTAAGAAAGAATAGTAATGATTCTGCCTTAGGAAAACAGTGTCAACATTTCTGAGTACTTCTATAAGACTGAAAAAAGTATCCTTGGTGAAGAAAACTTGGCAATTTTCATGTGTTCTTAGGTGGAAGGAATTTGGGGAAATATGTTTGAATGAGAATTTGAAAGTGAGTATTAGATTTGTTGATGTGTTAGGACAAAATTTAGAACTAGAGGATAGTAAGGATTCAACTGCGATTTTTAGCAAATCAGTTGCTTCAAAGACAGCTTCAGTTTTATAGTGGATAGGAACCCCTTATTTAAAATTTACCCTGGAATGTAACAGTCTATGCACGTGCAACCCATTTTCCAGTTTGAGCTTTCTGATACTGCTTACTACCACAGCAACAAATTTCAGCCACTTAGCATCTGATGTGTGAAGAAGTAGGTATGATTTTTATCTGCTCCAAGCTATCTCCTTTCAATTTGTTGGGAAACACCTACTTCTGCTTTGTCAGAATTTGGAGAACAGCAGTTATGCATTCAGTTTATCTACCACATTCATGAGCTGGAAACCCTTGGTTGTGCTTCCCATGAGTAACACCAACCTGAGGAGTCCAAGTCTGTTTATTCTCTCTTCACAAGTAGCAGCTGCTTCTGAGCAAATATACTGACATCCTTTGTTCTTTGTATGGAATATTATTAAATTTATTGTAAAAATGAAGTAAAGTATTGAAGTATTGTATAAAACACCTCATATAAGATCTTCAAGACAGTTAAACACATGCTTCAATATTCAGAGCATTAAAATTTATGTAGCCTGAAGTAATTAAACAGTAATATAGACAAAATTATTTTCTTAATACTAGGACAATTAGTAAAACTATAATTAAATGACTAATAAAAAGATGTGTCAGCCTACTCCTGAAAAATTGAAGAAATATATGCTAAAGTGTGGCAGAATTATGTAGTAAAAGCACGACAGATAAAATGAGGAATTTCTTCTCCACACTTGTTTCTATATCTCTTGGTACTTGTCCATTCACTGCTGTTCTTCTACAATATAACTGAGCATCGAACAGTGGCTGCTGTTGAAAACAGATGATTTACTCTTCTGTTTCCCTCACACTTATTCTTGCATTGCTTTACTTATTGCTGCCACTGCTACTCCTCTGCCACCATGAGGGAATGCTTTAAAAAGCTGCACTGAAAATAAGTTAAGCCCTATTGCCCCTCAGAATGATTGCTTTTATTTTTATTTTTCTCAATTGTTTCTGCAAACTAGGTCACCATGGCTCAGATACTGTCTGTTATGCAAGAAAAGAGAAAGAGCTGGTACCAAGAAGTGCCTGACAGTTGTAGAGAGTCCAAAGAGTTTCCTTGCCTGGAAAAACCCTGTGTGTGTCTATGGAGCTGCAGGAAAGGATTTTTCTAAATCCTGAACATCTACATTAAGCTATCAAATTACAACTTAGAGTAATAATCAGTGTATTTTATCTGGAATATAAGTATATTGATATTAATGTTATTGTTAATATTGTATTTCATTTTCATCTTTTCTCACAGGGGAGTGGGAATTTAGTTTACTGAGTTGAGAGTGGATAGACTGTGGAGATGTCTTAGAGTTCTAAGCAGTTTAAATGACTCCAACTTGAAGTTCAGAACTCACCATGCCGTTTTAACCTTCTGACATTTCTGAAGAGCATTTGAGAGGTTCAAAATGTGAATAATTAAAAGCATATTTCACATCTAATGCTTAATTTTGCAGTTGCGACACTGCATCCAGAATTTGGGATGCTGCTGTTTATTGAATCAACATACATTAAAGTTTATTCCAGTATTGCTCCTTTAGAATCATAGTATCACCAAGGTTGGAGAAGAACTCCAAGATTATCTAGTCCAACTGTCCAGCTACCACCAATATTTTCACACTAAATCATCTTCTCTAGTACCTCATCTACGTGTTTAAATTCCTCTAAGGATGGTGACTGTACCACCTCCCTGGACAGTCTGTTTAAATACCTGACCACTGTTTCTGAGAATACATTTTTCCTAATACCCAACTTGAACCTCTCCTGGTGTAACTTCAGGACACTCCCTATAGTCCTATTACTAGTTATGCAGAAGAGGCTGACCTCTACCTTGCCAGTCTCCTTTCAGGCAGTTGCAGAGAGAGATGTAAGGTCTGAGGCCTCCCCTGAGCCTCCTTTTCTCCAGACTAAACAATCCCAGCTCCTTCAGCCACTTACAACTTGTGCTCCAGACCCCTCACCATCTTTCTTTCCCTCTTCTGGAAATGTTTCATGGCCTTGATGTCTTTCTTGTAGTGGGAGACCCAAACTTGATAGTATTCTTACAGGAAACTATTACTGTGTCTCAAAAGGGAATACACTGATTTATTTATTTATTTACTTACTCTCTTATGAGCTATCCAGTTTTTAAACATTAAAAAAAACCTTCCTTTTGATTAAAAAAAAAAACTACACTGGGTGAAAAATTCAAATAAATTTAATTTGTAATATCTTTACAAGCCACTATGAGATTAGTATTACATAGAAGATATATTCTTTTAAAGAATGATGTTTTGTAAAGTTTATTTGTAATTTTAATATGCATAGTTGTATAAATTCTACTGTTCCTCATAATTATTTCTTTTTTATTATTTATTTTAATATGAAGAGTGCCTGATTATCAACTTTACATAAAAGATATTAAATCAGCTTGATTGGTCCGTTCAAAGAAGGCTCATTTATTCTGTAATTTTATCATTTAACATCCCAACATTTGAGTATTTATTTAATCTGATTAAATAAATCTGTACATCTACTGGTATGTGGAATTAAGGGAATAACTTGTGGTAGACTTTATTAATTGTTTTTGCTAATAATTCCTTTGCTATCAGTTATGTCCTATTTGTTATAATTTCTGTTATTTGACAATTGTGATGACTGTTTTTTTTTGTTTGTTTGTTTTTGTTTTTTTTTAATAAACCATACAGAAAAATACAGTTCCCTCTTTAGAAGGATTCTTGAGTAGATTTTTTAGGATAATATGTGGGATTTTAAATTTCCTTTCTTACAAATTTCTGCCATGATCAGGACTAAATTTTGTTCTCAAAGTACAAATGGTTAATGATGCAGAGCTTTACTATGTATTCATGAAATAGTGACATTGATATATGATCTAATATCTGAGAAATTGAGCCAGCAGACTGTTTTTAGAGGTTGTGATTGGTACAAAGTTCTGTGAACATCTTAAAACTTTTGGAATCAAGGTTGACACCTGCAATGACATTTTTTGTTCTTTTTCTGCCAAGCCTGGAGCATATGCTCTTTAATCTTTTTCCCTATTCTTAATCAGTATCTTTGGCCTGGGAAATATCCACCAGAATACTCTTGTTAGTTGATATTATAAATAAACAGAAAGATAATGAGAAAAATCAGGCAGTCTGCATAGGATACAGCATAACTAGTTCATCCTACCTACAAGAATGTTCCTTCTGGCAAAAGAAAGATCTTGCTTTAGGCATTCTCTCAAGCTCATGCAGGGTCACTAAAGCACATGTCTTGCATAAGGTTTAAGTGCAATGGTTTCTTGTTTCCAGCTGCTTAATTGAACTAAAAGAAAATAAGCATGGGTAGCTTTTCTAGGTAAGGAATTAGAGTTGTCACAGTAGTGTTACGTAAGTGAAGAGTGAAAGCAATTCAGTGCTTGAACAGGCATCTAGCAGTAACCAAATTTTTCTTTTAAGGAATGGCCCCAAATATTTAAAAAATTCAAGGGATCTTAGTCAAAGGCAACTGCAGTCATGTTTGCTTTTTCTCATTTTCAGCAGTACTGCACTAGATCTGTCACCTAACAAGTCATTGAAAGCATCACTAAAGTATGGCTCATATCAATTGGCAACACAGGACATCTAAAGGGCAGGCATGCTCACTGCATTTGGTAAAAGATGGACTAATATTGACCATAGCTCCCACATAAGGAATTACCACAGAATAAGTAAATGTAATTGAATTTGGTTTTACCACATGGAGCTGTTGGGTGGAGCTGATATCAGAGCATAGGGCATTGTACTGGGAACTATTCCTGAAGTAGTAATATTTAAGCTATGCAAGGATAGCTACTAGTAGTGAAATGAAGCAAGAAAACAGAGAGCTAGAAGGAAGAGAAAAGTCAGCAGGCAAGATTGGTTGAATTAAACTGATAGGCAGTGTTTGCTTTCAATTTGGTATTCTCATTCATTCTGAAAGTAGACCATTAATATCTAAAGCCTTTTGCTAATCAACATTCCTTTTTCACACTTGAAAATATCTGTAAAATTTCACTCTGTTTCAGAAAGAAGCTCTTAGTAATGATGAATAATACCATTTGATATTTCATAATACTGGTATTATAAAAATTCCGCTAAGTGCCAAAAGACTGCTACATTTAGTTGAAACAAGACAAGCTAGGTTTAGTGTTTTAGAAATAGGGGCTGCACTTACTGGGTGAAGGGGGCAGAAAGGAGTAGCGGAGTGCCATGAAATGAGCAGGAGAGAGGTGTGAGGACATGACTCCTGCAAGTCAGCTTCTCACAAAGAAATTAACAATAAGGGGAATTGGGATCTTAATTTAAAAGATAGGCTGTCTCCATGCAAATTCTATGAAGTTTAGCAGTTCCCAGCACTGTAAGTTACAGTGCTTTCGAATACCTCATCCCTTTTACACCAGGGTTCTAATTATATACAGCAACATTATTTTCACACACCTAGCACGTGGATGTGAAAGTAGTGGTAAAGAGTTGTATACTTAGCAACATAAAAAGGCTTGTCAGAGAAACAGCAACAACAAACAATCAGGGAAGCGTGTTGTTGGCTCTAGTTGAGATTGAATTGGGCCTATGAATACTTGGTACTTGGAAAGAAGTAGCTTGGTTTTGATCATAGGAATTAGAGGATATTCCTCTTCAGGAGAGCTGAACAAGAAATAAAAAGCCATCGTTTGCCTAAAGGAAAAACTACTTCATGACAATAATCATTTAATATTATGTAAAGACACAAATGTATATGGCTGCATGCAACGTTCAGTTACATGCTGGCCTACTGACCAAAGCATAAGAATACCGTTTAACAGTCTCTATATAATTGACAAGCTACAGATTTGAAGATATTTTCTTTTTTATTTTCTTTTTTTACTTTTCTGTCAGAATGCCCTTTTAAAGATTGTTTTATTTCACTTCTTAATAATAAAAAGAAAACCCACAACTCTACTTTCCTAGCACCCTCATAAGAAAATCTCCTTCCCAGCAGAATACCAGATAACGCCGTGACATTCACAAGGGTTAAGGAGTAGAGAAACAATGAATGTAGTGATTACAGAGATAGTTTTGTCTTATTTAGGGCATAATAAGAACATTGTCATTATTCTGCTTGACTGGCTCATCTTTAATGCTGCCTTGGGCAATCAATGGGTAGATATGAACTTTTTTTTTTTTTTTGACCTTAAAATACACTGTCAAATCAAGTACTAATTTCACTGTCTTTGCATCTCTTCAGGGAAGGAAGAAAAAAAAAACAGAAAGAAGATTATTTCACTTTTTCTTAATCAGTAGTTTTTGTTACACTTGTTTGAATATGAAAACAACCTGTCAAGAAATTTCAAATTTTGCTATCATTAGATCAGGAAGAGCAAAACAATTAAGGTAGGCTGTCTGTGAGGGAAGCAGAATATGTGGTTTTGTATTTGGCAAAGACTCTTTACTCAGTCCTAGGACCTTCTCACAACTAAACTTCACTTCATGACCTGATGAGATTGGGGATTGGCCTGGGAGGAGTTCCTAAACATCAGAAGTGTGTTGGTGCTGCAAGCATCAGGACTCTACGCAGATTTTGATTGAGTCTGCAGGGCTGGTTCTGTCCCATTTGTAAGCAGAATTATAACTGTTGCCATGTGGAAGCCCAAAGAAAGAAGTAAAACAGAGCCCGAAGGCAGCTTCCTCAGTCCTCCTTCCTCAGCTCTGGGTTTGCTTCTGTTATTTAAAAATTGCTGAGGAAATTTTCAAAACCTGTAAGCAATGAGTTTTACACCCAATATTGTAAATAAATACACCAATATGTATTTAAGCTTCCTCTTTCGAGATCTTTCTTTTCTGATACATAGTTTTATCTGGAAACATGAATGGTACTCTGCACTTCTGAAAATGGCATATGGGTTTATGTACATGCTTTTAAGCTTGAGTTCGTACCAAGAAACTGAAGAGTTATATTCAAACCATGCGCCTGTTTTCACCTCTATTAATGTCAAAAGTCTATTTCCTTCTTTGAGACATTAGATAACGGATCAGTGATGTGAACTTGTCTTTTTGCTTTCTAAAAGAAAAGATGTTCAAAGGCAATGAGTGGGAGTTTGGCAGCGAAAGTCAGTGCTATCCCTCCTTTGTGGCCCCCTAAGTGGAGTCAAGGGTGTGCACTGAGTCAGTGCATTTCTCTTCCTTCTCTTCCTCTTGCCAGCTGCTGACCTCAGCATGCTTCTACTTGGGCAAGAATCAGCAAAGTTCCTCATGTTTGGCAGCAAGACTGGAGTAATCTCTGAGAAGTAAAAACCAGTAATAAATATCTGTCCTAATTTTTGGTTCAGTGGTGATTGTATTATTTGCGTCCTGTAAGAGCTATTTGCATCAAAACAGCTCTCTGCATTGCACTGTCTTTATATTTATCTGAATGTTACTAGTGTCAGTGTCAGTAAGGCTTAGTGCAAAATCTATTGCTTGCAAGAGTAGTTCCACTGGATCTAGCTTTCAGAGTAAGGACTATCATTTGCTTTTAAGAATTGACTAGAGTAAAAGCTAGGGATTAAGTATGAACCTCAATCTTCAGCAATAAGCCACTTCCAAATGACGCAGTCAATACAAGGCACCCACAAAGTGTTTGGAGGATTCTTTCCTGTAGTACTTAGGAGGTAGGAATTGTGAAACCAGGATTTTTCATCCTGGGAATAAAAACCTCTTCAGTTTCCCATATAAAAAGAGCGAGTGAATGATAGCTATAAAATTGATTCCATGAATAGTCTTGAACAGGAGGATGAAAGAAAGAAAAAGATTAATGTCTGTAATCTCTTCAAAATAGTGATGGCAGACGGAACCTGTTTAGACAGACTGCAGTCCTCAGAGAGACCATTTAATAAATTATGTACTTAATTCACTTAACATTGACAGTGACCTGGTCATGCAGTAAGAAAAAGATTGTTGCCTGTAGTTTGATTCAGAAAATTTGCATCTTAAAATGTATTTGATGTTCACATTAAAAACAAAACAATACCCTGAAGTAGTCCTCTGCAGTATTTAGCACAGGTAAGTTTTAGCCATCCCCGAAGACATCAGATCAGTGAAGAAGTTTATGTGCAAGCAGAGGCAACATGGCTTCTACTTGCTGCTCTTACTCTCCAGTACTTACCCTCTGACAGTGCTACTTCTCAATGCTGTTGTGCCTAAGAGAACTGAGCATGAACCTCATAGACAATGCATCATTCTTTTAAAATATACTTTTTAGTGCAGTCTTACTTCCCATCCACTTTCTTGTGTTGTTTCAGACACAGATGCTTAGAAAATTCTTTTAATTCCTTTAAATGCTTTCCAAATTCACATTATCCAGTTTGGACTTTAGTAGTTTTGAGAAAGAAATTGTGAGAAGGGAATCAGAGTTTTGAATTCTATGTCATAAATTTGCTTAAGTAAGCCATGATTTTAGGAAATAAAATGGCAATTGCCTGGTGTTGATCTCAAGAATTCCGGGGAGCGAACTCGGGTAAAATAGCTTGATTTTTCATTTCCTCGTATGGGATGTACACTTACTGGACAAGAAAATCTGGGAAGGAGATATAGAGATATATCTACAGTTTCAACCACTGAGCTGAATGTTATCAGCCCATTAATTTCCACTACAGTTCTGCAACCTCTTCTAAATCCTCAGTCTCACTGCCATATGCCACTGATCTTCTCACCATAAACCTATGAAAGTATATAACTTACATCTTTATGTGAAGGGAAGAATTTTTTTCTCAATAGTTTACAGAATAACTGAGTGGCATAGTAAAGTGTATATTGATATTTCGTTTACTGAATGTGCATACAGCAAATTTGATAGACATCAATGTATTTTTGTATAATAAATTCCTATGGATTAAAAACCTCTTCCTAATTTAGGAACATGAAATAACTTGCATGGTTATTGATCATGTTAAATATTTGATTCTGTTTTTTCCCTCAGCTAAAAATCAAAAGTTATCAGTCAGAGTATGAGAAGCTTAACATTAAATTGATTCTGGATAATATCTGAGGAACACTAAAGCCCTACCTTTCCTCCAAGAGGTAAAAGGCTTTTTCTTGCAGAATTCCATTGAGCAGGAGACCACCAACATTGAAACAGAGTTCAGTAAAATCTCTTTATACATTGTTAGCTCCAAAAGAAATGCTTCCTAATTCCACAGAAACTTCAGCAGATGTGAAGAGCATAATAACACTATATGATAGAGCAAATTCTCAGCTACAAAGCACTATTTTTTAACAATCATTCCTATTGTCTATGTGTTTTCAACTGTGATGAGCAAGAGCTTGTATGATGCACTCTTAAAAAATCTGCACCAGCAGAGATGACCTGCTAATGCCACGGCGTAAATGCACCACTCATTCACTGTGCTCACAGCCACTGTCTGTTCTCCATAAAAGTTCAGAAAGTATTAATGAGTGTCAGTGAGTGCTACTTTTTCTGCATGGAGGATTTAAATTCCACACCTTTGCATCTTATGCACTTCTATGTCAGACAGATGTGTCAGATTGTGCCTCTGTTGCCATTCGTCACAAGGCAACGAAATGTAATATAATTTTGTCAGAAAGGTTCAACCTCTACCACCATACCATCAACATCTGTCTCTGACATCACAGGACAACACAATAAGATAGGAGGCATTACTTTTGTAGCAACCCTTGCAGATACATTGGAAAAACAGTGGTTGTTTACCCAAGGTAGCGGAAAGGTAATACTCAGGGCTGGTTATATTTTAAACAGAAGTATTTATTTGCTTGTTAGTTTTTGCCTAACACAACTTCGGCAACTGTTTACAACTTTCTGTTAGGTGGATTTATCTGTCTCTCTTTGGAGTTTCTGAGCATGTTTTGCTAAAAATGAATATTTAGCAGCTAGTAAGCTTGCTGAGGGATCTATAGAATTGATTTATCTGTTTCCTTTTGGACCTTTAGGTACTTGCTTCACCCTTCTGTGTTCTTCTATCTTGTTCCTTATGTTCAGAACCAAACTGGCAAAGCTTTCTGGGTTGGAAGAACATTGTTCAAATGTTGATACATGGAGGTCTGTAATGATGAGACCATGTGGATATAGAGATCTTACAAACATACATTCAGTATCAGTGGTTTCTTGGCACCCCGGAAAACTGATTTATTTGTGTAAATATTTAATTGTAGTTAATCTGTTTTGGCCACAGAGTCTAGGAATGCAATCTTAGATTAGTCATGGTCAGAAATAATACTGACTTAAACATGATGCTGCAATTCCAGCTGTAATTCCTTGCCATTCTCTCACTTCCCAAACTCTGCCATTTGCTGACCTTGTCAAATTCCTAATCTTGAAGGTTTTAAGAAGATGTAGGAAGCAGGTCTGTTTTTCATAGTTTACTCTAGAACGTTAAGTTTAGACTGTGCAGACATGAACATGGAGATATTTATGTGCTGAAGTCCTAATGCCTGAATTTGATCCTCACTTCAAGGCATGCACTCTGGAGCTGAGTGCAACTCCTTTCAATGAGTTTTGGAACCCTGAGAGAAGGAGAGGCTGTTAATAAGTGTGAACTCTGTGTTTGGGATCAAGGGACTTAGAAGCCTGCCAGCTGGCTTTTCCAATTATCTCAAGTTTTCTTGTGTCCCTTTAGATTTCTGGATAATTGGGGTTATATGCTTTATTGTTTTCTCTGATTGTGAACTACTGCTGTTTAGATGAGCTTCAGCACTTTCATTGCCCTTTCTTTTTCTTTTTCTTTTTTATTTCATTTCTACTCCAGTACAATATTTACCCACAACTTAGGCAGATTTTACAGCTTCTATTTTCACGTAATTAAGTAGTATGACCATTAGATAATGCATAGGTTTTTAACCAAATGAATACATAAAAGACAGTCATTATTCCATTTGGATTTAGTTCTAAATTAATATTTACTTTGGCTATACTTTGCTTCTGTTATTTCTAAGGGATTATCTGATGAGCTGTTAGAAACCAGAAGAATCTTGCCTCATAAAAGAAAATTGGAAAATTGTATAACAATTGTAACATGCTATCACAATCTTTTTCAAATGAAACCTTTGTTTCGGCATGTTAGTAGCAAACTGATAAAATACAAATGTGCTTCATTGTTTAGGACAGAGATGTCCTCAAAAGGGTGCAGCAGAGGGCCACGAAGATGATAAAGAGCCTGGAGCACCTCTTTTATGGGGAAAGACTAAGAGACCTGGGTCTGTTCAGCCTTGTAAAAAGAAGACTCAGCGGGGATATAAATATCAATATCTACATATCTATATAAATATCTATAAATATCTGAGGTGCGGGAGGCAAAGAGACGAGACAGGACTCTTCTCAGTGGTGTGTGGTAATAGGACAAGGGGAAATGGCCACAAACTGATGCATAGGAAGTTCACACAAATGTGCATGGGAACTTCTTCACAATTAGGGTGATGGAGCACTGGCACAGGCTGCCCAGAGAGGTGATGTAGTCTCCTCCTCTGGAGACATTCAAGACCTGTCTGGACGCCTACCTGTGCAACCTGGGCTAGGGAGCTGCTTTGGCATGGGGGTTGGACTACATGATCTCTAGAGGTCCCTTCCAACACCTACAGTTCTGTGATTCTGTATTTAGCTGTATTTTGACATAGAACACAATCCAAATCAATCCAGAGTACAGTAACTGAAGACGACACACACAATCTTTTCCTAAACTATTGTGTGTTTACTGTTGTAGTAGCTGGACTTTTTACTATCAGATAACACATTAAACTTTTTCCTCAACCAGTTCCTACATTTCCAAGGTAGCAGAAGGATGAGCGTACAGGAATCTGGGAGAGGAAGAGGATGAATAACATTGTTAGGAATTAAACTGGCTCAGATTCACAACTTGGACTGGACAGAGACCCTCTGGTTTTAAAAACAAAGATGTGTGTTATTATTATATTTGGACCCTCTTCCTTTTACAGTGTAATTCTCTTTGACATGTTTGAAAAAAAAAAAAGAATAATGTGAGAACAACCATACTTTTTAAATAGGGAAGTATATCACTGTCATTACTTGTTTTAAGAACGATTTCATATTTTTTTAATCCTGAAGTGACTGTCTAGTAGACTGTTATTCCCTGCATGGGTCAGAAGAATTTATTTAAAGCATAGTGCAGAATTTACACATATTTAAGTGTATCTTTTCTCTTTTTGACTCAAATGAGAACATTTGAATCCTAGTGTTACTGCTTGTACAAAACTAGACTGCGTAGACATAGTTAGCCTGTGTGCTGTTTAGGAAACCAAGGCTGCTAATAGCTTCTCACTTGTCTACAAAGCCAGCTACCATCTGGTACTTAGCAATATATAACAACCATCCTGTACCTGTGCTGAGAGGTAATTAGTCTGCCCTCTATTGCTTTTTCACGTCAACGAAAAAGATGAAAATAAAAATTCAGCCACTATATTGGTACAGTGAAACTAGGGAGTTTAAAGGGCCCTGAAGCCATCTAATGTTGCTAGATTTTGTGTTTAAAAATAATAATAATAAAAAAATAAAAAGCATAGAAATGTCATGAAAGGTAAAGAATTTTTGGATCATAAAATCAAAGTTGAATGTATGAAAAATAAGTTGTTGTTTTTTTTCTCTCACTAGCAGAGGAGATAACCTTTTGACTTCATTAAATTTTATTTCCTGTTCTTAGACCTTCTAAGAGCTCTTAGACTTTTCCAGTTAGCTTTGGGAACCAATGGAAGAAAGAGTCTTCCAACGAATCTCAGATATAAGCAAAATTACTTTTATCCAGTAAGTCTGCACTGAGATTCATAGTATTTGTAAAAGCCCCACATCTTAATAATGAGTTACTTCAGTCTCTGTGATTGATACATTAACAAAGAAGTTAAGAATATTCTGATTTTGTGTTTTACATTTAACATTCCCTTGATACATTTATACTTGATGCACACTTGATGCACTCTCAGGTTTCTACCTCAGAGCTCAAAGCACTATGATATAGAAATTTTTGTATAAAGCAAACAAACAAAAAAACATTATTTTCTGTGGAACAAACATTTGGATAAAATGTTGTGTTTAACTAAAACAACACAGGTTTGCAGTTCCTCTTACTGAATAAGTATAGTCTTATCTTTTCAGCTGACCAACATGTCTAGAATCCTCCAAAAGAATATATGTACACCATTTTTTTATAGACAGTCTGAAATGGGTTACTTAGACCTTGTATTTCAATCCACTCTAACTTTCCGTATCCAGGAAGACTTAACTGGACTTCACTGGAAAAGGTGACAGAACTCTTTGCATTTGGAATGCTTTTCTTTCTCTGAATAGCATGAAGGACAGCTTCTTGATTTCAGTGTGATATTCTTTTTGGCTTCTTACATCTCTCCATACAGCTTTTGCAGTAATTTCATGAGCCAATGGAAGAAAGAGTTTATGAAATGAATCCCTGATCTAAACATATTTTACCTGGAGGTAGCATTTATATATATGCAAAGTTCAACTTCATAATTTATCTATTCAATAATGTGCCATTCATAAAATTTATCATAAAATATGCTAATTACACTGTTTATTTACCCACTTCAAAATCACTATAAAACTCTGTTCACAACTTTATATGATGGCTCTTCTAAAATATCACACTGTGTATTTTCAGACTAGAATATCTATTGGATACAAGATATCTTCAGATAGAAGAGGAATTTACTCCACTTATAAGTGTCTTTCTCATCTTTGTACTGATGGCTGTTCTTCTTCCCTGACTAAATATTGAAATTAAATCGTTCCTTACTGCTCTGATACTGGAGGTACCAAATGAAACTTTGAGTCTGCTTAGATTCTGTAAATGCTCTGTAGGGTAGTCAGTATTAGATAGTCTCTCTTCTTCACACTTTTGGACAGAAATGTATTTGAAGAGAAGCATAGGCCTCCTTTTTCACATATGACTGCTTACTTCATACTACCTAATGTTAGAATAATCAGAAGAAGAGCATGTGATAAAATTGAGGTGATGTGTCCTTCAGAAATGTTAGGAATGTTGAGCCTCTGTTGTTAATTTTCTAAATAAAACTGAATACTTGAGAGTAAAAGATGTAGTCCGTAGAAAGGAATAAATCTTCAAGATTTGTATAGTCTTAAGTCTATACTTAGGCTGAAAATCTGATCAAGTAACTTGTGTGGGTTGATACTGTACAGTCATAACTCTCTACGTTATTTACTCTACTACCAATATGTATATTCAAGCAATCTTATTTTATATAGAGTTATTTTCATATATTATGCAGATTCAAAACAGAAATAACAAAAGTTTTTCCTGAAAGTGGTGATTTCAGACCATGAAATCCACCTAAGGAACAAGGTAATAATTCGTATTAGATATCTGGATCATTTTGCTTTGCAGTTAATCTTACACTGGTATTTTGCAGCTCAAAAGAAACTAGGACAATATGCAAATGAAATGTATATTGTTAATATAATAAATTATGAGGAAAGAAAGACTACTTTTAGACTGATCTTCTATCCTCTAATGAAATTATAGTAATTCAACAGAAAGAATTTTAATACTGCAAGATTAAGTTATTTTATGATGGCAGATTTTTTTTTTACAATACTCTGTCAGGAAAGTGCTAATGAATCTTTACAGAAAATGGTCTTAGCAGGAAATTTTCAGTACCTTGTTATGTAAAAATAAAAGTCTGAATTGGACCTTGACTGTGTAGGAGTGGGGCCAAGGAGAAGAAAAGAGAAATGATCTTCTGTTTCTTTACACACTGAAAAGCCACTGGTAGAATACTGTACATAGCTCAGATTGCTTTTGTTGCTATGAAGATGAGAGGAGAACTACTCAGTACTGTTGATAAGGTGGCAGAAGAATTATCCAAGATGAGAAAAATTAGTCTTCTGAAGTGAGAATTGAAGAGTTCAGTTTATTTCACCCGTAGACAAGATAGCTGATTTTTTTTTTAGTCCTGGTGTTAAAAGTGTAACAATATACTTTAAAAATTTTACCAAAAATCACAATTTTACTACCATTCTGTCTGTAAGGATAATTAACGTAACTGAAGTGATAAACAAAGGAAAAAGAAAGCATATCAGTACTTTATTACAGTCAGATGTAATGTGAGTTTTTGCTTTTGTTGGTTTTTTTTTTTAGGTTTTTTTTTTTTTTAATTTTTTATGGTGAGGCTTTTCAGATTGAATAGTAGATGTGGTTTGTTTGGGTAGTACTATTTATCCTTCTAACCTTAGAACTTGTGTTACTCTAATCATTCTTCAAAAGCTGAGAGGAAAACAGGATCATTCTACTCAGCCTCCACATGTTCATCATAATGCTTTCAGTTTTCATTATATAAGAGCACCATCCTTGCTTTCCTAGGCTTCAGGGCTTTTGACAGTTTTTTGCTGGGCTCAGGGAGGTTTGGCTTCCTAAGCACAACCACTGAAAAACATATTTGTCTGAGCATTAATATAAGCCTTTTTGTGATTTATCTTGATCTGAATATGGGACATGGAGTAGTGTTGGTCCAGTATTCTGAAACAGTATGGGAAATCCTCTGTTTACCTATCTGACTGATGTATCTTTCTCACACAGCCAGGATCACAATAATAAGCAGATTTACAGCTGGAAAGCAAATATAATTTTATTTCATCTCATCTTGTGAAAGGAGCCTTGAGGGAGTGATAAGTAGCTGTGTTCTCCTTCAGCTCAGAATATGGATTGCCCTCATGGGTCACCCAAGCATATCTAATCCACTGCCTCCACTGTGAATTCCTTGAGCTCATGGTGGGGCCCAGAGCTGTCCCTGCTGTGCTCTGTTGCACAGGAGCTCAGTCTCCTGCTTCATCCTGAAATCACTGCCCGTCCATTTGTACCAGGTCAGATTAGGTGATCTGGTGAGTTCTGCTGGCTTGTGGCAATGCAGATATACAGGGTAGCCATACCATAGTCAAGAGTATAAAGTTTGGTGCGCATTTATTGCCTCTGCACTCGTCACTCTTTGTTGCTTCCTGTTGTGCTTTTCTGTTTACTTGCCTAAGTGTGTGGGACACCATCTGTAGTCATTACAACAATATCACTAAAATATAGTTCACTTCTCTAGTGCCAAAAATTGGTGTTTTTTTCCTTTTCTATGCTTTCTCTACTGGAAAGGCTTTCTGCTTAAAATATTCCAGTAGTCTGTTAGAAGAGAAAGTATTTTTCCTAAAAGAAACAATGCTGTTTTTCATGTTTCCTATCAGATCATGTGAAATTCACACCATGGGAAGATTCTATTCAAGAGCTGGGTGAGAAGGAATGCCTGCTTTCTGATGTTTTGTGAATAAATATCCCCTTCTATAATAAATAACCTTCTGTTAAATAAATAACCTTCTGTGTGTTGATTAGGTTTGTATACATACGTATACATTGTATATATGTTTTCTATACATATTGTATAACAATATATGTATAACGATCACATTTCCCTAATCTGGATTATATACAAAGAGTGAAAAGTAACTGACAACTTCCCTGGCAGTTAATTAAGCAGGAGTCAGGGGTCCTGAGAAGAGTGACTGGGAAATAACCACATTGAAACAAAATTACAGCTGTTTGTCAGAGCATGTATAGTTCTAAAGTTTCTTAGCATCAGATCAGCAGGGAGAGGAGAGCATACGGATAATGAACTCCTAATTAGGGTTTTACCTCTAACAATCAGGTTCAAGCTTACTCCTTTTCACTTACCTAACTTTAAGCACCTTGACCATTGTAACTACATGCTGCTTTACTTGTCTGTGCCCTACTTGCCCCAATGCAGTAAATACTATACTAATCATTAGTGCATGCAAGGAATGTTGACAGATGCCTACTGTAAAATAACTTCTATATTGGCTTTTCAGTTGATGTATGGAAACCTGTACACTAATCTTGATTAAATTTCAGGTTTTCAACATTATGTGCAATGAAGAGAGAAAGCAGTGGCATTTTAAGGAAAAACTTATGGATGAGCGCTGATAGAAATGAAGGAAGTAAGAAGTAGAGACTGAATAGGAGTAGTGATATGAAAATTCTGTGAAAATGTGAGAATTAGGGAGCATCAGGAACTGATAGCATTTAGCGGTAGCAAATGAGATACCTACTGGAATTTTTGCCTCATATTTAAGAAAGAAGGAAGATACATTTCAGGGAAGGAAACAGAAATATATCACATAATTCCTGCTGAGACTGTTCTGGAAGAGGACAATATTTAGTGTCTAATTCTGATTATTGAAGTTCAAAAATGGAACATCAGGTGGGATGAGAATGGGTGATTTTTGTGACAAACAGAAATAATGCTGTAGATGAATGTAACCTTGGGCTCCAGTGGTTTGGTGGCACAGGAAGGAGGCTCTATTTATAAAAGTACTTCTAACTGACCAGTATAGTATTGTTTCATCTACCTTCTATTAAGCATAGGTAGTTGTTAGTGAAGATTCGTTTTGCCAAAGAAATTTCAGGTAGATTTGCTTGTTAAATGAAGCATTTAAATAAATACTTAAACCTCCTCCCCCCCCCCCTTTTCCCCCCTTTTTTTTTTTTTTTTTTTTTTTAAGCAATGAACTAAGTTTATACTTAGAAGAGAAGGGATACTAAATACCTCAAAATGTCTGCTGTGTACTTGTCTCTTGGAGAACAGGATAAGTCCCAGTGGCAGAGGTTGCATTTCTCAGTTAATACATTTAAATTGGATTGTTTCACACATAGTAAACTTTTTTTTCCTTTATCCAAGCTGGAGTGGTCAGTTGCAATGGAAACAGTAAAATAATGTTAAATGGGGCTGGGATCTCATAAGTTCATAAGTTCATAAGTTCATAAGGTTGGAAAGGACCTATAAGATCATCTAGTCCAACCATCCTCCTATCACTATCTCTACCCAACTACTAAATTAAATCCTTTAGCACCTCATCTAAACACTTCTTGAACAGCGCTAGGGATGGTGCCTCAACCACCTCCCTAGGCAAAATCTCCATGTTCTACTGTGTTGATGATGGTTTTGTAGGTTACTGGCTTTTCTGTTTATTTGTTTATTTGATAATGTTTGATATGTGGCTTACTGTTCCATTTATATCTCCTTAGATCATCCTAAACAAATTTTCTTATTTCCCTTTAAATTAAATGTGTATAATGTCTTAATTCATCAGGCAGTTATTTCCCTTAAAACAGTTTATTTGATATTCTGTGCCTTTCCAGTACAGAAACTGTGGTAACTTTTTCCAGAGACCAGTAGTCCTAAACCAATTTCACAAACAGTTACTTCTGCATTAGCTTGCACTTATGTCAGGGATAGCAGTCTTTCTTGCTGTTTTCTTGTCCATTATCTTGGAAGCATGTGTATGATGTACTACTTTGTGTAGAAATGTACAAGTAAATTAAAGTTTATGTTTATGTTCAAGAAGATGCAGCTGAAGAAATACATCTTGCGTTTGAAGTGCAATGTAATGAAAGCAGTAGTTTGCTTTATGGTCTCCCATCAATTCTCAAGAAAGCTCTGTACAGGACACAGAAAATCAGCTCAACTCTGGTAGTAGAAAGGAACACTGTATTTGAGAAACAGAGTTGTCAGACACAGTTTTCTGCTTTTCAGCACAGGCTGAAAAGTGTTTTGGTACTAAGCAATAATTGTTTGAAGAACAAATTATAAAGAGGGAAAAGGGACAGAATCCTTTTATTTAAACGTTTTAATCTACCCATTCCTTTGAAAAGGAAGAGCATAGGTATGAAATTCAAAGTAAAAATTTTATTCAGAGACAGCTTCCTTAGCACAAAGAGGTCTTTTCTTGATTTCTGAGGAATAAGGCAGTCTTAGACAGGAGAAATGGGTTAAACAAAATGTACCAGCCATGCAAAAAAAATTATAAGAAATTACTATGTGAATTTACAAATATGAGAGCAAATGTCAATACAAAAGAAATGGCCACATGCAAAAAACAGTAAATACTTGGAAATTTGTATTTTTCCTATACTGAGAACAAAGGAAAAAATGAAAACACGAAAGAACAGAAAATAAAAACACAGAAAAAATATATCATCTTAAAATGTCTTTTAAAACAAACAGGGAGGTAGTTTGAATAAAAATAATTTCTGAAAACTGTGAACCTAACTTTATTTAACACCTGTTAAAAGCATAAAATCCAAAAGATATATATGAAATTTTAATGGTGAGAGCATATGGAGTATTCCACTATGCCATAAGAGCTAGTGGCAGACAAAAAACACTTGAAAATAAGGTTTCATTCTTTCTGTCAAAAAGAAGCCATTATAAAAAAGGGCTAGGGAATTGAACAAGATAATTTTTCAAGGGAATAAAATACCAATATATCACAGCATATCTGTTTCAACTCTTGGAGTGAGACAGGAATAAGAAAAAGTAGCAAATCCTGAGAGATGGAGAGATTTGCTACTTCTGTGATTTCCCCAACAGGAATCTTTTTGTATATTATGGACAATCTCACAGTATGAGGTACTTGAAAGACATAGAAATTGCAGAGGGGGGAATCTAGAAATATTTTCTGTGGTTTTATGAAAGAAAACCAGAGAAGGTAGCAAGAAGTTCAAACTACCAGTTTGAGCTTAGATTTTACAGTTAGTAATAATAATAATAAAATCAACACATCAAACATCTTATATAGTTTAAGATCCTTTGACAGAGGAGATGGAGATGTTCCCTTGAACTCTTTTCAGTGAAACTCTTGTGTGAGAATATCTACATACCTTAATGAATGTGGTCTCCAGATATCTTTTTCCTGTTTCAGCAGTCATAAGTGTATATATATATATGTAAACATGTATGTATATATATGCAAAGACACATCCTACGTTGACTGATGGCCGTTTACTCCTAGAACATGCAGAGCTCTGTAATATTTTTCACACACACAAATACACCACCATAGCATGGATATTTTATATCCAGATCATATGCAGAATACATCAGTGCTGTTCTGTCTTTCTTATAATAATCATCAAATTGTCTTGCCATCTTGCTTAGTGATCTAACTGCTGGATGACCATTAGTTGTAATGTAAATAAGAGGAAACAATAATGAAATTTCTTGATAGTACCAGAATTTAATCCCCAAGTCTCATTCAATATATCTTTGCATGTTATAAAGGTCCTATTAACGAGTTCTTTGTGTAATTCATCATGTTGACATAATTCAAACCAGTTGACTTAAATCTACTTGTGAAGTAAAGAGTTGGTGAACTCTTCATGAGATTACTGGCATTTTAGCGAAGTTAATGGAGAACTGAACATGCTGTGGAGCTACTCTGTGAATGTGCTATGGGACCTGATCTTGAGTTTCTTAAACATTTAACAGAAATTATTTTAGTGTACTCCAGTGTTTATTGCTAAATGATTTTTCATATTGCTGCCGTACAAGGTATTGATTATTGTCTTAAGATTATTGGAAATAGATATGTGAACAAAAACTATTATTTCTGTCACAGATGATTTATCTGAAATTGTATTTTCACTGAGAAATAGTGATGACAGTGGTTCAAGAATATGATAACATTTGTACAATCTAAACTGTACCTAAAATGAACAATTGCAAGCAAGTCAGTAGTGACATTTCAAAGATCCTGAAAACACACAGAGATCCAATTTAGTCCACTGTAATCTTGGAAGCTGATAAGCTGCTTACTCTAATTAGATTCTACACATGGATCTTTGCAGAATCCAGGGACTAGCCTGATATTGTTGTTTGGAGAAGAGGAGGCTGAAAGGCAACTTCATTGCTCTCTGAAGAGGGGAAGCAGAGTGAGGTGCCAGGGTCTGCTCCAACTCAGCAATGACAGAACATGAGGGAATAGCAAAAACATGCAGCAGCAGAGGCTCAGACTGGACAGTAGGAAAAATGTCTATCATAGTGGTAGTCAGACACTGGAACAGGCTACCTGGAGAGGTGGTTGATGCCCCATGACTATCAATGTCAGTGTCCTCAACCAGTGTCATTGGTTTTATTGCCAAAACAAAATGTAAAACTTAAGACTGATACAAATCATAGCCATGTGCTGTGCTTCATTTATAGAAATAGTAACTCCATCACTGGAATTTTTTGCAATTTGCTTTGCCTTCTTCCTTAATCGCAGGAAAGAAAGAAACTGATTTTAAAGAGTTTAACTGCAGATTGTCTCTATAAGAAGGAAAGAAAACTGTTTTTAAGTTCTTGCATATTTCAGCTGCCAGCTATGAAGCAGGAGGGAACTTGTCGTAGAATTTGAGAATGATGACTTTGACGCTGACTAAACATTTTATTTCTTAACTTCTACATTGGCAGTTATATCCAATTTATCAGGCAAGCTGTGAGTGTAATCTCCGTAATCATTCCCGTATGTTTTTGTTCTTTTAAACACTGTCAATTAAGAACATTTTAATCACGCTGTCTCTGGAGCCTCTCACTCAAAACATTAGTTCAACATGATACTCTTAATAGAAAATGTTCTGGTTGAAAAGACAGCTACTGCTTAAAATACATCGAAACCTACAGTGCGTTACAAAGGGATTTTTTGATCTTAGGCTGAGAAAAGTATTACTTTCAAAAGAGATTTTTAGTTTACTTAAGAGCCACATATTAGATGTTACTTAGATGCAAGAAAAAATGGTGGAATCTCTGAGATGAATCCATAAGATTTCAATCTATAAAAATAATAATTGTCACAACTGCTATATATTTATATCCCTGGCATTAGGAGATGTTCTGCATCTTAGGAGTCAACAAACAATTTTTTACACATGTTCATATGAATACTGTTGCCTTCAGAGCTGTCCCCATGCTGCTTGCCCTTCTGAGGTGAAGAGGATTGTATCTTCCTCTGTTCTGTTGTGCTGCTGGGCTCGCTGGACCCCGCAAGGGTTTACTCACATTTTTTTGCATGTTAACAGATGAATCATAGAGCCAACCTTACCTACAGGAGGCAGAGCTTTGGCTAGGAAATGACAAGAGAAAACAAGTATGAACTGTTGCTCATAACTGGAAACAGCTGTCTTCCAGCATCTTTAGCTAGTATGTATCCACCCTAGCCTCAGACTGATATCTGCAGTTCTGACAGTTCCTGACTGCCTGCTGCTACTCTGCAGTTGAGTTTTGCAGCTGACACCTCTGGCCACCTGAGCATTCTGCCTCTGGATCCTTCTTCTTTTTCCCAGTAGTGTGAGGATCTTAGAGAACTTTTCTGCTGTTTCCAGACAGAGAAGTTTGTGTTCTGCCCTGTTTAGGAAAGAGTGTATTCTGTAGTATGCTACTTGGGCTTGCATTTCTGTAAAGGTAAGAGCAGTGTGTTGATAATTTTAACTTCAGCTGACAAGTAGTTTAATTTTCAACTGTGGTGGTACTTAGGAAGCTTTTAAAATTGATGGGGTTTGTTCAAAAGCATGTGCAAAAGTATGAGCCATGAAATAAGATAATACATTATTAATTAAATACATGTTAAAGGACTTAGGTCATGGCTATGGAAACAAACCACAAAATGCATTAATATTTGTGTTGAAATTTAATAATATCTATTTATTAAAACTGATACTGCATTGACACAAAACAGAATAATGCTGGAGTTCAGTATTTTTCACATTCCTTTGAGTCATGATGATGTACTGATTCCACTAAGTGCCAGTGCAACAAATATTTTCAAATGTGGTACAGTATAGCATTCAACTAAAGTCGATATCAAATGAATGTTAGATGAAAATTATGGAAACTATTATCTTGAGCCATCTGAACATGAAACAGTCTCTATATTGTGTTACAACAATCATCTTCAAGCAATGTAATGTTTGTTGCATAAGTACACGCACACTATATGCTGAGTTTTCATTTACGGCAATGAACTACTACTATTATTGAAGCAATTGGAAGAACAAAACAAAAGAAAACAAAAAAGGATTATTAATAATCTGTAGCCTTCCACTATAAAGGACTGGAAAGAAATAATAAGATTCTAGCTTCGAAAAAAATATGCTGTAGATATTTCTGTTTTAACATTCTTTAAAGATCAACTTTAACATTTTAAATGTTTGTTTGTGTGTGTGTGTCTTCATCATGTTTTTCTGATGCACAGAAATAATACTATAAAAATACTACTTTGCAAATAGATCAGTGTTGTGCATGCATATAGCAGTCTGTCCCTTTTCACAGAATCACAGCATTTTATTAATAAATACATTTTTCCTTTCTCACTCCTGATCCTATAAAACTGAAAATTTGACTTTATTGTCTTTAGCTGAGCCAATTGAGATTAGACTTTCTCATGAGAAAAGAAATATGAAACTCATTTTTTGTGTAACTCTCTTGAGTTCAGATGTATTGCATTTGCCTATCTGGAAAAGTATTTCTTCTATGTTTGTCTACATAGGTAATTAAAATGAAAGAACTACTCTGTTTTTAAGATGTCCAGCTTTGTTTGAAAGATTGAGGGAACAATTTAGATTAAAAGCCCTCCTCAAGGCTCTTCAGAAGTATGTAGCACCTGTCTGAGGAGCCTGTCCCAGTGCTTAGCCTTCTACACTGTGAAAAACTGCCTCCTTCTATCCAGTGGGAATGTTTCACTATTGCCACTTGTGCACATTGTCCCCTATCATATTGCTGTGAGCATCTTGCATGAGAGCTTGGCGCTGTTGATTCTGCTGCTTCTGCCACTAGCTTTGTGCTGTAACTTCTCTTTCTAAAATCTAGTAAGGAGTGGGAGGCAAAGGGATGAGGCTGGACTCTTCTCAGTGATGTGTGATGATAGGACAAGGGGAAATGGCCACAAACTGAAGCATAGGAAGTTATATTGCACTGCGTGGGAACTTCTTCACAGTGCAGTAATGGAGCAGTGGCACAGCTGCACAGAGAGGTGGTGGAGTTTCCTTCTCTGGAGATGTTCCAGACCCGCCTGGATGCCTACCTGTGCAACCTGGGCTAGGGAGCTGCTTTGGCAGGGGGTTGGACTACATGATCTCTAGAGGTCCCTTCCAACCCCTACAATTCTGTGATTCTGTGATTCTTTTCTAGGCAAGCAGACACACTGCTTCCACAGCTTCGCTACACGTCACATCCTTCAGCATCCAGACTATCTCTGATGCCATTTCCTAGATCACTTTTCTGAATGCCACCCCATCCCTCCCCCGCATTAATCACTCCCTCCAATCTGATGTCTTTCAACTTACATTCTGACTCACTATTCATATTGTTGATGAAGATGATAGTAAGTATCTGGACTGGTATCAACATTTGACAAACACATTCCTGGAATCAGACTTATGCTCCAGTCAGATTTCTTCTACCTTGTGGCCTACCCAGTCCAATACTCCATAGTTTGGCTAAAAGGGTACTGCAGAAAGCTAGACTAAAAGACTCTACTAAAATCAAGGGATGTGGTCAGCACTGTTATCTTTGTCTATGTTCCATCATAGAAGACGAATTGGACAAGCAGGATTTACTCTTGATAAATACAAACTTGCCAGACAGCTTTATACTATTTATTTATTTATTTATTTGTCTATTTATTAATTAATTAATTCATTCCAAGACCTTGGAAATTATTTCCAGGAGGATTTGCTGTACAAATTTGGAAGGGTTTTTATGATAAGACTGACCACTTGTGGCTCTGCAGTTCTTTCTTCTTGCTTTTTTTTTTTGGGAAGATGAACAGATTGGAAGATAGCAGAGAATAATGATGGCATTCATCCCACATATATCACAGGATGCAACCTGACCTATTATGTATTTCTCTAGTTTTAACTACATAACCCTAAGTCTGAGAGAATGAGCGAAAAGAAGAATAGAACATTTCATTAATAAATTAATATTTCCAAGTAGAGAAGTACATAAACTATTAAAAAAATGATTGGTTATTAATTTCCTGGATTCTTTAAAGAAAAAATATTATTTTCCTGGGCATACTACAGAAAAGGAGTGGTCTTTTTCCTTTTCTTTTACATGACCCTGAACTGGATGTAAGGAAGATTTATTTTTTTTATAATGAGAGTGTTGAGACACTGGGAGAGAAATTGTGGATGTTATATCACTGGAAGGGGGTATCAAAATCAGGTTGGACAGGGCTGTGAGTAGTCTGTTCTAGTAGCAAAAGATGCCCCAGATTAAGGTAGGAGGATTGGAATTAGGTGATCATTGGGAGTACCTTCCAATTCAAGCCATTCTGTGATTCTTACGTGATAGTTTCAATCTTGGTTAGAATCTGCGTACTTGACATTGTGATAGGGAGCCACTCTTCAGTAGTTTTGATTTAATAGTAGAAAGAATTTGAAGAGTAAACCAATAATGACAGTTTATCTAAAGATACATAGAAAGAGAACTGGCAGATTCCACTTTGCGAAAAGCTTCTTTCATTTTGGAAGTTACATGATCAAAAGCTAAGTACTTTAGTAAGGCTTTTTACAGGAAATAAGGCTTCATATGATGTCTCTTTCCAAAACACCTTTTGTGAACAGATGGGTAGCAATCGATTATGTTTACAATTGGGGCACTAAAGAATATGTTGTCATTTTTTCCCCTGCTAGCCATTTATCTATTTAATTCTTTGACAGCACAGAGGAAATCTAACTAAATGTTCTGTTTTAATTAAAATGAAAGTAAATTTATTAGTCAGAGAAATTCTATGTTCTGTTTATGCTTGAGGAAAAAAAGCAAATGTGTCTGCTTCACTGTTTGCCATCATCTAGCATGAGGTTATTTCTCATTGCTTATTTGGCCTCTGGAACAAAATATACTAGTGAAATTTTTTATTTTTATTAATTCTAACAAATTGTAGCAAGCTGAAAATAGGACAAGAAGAGCACTTCCTAAGAAACATTCTAGGAGGGGTTTGTTATTTGCGTTTTTTGTTTGTTTGTTTGTTTCTAAATCTAAATAAATGGCAGTCAATGACATTTCCTAAAAGGAAGCATGTGGTTGATTGGTAGAACTGGAGTGCTTCTTCAAGTAAAACACAGAGAATAATCATCAGTCTGGTTCTTGAACATTGTTTCCATTTCTTCAACTCTCTCATTGTCTGGCTGGTAGAGGATAAGGTGGAAGAGCTTCTACCTCAGCGATATCACACTTTTATCTCCACTACAGTGTCAAAATCCTCTGTAAAATCTCATAATTTCCCACTTGATATCAGCATATCAGAGAGAGAGACATGCTAGTAGCAGGTCTGGAATCTTAGGACATGTAGTATGTTTGAGCATGCTGCGCCTGCACGGTAGCCCTTGGTAGGGGGGATTCTTCATCAGCTACAGTACTGTAAGACTACCTCTGAAGAATATGCTTTAATTTTGTTTTGTTGATGGACACTTCTAAATTATAATGCTGTAAACCTCAGCTTTTAGACGGTAGAAGTGTCCAAGAAGTTTGTCTTTTGTTTTTCTTCCTCTTAATTCCTTTTTCAGAAATCTGCTTGGATTTATTCTTTTTCATGATCTAATCAGAAACTAGGTTAATCTAGTTAATGGAAGCACTGGGATTAGATACTAATTGACTCTACAACCCTGTACTAAATACAGTTGTCCCGCAAGCTGTGATGATTTGGCAACTGAGATCTCTGCAAAAGAGCTCAGTGGTTTTCAAAATCCAGCTTTGGTCCTGTATTACAGATCAATATAATCGCAAAGTAAAATCACTACAAATATAGTGCAAATTTGTCCCCTTGTAGAAAAGAAGGCCAAGAGCACCCTGAGTTGTTTTGGAAGGAGCATCAGCAGCAGGTCAAAGGTCATCCATTGCTTCAGCCATTGTGATATTCACTCCATGAAGAAGATTAGGGAATGAGAGTATACATCATGTCCGGCAAAGCAGAGATGGCAGATATGGTACAGTTTGGCCTGGAGAAGATTCTAGGGGAGTATTGCCAGTAATGAATATCTGATGGAGGGTGGAAAATGTGCACACGGACAAGGCATGAAGCAATAAGCACCAACGGTTTTGTTTAAGCACAATAAAAACTCTGTCAGCATGAGGGTACTCAAGTACTGGAACAGGTTACTCAGCAAGGTTATGGAGTCTCTATTGTTGGTGGCATTCAGGGTTGTGCTGGACATGGCACTGAGCGTTACTGGACTAGATGATCACCAAAGGTTCTTTCTGATCTCAGTGATCCTGTGAATGTGTTTTACATTTCGGAGTTGTTGATCCTGTAAGTTGTTGAGCAAAGAAAATCAGACTGCATTTTCATATTTGCAAGAAGAGGAACAAAATAAACCAAGTGAGGACTCCAACATCCTATAGAAACTTCTACATAAAAAAAAAATAATAATAAAAAAATCCACTTCTTAAGTCCACTCAGCTCCTGTGTATTTCAGCATTTTGGTTTTAGTGGAAAGGATATTCTCACTTCAACAGTAATCACACCATCAACTTGTAACATTTTATAATTCTCATTTTTGAAGTTCTGATTTTAGAATTCTCTTTTTTATCTGCTCTGAGCCTACTGAATGTAGAGTGCATGAGAAGAAATTTTTTTATCGCAATAAAGATAAGAATGTCCCAGAAATAATTTAGAGTGATATCAAGAAGATCTGTCTTCAGGCTGTCCCAGATTTTGCCTATATGTATTTTCCTACCTTTAAGAAAAAATTTATTAAAGATCCTATTATGGCTGGGAAGGATGGTTGTAAAAGCCACAAAGTTCAACCAAATATAATATTCGTAACCTGAAATCAGACATTCTTGTAATCAGCTCATACACTGTGTAAAAAATAAGGCATCTAAGTTACCATTTGCTCCAATCTAGAAAGAAAATTAATCTGTGAGGATTTAATGTCAGCCTGTTAGGGAAAAATGATTATTTTTTGCCTTTATTAGTTTCAAAAAACTAAAGACTGGTTTTCTTAGGTTTAAATTTATGAAAATGTTGCCTGTTACATATAAACCCCATAGAGTTATCAGGGAGCATCCCATTTCACAGTGGTCATTGCTGAATATGCTGTTACCAAGCTATATTGCTATACTGGTCTCCTGGGAAACATCCCAATTAAGTGAGTTTGGTGATTGAATGGTGTCCACTGTATATACATTAGTGTGAAATTCAACATGATGGGCAGAAAGGTCAACTGATGTCTGAGTCAATCATTTCAATGTCTTTAGCTGAGTCTTCTTTCTCCTACTTCCCATGGTGTTATGAGGCTGAGACTTGGGGCTGAATCACTGCACTGTTCCTGCTGCCCTTTATGTACCATCTGTGCTTTTCTGCATTTGGAGAGGGACTGATTAGCTCAGAATTTTATGGTAACAGGTAGGAAAAGGCCAGGTATTATGTTGTTTCCTCCAAGTTCTGTCAGTACGTTTTACCTGTCATTTAATGAAATACTAAAGGCAAATGACTGTATTATTGTAAGTTTTCTGTGACTGGCAACTGTTATTGGCATCATATATCTAGGAACAGCTGTTGTTGTTTTATTAGAAAATACTCCAGTGATGCTTAGTGTAGAAGGAGCCAAGGCAGTATCAGCAGCATTGCCATTCCCTCTGTGATTAGTATAGTGTAGCATTTGCTAACCTGGATTAAAAAATATACTTTTTCTTATCAGCTATTTTAATGTTACAAAGGATATATATGGCTTAAAGAATATTCAGAGACTGTAGACAAATGGAATTGTTTTAGCCCTATTCCCTCTGAACATTTGTGCACGTTACCAGATTAAAAAATCAAGTCATAATATACAGCAGGCATGATCTGAGATCTCTACAGAGCATGAAGATGGCTCAGTTTTGTCTTCACCCACTCAACAAAGTTAAAAATTTCTATCCCATCAGTTATATCAGAAAACGCTGTTTGCATGAAAATGAAAATGTTGACTGCTGTGATCAATTTGGACACAGATTTTGTTAAGATATGCAAAGATAGAGAAGTAACAATATTCTGTTTGATTTCAAATTTAGTTTTGTTTGTAGGTTTTTTTTATGCTTTATTACTTGGGTCCTCTTTTACGTATGTCAAGTCAGTTATCATTAGATTGTGAGACATCATCAAATGATACACAATAATTTATGTTATCTTCCTTGACAACTTTTGCTTTTATGCTCTTTAAAACCAATTGTTAACTGCAGTTATTGAGTGTTTTGGGTTGTCGTTTCTAGAGACCTATCACAGTAAAGCACATACAAACTTTTAAGAAAATTTATCTCCTCATGCAGTATACTCAGAAGGCTATCTATTAGTAGCTCTGTTTGAATCAGAAGTGTTTATTAAATAGGAAGAAAAATAGTGGTGTGAGGAAGTGTCACTGTTTTCAGACATATTGTTGTGACTGATTCTTATGCACTGCAGCTGAGAACAGAAATAATGATGTAATTTAATCACAAAGAAAATACAACAAGCTATTACACAGCCAGTAGTAACTGATATTTGTTTTCAGGGGTGGTGCTATTCCTTTGCTTGCATTATAAGTTGATGGCATGCACTGGGAGAATATATATTTTTTTAGCCTTTTCATTGTAGGAAAAAGGGAAGAAGTATGTAATTGCTTTTGTAGGACTGGAAAGTTTCTGCTGGGGTTAGAGTTAGCAGGGGTATTCCTGATGCCTTAGAACAAGAACATGAGAACTATTGGTATAACTGTTCTGAGTGTGTGATGGGAGGTTCTTGACAGAAGCTGTGCTGTTTTTTTTCTTGACTGCAGCTATTAGAGCACATGTGCCTAAGAGAAGGAGTAGGGCTGAACTTAGTAATATTATTGCAATATGATCTGAACATTCTTAATGTAGCTAGGGTACAGGAAATTTGTAATCTATACACGACTGGGATTTTTTCATTACCTGATTTATTAATGAACCACCGAGTCTTTATATAACTGGTTGAATGTTAGCTGAATGATCAGTTTTTAGCAGTTACCTGCAGGATGATCAATACTTGTTTAGCATATTAAGCCACCAACAAAGAGAGATTGGTTTTGCAGGCATATCCTATAAATGATTAACTGGAGCTTCTTATCTAACAAAGACAAACAGCTCCAAAAGCTCTTTTTTATTTTTATTTTTTTTAATTTTTATTTAATCTGTAGAAACTTATTAGTTCATGGTACAGCTGTAAGTTCTACTACATAACTAGTTCATCTACATTTCTTTATTGTTCCAAAACATGTAAAAATCCACAAGCTTGAAGGTATGAAATTACCCACTTTCCTCACCACCCACTCTGTAACTACTGCCACGAGCTCTCAGCTGTGGGGAAGGAGTTTCCTGACTGCAGGGTACAAAAGTTTTTGTTTTGCTCTGTGGATGAAACTGTGAGTCCACTGACTTGTTAGGTGAACCTGTGTGAATACTGATTCCACGCATTATACTCAAATTCCCCTGGAATTTTTTCAGCATTACTGGTTCAGTTCCAGACAATAACTTCATTTTGCAGTTCACAAGGCATTTTTCCCATGACAAATTTAGACTCTGTTAACATTTGTACCAGTAAAATAAGTGGTCTAACATTAATAACACCAAACTTTAATATTTAGTATTAAAATATTGGCTTGAGAGAAGTGCCAGAGTTCACTAAGAGTGAAATGGTGCAGAAATTTTAAGCTGTGAAGAACATCTCTGGCCATTTTGTATCAAATTACCCTGCAGTACTGCTCACAATCTCTTTATGCTGATATTCTTTGCTCCTACCTGAGAGAAATCTTAGAAATACCTAGATATGAATGCATATGTATGTGTTTATTACACATACATATACACATACACAAGAAGAAAGAACTGCGTAGATTCTCACCTTCGAAGAGCTTTTCTGAAGCATCAAGACTTCCCTCTGCTTGTCATACTGCTTATTGCAGAAACAAATAAGTTGTGAGTTATGTCTGACTATCTGGTGCATATTCATATTTATTTATTAGCTGAAAAAGACGTAAAACAAAATGTTTTGTTTTCATTCCTCACCTTCAGTTGTTCCATGACAATTGTATGTCACCAAGTGGCTAGTAGGCTGTTTTCCCTCTCTCACTTGAGGCAGTGAGGAGAGCATTTTTGGAGGGTGCCTTGGGGTGAATTTAAGTTAAATTGTATGGACTTTAACAGCGTTGTCATTGTTCCACCCTTTTCCTTCACTGCTACTAACCTAACCACCTCCCTGGCAAAGAGATGTGAAAGTTGCTTCCCTCACTGTGAAGTAACACAGAATGAGCATTTGGATGAAGGCACCCCATCCCCCAGATCACGAGATCTGAGCTGGGAGCTATGCAAAATCAAAAAGAAGTGACACAGGAGAGAACATTCTGAAGATTGTGTATTAAAGCATTGATTCATACATGCTGCAGTTGCAAGCCAGAGGATGTATAAATAGCAAATGGAAGCAGTTTCTTTTTTGCTTCTTCTCAGGGCTTACCTCTCCCCATTCAAATACCTGTCTGCCTCTTGCCACCAGTCCCAGCCCTGCTTGCAAAATTATGTTCAATGTATGGGCAGTTAAGAGTGCTTTTGTTTGAAAAGTTCCTGAAATCCAGCATTGGATTTTATCCCATCTTTGATTTGAGCAATCAGTGAGCAGCGTTGTGCTTTCCATCTGATCTGGTGTAACAGTTTTTGTTCCAATTATTTCACATGATAGAAGCACTCTTTTCAGCCCTTCTCCTGTCCCGATCGTTCACACTTCAGGTGCTGCTGTCCGTTTGCACTCGGGATGCTCCTTTCCCCTGCTGAATTTGGTGACCTTTCTCTCTGCCAGGGCTGTGGCAGCTGAGCACGCCCAGAGCGCTCGTCCTGCTGGCTGGAAGCAGGACTCCTCTCTGCCAGGAGGGAACGTGCCAGGGCTTTTTTTACATGTTAATTATGTTTTCAATGCACTAGTCTTAGTAGGTTGGATAAGCAGGGTCTGACACGTGTTTACTCCACGCCTGAAAACCTCAATCAGGAGAGTGCCATTAATCTTAATTCCAAATAAGGTAGGTTTGGAGTAAAGCTGTTACACGAGCTCCAGATACTGGAGTGACTTTTGCCTCAGGCAGCCCAGCCCAAAAGGACTCGAATTATTTGCCAGCTTACAGAGCAGCGATGTGAGTGCTGACAGACAGGGAACCCCGACACGCGTGGAGCTGACCTGGAGGGGGATGAGAGGGAACCTCCGAGCCCCAGAGGGGCTGGAGCGAGGGTTAGAGGACATCCCTCCCCCCGAGTCCCGCAGCCAGCGAGGCAACGTGGCTCGCTGACGGACGAGGCGGCAGCCGAACGCTTAGCAGCCTGTGACGGCTTTGCACAGAAATACGAGGATTTATTGCCACGCCGGGGCCGAGCCGCGCGCTCCCTCCGTGCACTCCCGCCCCATCTGCCGGCCCGGCCCTCCCCACCCTGCGTGGGTTCGGCGTTCCGGCACGAAGGGTGCTTCGCTCCGGGCACCTGCGCCGATGCCGGGCGAAGCCGCGCGGCGCTGCGCCCCTCGTACCGGTACGTGCGGCGGGCAGGGACGGCGGAGCGGAGCGGGGCGGGAGAGAGCGAGGGCGGGCGGCCTGCGGCGGGGAGGGCTGCGGGGTGCGGAGGCGGCGGGCTGCGCGGCAGCGCAAAGCGTGAGGTGCGGAAACGCTATCGCGGCGGGTCCGCGACCTCTGCGGTGTGTCTTGTCTTGAAGTTGCCGCTGCGCACGCTTTAGCCCTGTGGCGTGTTTGAATCGCGTTTCTCCGAGGCGACTGGAAGGGGAGCTGTCGAAATACAGGTAGAGGGAGGAAGCCGCGGGGTGTGTGTGTGTGTCTGTGTGTGTGTGTGTCTGTGTCCGTAGTACCTGCCGTTCTGCCGTTTAACTTCAGGGGTGATGTGCAAATGGGATTGAATGGCGATCGCGGGCAGATTCTTCAGCTCAACTCACATCTGCGTGCCTTGCTGCTCAGATAGCATGTTATGTGAGACTGTACGTGAAGAACTTGATCTATGAATAGCAATTTCGGTTATTATTATTTTTTTTTCCTTTTCACTCCCATAACTGTAATACTGTGTGATAACCAAGGGCTGAAATTGCAGCAAGAATGTCTGTACCTTGAGCTGTTTGTTAAAGCTTAAGCAGTGACCCAACTTTACTTTGTGTAAAGGGCACTGTAAATAATGCACAGCCAGAAATGAATCTCCTCTTCTCCTCTCAGTCCACCCCCATGGTATCCTTATTAGTGAGCAGAAACCACCGTGTGCCTTTTGTTCACCCTACGTTTTCCCCAATTGCACTGCCAGTGGTGTGGAACAGAGTGTTTCTGCAAGCCAGGAGCCTTCCACAAGCTCAGTGTGAATAGCGTGAATCTTTGAAGCCAAAGTAGTCCTGTACATCTGTGTGTATGTGTGCGTGAGAGTCTGTGTTATGTACGTGCGTAGCCAGATACAGAGTGGAGAGGGTACAGAAGCCAATGAGATGTGGTAAATGTATCCCCCTGTATGTATTTTTCTGAGCTGGTCGTTGTAAAGCAGTTTGAGCATTTCTTATGTTTTAACGTAGTTCATCATTCAAATTAGGGGTTAGGAGAAAACCAATTTCACGAGCATCGATACCCCATTAGTTTTTCATGATCAAATGAACTATGATAGAGAGCACAAGTAAAATTATGACTTCAGGTTAGCACAGATGATAGAATCAGCTTTTATTTTTCATTCCAAGGCACTGACCATAGCTCCTGTGTTTCCAGAGCTTTACTCCTGTGCTGCAGTCAATCACATACAGTTGTGTGAAAACACTGAAGCCGTCCTTCTGCAGTAGTTGTGCTCCTCCTGGATAATAGTAAATGTTTACCTTCGGGGAAATATTACTTCGAAGTTTAACATATGTTTGGTGTTTTGCTCAGCTTTATAGGTAAGGAGTCTGATTTATGGAAATAACCCTAAGGCTTCCCTGATTAGTTCACTGCCCGTTGCAGCATATTTCATTTCAGACTTTTCTAAAGAAGACTTCGTAAATTATAGCTAGCTAATGCAAAGCAAGGTGTTGCTCTTTTTTTTGATGTGGACCTATGGAAGTAGTACAATAGTTTTCTTCTGTATCTAGTTAAAATTACTAGTAATCCTACCTAATAATCTAATAGACTAGAATAATAGACTAAAACTAGTAATCTAATAGAATAGACAATTCTATTAGATTCTATTGTAATAGACATTTCTACCTGAAATACAAACAAGCAGGGGGAAAAAAAAAACCAAAACAACAGCAACAACAACAACAACAAAAAACCCTCTAACCCACTCTCTTTTGTGCTCTCTCTAGAAGAGGCAGTCTCTCAGACAACACTCTTGCCTTTAACAAGGAATAGATCCAGTACATAAGCATGGCTTAGGGGGCACTGTGTTGCTGACTGAACCATTTCCAGATGAGGTTCAAAATTAAATTCTGTCCACTTGTCTGTACTAAGAATCCCATAAAGCTTTGCCAGGATCATTGTGCTGACCCTGCTAGTAAGATAAAACACCAGCAGAAGTTTTTATACTTTAGCCAGTTTAATTCCCAAGGCAGTTTAATTCTTTGCTTCCTAAATATTGTTGTATAGTGTTTTTGCCCTGCAATGCAGAGACTGTAACTCATTGCCTCTGTTCGTGCATGCTGTGCTAGGACTTAGGAACCAGTTCTGGTGAACACGAGCGGTGTTATAAAGCAACCTGGGAGAAGTGTCTTCAACATCCAAACTATGTGAGTGAGTGTGTGTGTGTGTGGTAGAGATACAGCTGTTCTTGTGCCAGTACTGACATCCCTGTGATGCACAACACGTTATAACCTTCAGGAAACAGTGTGAAAGTCTGAAAGAAATTACAGAATTATTTAAAAACAATCATTTTGTCTCTGAACTCTGCTTTACTTTATTTACTGTTTTTGATAAGAACTTGGAATTTGCCAGCATCTAGAAATAAACACCTTTGAAATGTGAGTTGTTAGTTCTAAACCTGATTGTAGGGAAGACTTCAACTGAGATCGCGATCTGATAAATTCAGTTTGAAGGGTATGAAAGATCCTCTGCCGTGTCTAGAAGCTCCTGCTCCAGTTAAGAACTACAGTTCTGTTACAGCAAGTAGTGCTGAAAATTATCAATGCTATCAGATTGAATCAAACCAGCTAAATACCAGTGAGTCATCTTTTCCATGCAGATGAACATGAGCTCCTGCTCAGACAGATAACAGCTAGTTAGCTCTGGAAGATCTGCCTGAAATGCGGGCCTGAGCTAAATTGGACATCGTGACCCATTGTGTCACAGCTTGCTTGTAGACAATGTAAAATAAAGGTGGCAGCTGGTATGACAGAAAGGGAGGAAACACACAAGGGGAGAAAAAAAATCAATGTAAATTGATTCTATTCATGGAGGAGATTCAGTTCATCTTCTTCCAGAGGAAAGAAGTTTATATGCAAAGGTCATAAGCATAAATAATGTGAAAAAATCAAAATTGCCTATAAAGATTTATGTAATCCAGCACATAAGTCTCACTAGTATTTGTTCTGAGATTACAGTAGGAAACCTTTTCCTTGGTCAGCAGTGTTCTAGTTTAAAGAGAGCATAGCCTAGTGATAAATCAGAATGTGCTGCTTTGGTATCATGACTTACCTGATAGGCAGTCTTAGATAAGTCCCTGAAACACTCAGTAATGTATAGAATGAACAGCACTCAGAAATGTGTAAAAAGAGTGCTGATGTGATAACTACAGAACAAACATTGAGCAATATTGTTTTAAAGGAACACTGCACATCCTAATGCTGCAGTGTTGGTGTGTTCATTACTCTTTAAGTCAGTTTCCATTATAAACACAGTTTTGCCTTCCATTTCCAGCTAAAGAAGTTACATGGAATTCAGAAGTTAAATTCAGGAACTGACATAGAATTTTTAAGAAGCTCCTCAAGTGGGAGCCAAAAAATCATGTCTCCCTTAAGGAAGAAGGAGGGCTGACAGAATAAGTACTGTTTTTTGTCCAAAACCAGAGACAAACTGCTGATGTTGAGGTGCTTTAAACAGTGTACCATTATTTTTTTGGCTCTTTATGTAAGGGACAAACAATTTGGTGATGTTTGCACATCTGCAGTCCTTGTATAATGAAAATATATTTAGCAGCTTCCTGAGTTGTTTGCTTTTTTTTTTTGTTGTTGTTGGTGACTTTTTTTTTCTTTTTACATTAAAAGCCTGACTCCCCATTCTTTTGTAACCTGCTTGCTTCTTTTAAACAAATAATCTTGCAAGGTGGTATATATTTAGGTCACAGATATATTTCCCATCCTGACTCCACTTTGCTTAAGTTTCAGTACAATTTAATTAGTGCTTACACGGGCAATTTTAAAGGATGTTTATGTGGTGTTGTATTAAAAGTACTCAAACCAGCTCAGGTTCTGGTTGCATTTCTACCTTGGGACTGTAGGGTTTGGTGAAATTTTTTGTTTGGTGTTGAGATATCTTCTATTTTAAAACCCACTGTGGTTGGTTTAGAGCTTGTAGGCTTGTGAGATAATTAAAGTAGTAATGAGTCAAGAAAAGGTTTTGGTTTTTTTTTTCTTTTATGATGGTAGTTTAAGTAATAGGGGCTAGTTAGCCAGTTTGTGATACAAAATGGATTGTTGTTTGACACTCACAAAGATGGGCGTAGTCTGTGATATACAGCAATTTTATCCAAATGTGTAGTACTGTACAGGCTATGAGATTAAACCCTGAGAGTAGTTTCCAAGAGCAATTGGTCATGTTGTGTTGATACAGCAGATGGGAGGCCAGTGGCGGGGCCTGCTGCTCCTCAGAAGGCCTGCCAGAGGCAGAACATGTCTGCTATGTCCTCCTCCAGCTCTCCCTTCGCAGGGTGCAGTGGACCTGACACTGCAAATTAGCTTCAGGTTCTGCATGGTTTGTGGTGGGGTTTTATTCTTGGGTGTTTGGGTTTGTGTGAAGAAGCCCGCCTTCCCTGCTGGTGTTAACAGGTAGCTTGAACCAAAGTACATATCTAGGTGTAGGGGGTATAAATGCTGCCTGCCCATCTTGCATTATTCCTGTTGGAAACAAACAATTTGCTGTTTTGTTGACTACCTTTTCTGGTATTTCACAGTGCATGCTGCTCTGTATTAATAGTTATTGAGTCCTTACACCCACATTTATGGATTCATGTATGGATATGCAAACACCTCCATATTCTTTGAGAGGACACAGAGGAATGAACATCAGCTTTTTTCTCCAAAAATAAAAACAAAATGAAACAGCTTGGTTTTGTTTAAAAGCATATAAAAGGTCCTGATCACATTATCCATGATGAGCTATTCTTTGACCCATCTGCTTATTTTCACAGATGGAAATGTGCATTTCCATAATTACATTAAATGATTTATTTTGAATAATATTCTATGATTAGATCACTTAATCTAATATATATTGTTGCACAAGAGTTAGTTTTACATATGAATTTGAATTCTGTTTAATTCACAATTTGTAGGGTGGGAGAGCTATGAATGAGAATCTTGTTGTCCAAGAGATTATCAAATGCCCTTTGCTATCAATATATGTCTTGCTTACATGTAAGTGTTTTGTTCTTTCCTTTCTTTCTAGGGTAGTTGTTAGAATGAGGCTTAAGGTATCATTTGGAATTTGAGTGAGTAGTTATCTGACTAGGATTTGGTTATGAACTCTCTGACATGTTGTGCTATTAGTCATACTCAAACTGATAGAAGAAAAAATTAAAAGCAAAACAAAACATGAGCAACACGGAGACCATCTCCATAGTAGTCTGGCATGTTTTTAAGATATTCAGAACTGAGTCTGAGACCTTACCCCAGTAAATCACATACTGTTTGTAAAGTGTAAGTCCTTGTAAAGTCCTTTAGTAGAGAGCCTTTCTACAGTTAACAGCAATTTTAGTAGTTCTGTAATGGTGGCAGGACGGAGAAATCTTGGCTGTTAATTCTGGGGGTGATGGAGTGCATATACATGTTATTGCATATATTTGAGGGAAAAAAAGTCTCAGCTAAAAGAGAACTAGCTCCTTTAGTTTTTTTTCAGTAGTGAGAAAGATTTCATTTGGCTGTAAGAAGGTATTTTTAATGCTGATATATAGTATTAGCACCAGGGAACTGCTGACTCTTCCAAGTGTAAAATGTTGGCTTTCAAGAGAATTGAAATAAAACTAGGGCATATGAGCAGCATCGTAGCATGGCAGCTATTAACTGCCTATGGGAACTGCCAATATTTAAAAATAAAAAGGAAACTAATTTACATCTGGATTACAGTACTCAATCCCTATTTCTTTTATGTTTTACATTTTGTTCTTTCTAATAAATAATAAGCCTTCTTTCTGGAGTCGTAAAAAATTGCTACACATCGTTTATTGTATGCAATTTCCACACACTTTGGTGATGAAGAATATTTATTATGTATTTGCCATTCATTAGAGCATGATTTCTTGCATTTGTATTAGGGAATTTGAGCTTAGAGTTACTATCTTGCCTATTCAGCCTAGAGAGATCTTAAATATTTTTTTATTTGCATGACAGAAAGTATAAAACGATAAGTTCATTTTGCAGTGTGGCTTTTGCTTGGCCATTAGTTGTTTTATTCTTTTTCTTTGTTGTTTTTTTGTTTGTCTGAATTGTTTGTATTAAATTGTGTAGCATCTTGGACTGCTTTGAGGAAACTGCTGAAGAACTGTAGGGTTTGTTGCTATTCTCATTTGTTTTGTTTTGAAATCCAGTGGAGCTTCTCATTAGAAACTCTTATAAGTGATTTTGAGAAGCAGTAAGGCAGCCTGTAAGCAAGTACATGTTTTCAAGTGATTCTCAACATTTCTAGCTGGTTGAACTTCTCTCACTATCAGATAAAGTCTGTAAAGTGTTCACGGCACGATTGATTCATGCTAGGTGTAGTGTTCCCTACACAAGCTGGATTTATTTGCTTCTCTGCGTATTCTCAAGTCAGCTATGATATGTTTGAAGGTTTTGGGGTGCCCAGGGCTGCCACAGGGCATGGTATGGGCAGCAGGAGGCAGCCCTGCCCTCCTCTGCCCTCAGCAGATGGGATGGCCTTCAGCAGCGGCAGCCTCTGACCCAGTGCTGGCTGAGCAGGACATCAGCATGGGCAGAGGCTTTGTGTGCTGTGTGTGGGGGGTGGATCCAGTGGCAAGCAGCCACATCTTGGCTTGCTGCTAGGATAGGACTGTTCTTGGTGGAGCAGGAATGGTCCTGATGGATGGATATAGGATTGAAGAAGGCCTTTGTGTTCCTCAAGTCCAACCAAAATGCTGCACGCAATTACTAACCATGTTTTACGCTAGAGGTGATAAAAATAATGTAGGAGACCTCTTGGCCTCTTAATTAGGTGGCTATAGCTGCATGTATTTCTTTGGAGAACAGGATCTAGAGAACTAAGATAGCATTGTGGAAAATTTAAGGTGACTCATCCAACAAGTTGCTGCTTTTTTATAGATACTTTTTTTTTTTTTTCCTGGCTTTATTTTCTGCAAGATATCATTTTATATGAAGATTTGGCAAATTCTGTGTCTAATGCAGTGAAAATGAGGGAAGCAACAGGCTGTATATGTGCAAGGATAGACAAGGCCCCTTTGTTTAGGTAATTTTTTCTTTGGCTATGTGGCAGATGAGTGGAAAAGATGACTGTAGGCATGTCTCTTTTTACCTGCCTTTGAAAAGAAGCCTTCTAGAAACATATTCAGCAGGTTTGTAAATCTTTCTCAGTCAATTCCAACAGGAAAAACTTTGTTGTCTTTGTAAGCCTTGTATTGTGACTTGAAGACTAAGAAGCTTAAGCCTGTTTCAGACTATATTAAAGCTGGGCAAGAACTGATTTCGCAAAACTGCTAATGCCCGCTGTGTTACAGAAGTCAGTCTGGTTTGTGTTACACATTACAGTAGCATTTGTTTGGATATATTACAACATGTGAAGATGTCTGCCTGTTTCCTACCTCTGCACTGAGACTGGAGTACCCCCATGTATGTTAAACTAAACTAAAAAGGAATCATGTTCTTGAAATGCAGTGAGTTTACTCCACACAACCATTGTGTGATAATTAGTGCTCATTACTTTATAATGAGCACTTGCTCTATTCATTTTGGAGCTTATTATATTTTAATGTGTTGTGACTACCCTGCAGAACAGAACTGAAGATCATCCCTGTACACGTGGCTCGTTTTAATAGATGTGTTATGCAATGTGTGACTTGTGTGCATATACTTCTCTGCAACACATAGCTTTAAATTTGCTTTTATAAATAGGATATTATTTTTCCTAACTTTGTAAAAGACCAAAGTCATGGATGTTTCTCATGCTGTGTATTTGAATTTCAGACCATGTGAAAGAGAAGTGGTATTATCAAAGGAATCCTGCATAAAAGTAAAGCTTGCAAATATTTTGTGACTTTATTTTGTTCATTAAAACTAAAGTTCACAAAATAACATGTTTTGATATGTAACTCCATCCAAATTTGAAACTTGAAGATTTGGGTTTATGCCTTTTGGAAAATAATAATAAATATCCAAGAATGTTTGTGGCATCTATAATCTAAATACTTCAGCTATTAAATAGAATTGGCTTTTGTCTGCTGAGGATCCTTGACATTGTGATGAGGAAAAGAAGAACTAGAAACTAAATTCCATACAAACTGGTTTGTAGATGCTGTCTTAAGCCTTTCAGCCTGTCTAGCGAATCTTTGTTGATTGCTGGTGATCTTGCTGAGTCACCAAAGCTTTTGATAATGACATTCCTGAAGTGTCCATATAGAGCATTAGCCCTAAAGGTAAACGTTTTGTTCTTCTCTATCATCTCCCAATGTTGTTACACAACCAGCTTATGTTTTAGCAACATTCGAGCCTAAAAAATTAAAAGTGATTTCGCTCTGTAGCAGAGTTGTTTATGTTTTATGAAACCTGAAGGCCATCTTCACTTTCTTAATTTAAAAACTTCAGTATCAGCAAACCTAAACTGATAGATAGTTAATCAAACTGTATTTTTACTTTCTGTAACTCTTCCTCTGCTGTGTCATTTTTATTTGAATACCTATTACCATCCCCTGGGACTTGAAAACAGGATTTTATGTATATTCATCAGTTACTTATTGACTAATAAGGCTCACCTTCTCCTGGCTAGAACATTACAGTGTTTACTGAGATATATATTCCTGTCGAGACCCAGCATGCCCAACATTACCACTCTCAGTTGGGGGAGCCTTGGCCTCCAGTGCTGCTTAGGATGGAGCAATCATGATCTTGCAGAGGTTTTGCCTTCTAGTTCTCCATGACTTTGTCTATGTTTTTGTATTTTCTTATGTTTGTGTGTTAACTACTTGTTTAGGTAATTTTTTACCTAAATAGGAACATTCTATATTTTTACTTCAGTTTAGTTTTAGCTGTAGGTATATTAAAAGTCCAAGTTCATTGTTTCATTTTGGCCCGTAACATACCATGCATTGGAGAATGTTATATTTAGAACAAAGATGAACTTCAGTCAGCTGAAGAAACATATTTTAAATAAATAGTTTGAATGCAGTTTTGCCCCATCCTTGCTATATGTCCGTTGAACATATTTTGTCTGCAGAAAAACATAGCTTATGAACTCCCTGTAATGACTGGCCTTTTAAGTTCTTGTCTCCCATGTATCTCATGCAGTGAAAGGAGGTTCTGTATAGGTGATGTGCAATTTTGCTGAGTAATTTTAGCAATTGAGTAAAAAAAGCAGATAGGAAAGGATAAAAGGTATGAAATAAAGAATTCAATAAAGTAGTAGAAGTGTCATTTAAGGAAGAGATTGAAGAATTTTTTTTTTATATGATGCACAAAAAGAACATGGTTAAACCTGTTCTTTTTTTGTGCTCTTGAAGTATTATTACAGATTATTGAACTAAGGGTGTCAATTAGAGTCAGCTTCTTGATGCCTCCTTATCTTTCTTCTTTTTCTAAGAATATATAGTTAATTTTACAGTTTGTCACATTATGAAGTTGATTTCTTTCTTTCTCTGGGTTTGAGTTAGGTGTGGAACTTAATTTGATCTTAGAGGATATGTGGTCTTGTTGGCTTTTTGTACATGTTGTTTCAATCAGCAGATATTATAAGGAACTTTATATATTGTAAGCTGCTTATGCAGTAGGTATCTTACTCTTGAAGATTACAAGCTTAGACCAAATAATCAGTATTTACAAATCATTTTAGGATGCTATGAGTAATACATTAGATCCTGGGAATTATAGCTATCAGATGCTTAATTTTGGGTTATCAGGGCAAAATATATTTGCATATCAGTGTGGATGAAAACCTCAAAGTGCACTCTGTCTAGGCCAAATTTTTTTTTTTTTAACTAGAACTCCTTCAAATAGAACAGAAGAGTTTTTGCAGTGGAGATGAGGCCTTTTGATATTAACTTCCTCATGCCGACCTTTTCTACTTCTTCTCCACAGCTACTCCATTATTCTACTCCAATAAACAGGGGTCTTTGCAGCAGAGTGGACATCAGGGATTCCTCGTGACATTTTCTTTTTAAATCTCATTTTCAGATATTGGATGCTACCCTCGCCCTAACTGCAACAGCCACAATGGTAGGAAACTTCCTCCATGGAATTACTTACCTCTGCCTTTTCATGATAAAGAGGCTTCTTCTTGCAATAAGGACTCAATGAATCTTGCATTTCAAGTCTTTCCATACATTGAGAGAAAGAGCCCTACTAACCAAGCTAATCTTTCAATGCTTGAAAGATACTAAGTGGAAAGCATTAATCATTTTTTTTTACAATCTGGTCTAGTAAAAGTTTCCAAGTATTTTTGGTTTGTTTGCTCTTTTTTCAGCTTACCTTAAAGTGACTGGTACACCTTTTATGTGTTCTCATGCAGATATTTCTTTTGGGTTTGTCTTTGTTCCTTCACGCATAAACACATCTTTTCATTTTTATTAGCTTACTCTGTGAGGTGTAAATAACTATAACAAACACACCATTCCTATGTGAAACATCTCAAAAATATTGTTATTGAGTAGATTCCCAAAAGCCCTGTCAGACTGGCATCTTAACATTTATTCATTCTGATCCTCTACAGTTTGCACTTTTTCTGTTCAAAAGACCACATAACTCTCTACTGCCTGAAGGCATGAGAAATTCGTTTTTCTCACAAGCAGAATGAATAGGTATTTTCAGCTCCCTCCATTTTCTTTAAAGTTTGTCTTTGAAAGCCTAGCATGATGAATTTGAGATTTCCTTTCAGGCACATACCTATTTCTTTACATTACTTATATTCTAAGCTTATATTTTTCACTTCTTGTTGCTCAGGTGCAGTAAAGGATTATTGAACTTTCCCTTGTCAGGTAGCTCTGACAGACTACAGTACTACTTTTTCTTTTGAAGACTTTTTGTGTGTCTTGTAGTGTCTTTGATGTTGCCTAATTGAAATCTCAGAAATGGGAAAAAAAATAAAACACTTGAATCAAGAGATGAACTACATGCCTAAGGTTGGACATAATTTTATTTTGCTTTCAATCTATCTTCTGTTCTTATGCCTCGTGTCCGGGCAGCCCTCCGAAATACTCTTGGTTTATTTATCACCCATGCCTGGATTAGCATCTCTGTTATCTCTACCACACCTTAAGCCTGAATTCTCAAATTTGCTATTGTCTCTATGTTCCATCAGAATCCTGTTCAAAACTTCTATTTGTCCTAATTTTTATTTACTTACCTTTAGTTGCTCTTCATCCTGCCTCATCTACTTCTCATCTGTTATAGGATTAAATTCCTTAGGATAGGACTGTCTGTCTTCAAACTCCTTTTCAATACTACTCACACATGCAGCTCACTTGAAGTCCTACACCTGGTTTGGTATGACCCAGGTCAACACTGCAGCCTGGAGTCTGGCAGTCCTAGGCTACTCTGTCTACTTTGCAGTCTCTTTAAACAAGAGGGAGGTCACAAAAGTCTCTTTCAACCTAAATTTTGCCTTTGTATTCTGTTCAGCAGCCTTACTTTTGGTTATTGTTTACTTTTTCATTTGCTGTTTTCAAAAATGACCTGCTGAGTTCAGTGGAGTTATGTAATGATTTCTAGATGTAAAATTTAAGTCTATATCTTTAGCACTGTGCTTTAATATTCTTGGCATAGGAAAGTAATAAGTATTTATTTTGCTAATTTGAAGGCTATGCATGTACAATATAGATATTTTCAGAGGAAAATTTCAGTACTAGAGACAGTAAGTTACAAAATGATGTTATGTTCATATTAAAAAAAAACAAATTGATAAAAGGCTGATTTCATTTTGAAATAATGCATCATAAAGGAAAATAGGAAAAGAACAATCTTGAAAAATATGAGTAAATTGGAACGATGAAGTGGGCAAAATGATCAAAATAGTTTTATGCACTTCTTTTATAGTTTTATTCAATTCTTTGTCACATTACAAAACAAAAAAAATGCCCAGTGTTACAATATAATATGGATTCTGTTTGTTACTCGTCATCTTGGATGATAGTGTCTTCTCTAAACATAAGTGAATACTGGGCAGGCCTCCTTTCATCACAGGGGAAGAGAGTGGTTATAATTGCTTTCCTAAAGTTCCTAAAGGTTGAATGGCTTGCTCTTTGAGGGTATGTTTTCTTTTGCACTGTTTATGAAGTCAAGCTGTCTTCTCCAAGAAATCTGTTTTTTCATGGAGAGTTAAGAGTGTTTGTGATGAGAGCATTATTGAACAGAAAAATTCAAGAACTTGAGCCACAGGAAGGGTAAATAGTGCTTGCTTGTTCTCATGGCAGAAGCAGAATTGATTTGTAGCATTTGAAGTCCCTGAAGCTAAAGAAGGAGAATTTGTGAGGGTAAAGCAGAGCATTTATGGCATCTTAGGGTAAGATACAGAAGATGGAGTCTGTTTACCAGTAAGACCAAAGATCTGTTTGACTGTGAAGCCGTGTCTGAGAAGAAGCCTTAGGCAGTGAAATTATTCAGATGAACTCAACAGAATGTTCTAGAAAGTAACAATGAGAAAAAGCTTCTTTATATGCTTAAAAATAAATAAATAAAATAAAACAATAGCTTAATTATAAAATTAGCCTCTTAAGTAGAAGAGTCTTTTAAGACCTTCTTCTGACTTCTCTGAGTTTTTAAAGAAATCATACTACATCCCAGAATGATTGAGAATGTTAATTTATAATATGACCTAACAGCAAATACAAATCCGTAGTAATTTTCTCAGTGATTTGGGGCCTAGCTGGCATTAAACAAAAGGATGCAGCAGCTACCCTGAAGTACTGAGTCTGCTGCTTCACTTTGGGGTATTTTATGTTTTCCCAGTATGTGATGCAGCTGCATTTGATAATCTGAAGTAAATACTACATGTGTAGCACAAGTGTTGCACATTGTTCAACCCTGGGAGAAGTCTCAAAAAAACATATTATCATCTCCCCAAAGCAGTTGCTAAGCAGTGTGGTAAAAACAGGTCTCCCATAAATGGACTTAGAAAACATTGTGGACATTATATTAGCTAAGATACTATCTTTTTCATTACTTGTAATCCTTTGCAGGAAGGATAATACGATGTATTTGTTTGTCTGCTTGGTGAGATTACTTTCTTTTATGATTTGCATGAGCTACTATATTTATCTTCTCTTATACAGTATAGAATTTATCAGATGGCACCTGACAGAGATGTAATTGAGTTCAACTGCCAGCTCTGGCCAGCTGCTTCGAAATAGTTAAAAAAAAAAAACAAACCTTTTTCTTAGAAGCAGCAAAAATACTTTATCGTTTCTGCTGTTGCTACAATATTGACTAGACCCTTCTATTTCTCCCATACACCTCTGAAAATGTGCGTGTGTGTGTGTATATATAAAATATATGTATGTATTTAAGAGAGAGTATTTTAGATTTTTCTTCTGGAAAATAAATAAGAGGGTGTCCTGCCCAGACAGAAATTATGAAAGTAAGTACTTCACTCTTATTTCTTTCTTTCTTTTCCATTAAACCAATGTGTCATGTAGTTGAATTTATTACCGATTGCTGACAGTGGAAAAAGAAAAGGTAGTATATCTCTGGTGTTTATTAGTGACTACTTGTCTTTTTTATAATTTGAGAGGTTAAAGATGCAGAGTTAGCAATGTGGTGATGTTGTTATCAAATGCCTTTGATATTCTCTTCTGAAATTTATGATCTTGTAGACAGAACTAGGCCTTCAAATACCTTATAATATAGTTATTGAAAAGTAGCTAAATTAAACAATTACTTCCCGTGACATCTCTGTAAAATCCTTTTTCTCATGTGTAGGCATTGCGAAATGAGCAGAGAAGCATTTTTAGTTTTTGAAAAAGCAGAGAGGAGAGATAAAGCCTGCTCTCTAGGGCGCTGGTCTGGAGTCAAATAAGCAAGGTAAATTCAGTGTTTCCTTAGTCAACTGCAGCAGAACCATATTTACTTGTAGTGTAGGAGAAGTTTTCTTGAATTTATTGATCAGTATTGGTTAGGTACACGTCCAAATGGGCTAAGCCACAATCTGATTTTCCCCTCTAGGAGTGTGGGACCTGACATCAAATGAACACTTAGGGGCAGGTTTTGTGTGTGTTCAGCTCAAAAGCACTGGAGTTTCTTGTAGCTATAAGATGGCCAAGGAAGGGAAAGAATTGGGCAGATCCAATATACAGTTACCTGAACTGTTTCCTTAATGGACTTTAATCACAGCACCTTCTGGCTTGTGTAGCAAACTTTAAATGTCACTGAGCTCAGCGAGAGCATCGTATCAGTTGCTTTCCTATATGAATATGGCTACTCATGGAATATGTCCTATCCTGCGAGGATATAGTTTTGTTAAATGTCCCCACTTGTCCTGTGATAATTCTTCAGATCTAGTATTTTTCATGTTTTGGATATTTCATAAATGTAAGATATCTTAGAAAATGAAGGAGTTTTGTTCCTTTTTTAGTTCCATAAGACATATCTATATAGTTGTATTGACTATCGCCAATCTCCAGTAATAGTTGCTTTTGTGTTTGTGGTAGGGAAACCTGCTTTGGCAGGGGGTTGGACTCGATGATCTCTAGAGGTCCCTTCCAACCCCTACGATTCTGTGATTCTATGCCTTTCTATGTGATTGTGTCTTCTTTCTCTCATTATGTGGTCTGAAGTGCTGTCTTAATGACAGCTGACCTTGGTGAAAAGCTTACAGCTTAATGCTACCTCAGCTCCTCATTACCACATCCTGCAAAAAGTTCTGATGTTTTCCTGTCTGGCTGTAGAATTGCACCTGTAGCCTCTCCTTAACTTCATTCTGTCAAATATGCTGCATTTAAAAGCAAGATGTAGTCTAGCACTAGACATTTTGACTGGCGCCAGGAATGGCTGTGTATGTTGTTAATGGTCTGAGAAGGCAGCAATATAAAGTTGATGTTAGTGCACAACTGGGGCAGGTCATGGATGCTAACTTTTGCACTTAGCTTTCTGTCAGCCAGAAAAATATCTGGTAACAACTATGTAGTTTTAGAAGTGTTAAAAGGTGAGTGGAAAACTAGCAAGATATGACACTGGTTTAGTGATAAAAATGTTTTTTTTCTAGACCTTCGCTTTTGCATCTTTTCATGCTGTATTTGTTCCCAAATGCAAGTTTTCTTACTTGTAGCAATATATTTTTATCCTGTGAGCAAGTGGGCAGTAACACCTCTGTGTGAAATTAGTTTTTATTTTAAACACCTAATTTTAACTTAAGGAATGGGGGAACGAATCCTGCTCACTACGCGGGACTCACTAAAATTAACTTATATTAACTTAACTGAAGATAATGAGCCAGAAATCTTGCTGATTAATGCCTGATGCAGCATTAGTCAAGTCAAAACTATTGCACACTATAGCGTGACTCAGAATTGTGTTGTGAACCTGAGCAGTAATCTCTCTGCTGACAGTTGTTCTTTTTTTCAAATTCTTGCAAGTATTTCCTAGTACCTGTAGACGTGTGTTGTTACTGTCAGAAGTCATGATTTAGGCCTGCAGGTGGTACAACTGTTGAAGTGTCTAAGGTGTGTGGTTTTTTGGTGATTTTTTTTTTCAGCCAAATATTACCCTAGTATTCATTATTTTTTTCTAATACTGTTGCACAGGGCAATACGGGATACTTTTCTGAAATGCAAATACAGGAAGTTAGGAGTGTAAATCTAGTTGGATATATGTTTGCATGTATCTGTGGGATTATTTTGTTCATATAAAGACTTTGTGGTAAACTCCTAGAAGAAGCAAGTGGAAAGACAGGCACTGCACGCACTAGATTTTTTTAATTATTATTTTAATTTTAATTAACAAGAGCTCTTTTTATTTACATTCTTAATTTGTCAAATGATTTGTTAGAGATCCATGGAGTGGTATAAATTCCCATATATATTTCCTATGTATGTCTTATCCTGGTGGACGAGAAGCTGGACGTGAGCCAGCATGCAGTCCAGAAGGCTGACTGCATCCTGGGCTGGGATGGCCAGCAATGGGAGGGAGGTGATTGTCCCCCTCTACTCAGCTCTTACAAGGTCCCATCTGGAGTACTGCATCCAGGCCCCCAGCACAAGAAAGACTCAGAACTCTTGGAACAGGTCCAGAGGAGGGCCACTAAAGTTTTTAGAAGGCTGGAGCACCTCTCCTATGAAGAAAGGTTGAGGGAACCAGGCTTGTTTAGCTTGGAGACGAGTCTCTGGGGAGACCTCATTGTGGCCTTCCAGCACTTGAAGGGAGTGTATAAACAGGAAGATGAATGACTGTTTGCATAGATTGATAGTGATAGGACAAGAGAGAATGGCTTTAAGACAGAGGAGATATAGGTTAGATATTAGGAGGAAGTTTTTCACTCAGAAGGTGGTGATGCACTGGAACAGGTTGCCCAGAGAGGTTGTGGAAGCCCCATCCCTGGAGGCATTCAAGGCAAGGCTGGATGTGTCTCTGGGCAGCCTGGTCTAGTGACTGGCAACCCTGTCCATGGCAGGGGGGTTGAAACTAGATGATCTTTTGAGGTCCTTTTCAACCCAGGCCGTTCTGTAATTCTACGTTCTAATAGGCCTTGTGTCAACTCATTAAACAGTGAAATAAAGGTGGGTTTGTAGCTCAGTATACAGCCTAGTTATATAAGGAAAAATAAGGTTATGGCCTACATATTGAACTGTTTTTAGAGACTGTTCTACTTTCATTAATTTTGTCAGTGAATACTGACAGTGAAATTGGTTGGAACTGACAAAACTGTAGGAGACTACTAGAGAAGACCAATTCTACAGTGTAGCTACCTTAGTTAACTACAGCACTGCATGTTTACACTTAGTTTGCAGCTTTTCACAACACAGATGTTTTGCAGTTACTTTAATCACAGAAAGTTTAATATACATGTCGCATAAAGTTTCCTAACAGGAAAATTTATAAAGGAAATCTAAAAGTGGCTACTGAGCATGCTTGTCTGGTGTCAGAGCCCTGTTGATACTTTCAGAGGGGGCTTTGTTCTGATCTGTGCTTTCACAGGTGTTTAACTTACTATACTGTGACTGACTGCATTCCAGTGATGAGACAGCTAGGCTTATAATGCTCAATAAATGTGTAGAGAATCAGAATCAGGTAACCTGCTGGTATGTAGGGGGCAAAGGCTGAAAGAGAAAAGAGAAAATTGAGAAGGACTCAGTGCTGTTTGCTTCTTTCCTTAGAATGTATGTGACATATTTGACATGAAATGGGAAGATTCAGTTGTTTAATCTGTAAAAGTATCCATAAAGCATGATGATAAAAGTCGTACAGAGTGGAAGGTCATATTTTCTTATCAGATGGATGAGTTTGGTCTGCAGGTGATTTAACAACTAAAACTTGTGGAAAAATAATGTGGAAATCTTTGATTATTTTCCAGGGAGATCTTTTTGTCATTATATCTTTAGAAGACATTTTTCCTTTTCTATTATCCCGAGTTCTGAGGTGTCTGATTACTGTTGTAGGCTAGTCTTGTCTGACAAAGCAACATCCAAAGTGGGGAAGCAATGCTTAAAGTAATGCCAAAGAGTGAAAAAAATGTCAAGATACCAAAATGTCTTCTGGGTAGGATAAAAGCTGTTTTCAGGAGTTGACCTTTGAAATAAATTAGGTCTGTTGAGCCTAACTCCAGAGTGCATTTTGGCTGTGGGAACTACCAGTACTCCCCCGTGACAGGGTGTTGTCTAAGGAGTTGAGTGTAGCTTATAGCAAGAGCCTGTAGCTAGTCAGCTGGCTGTAGTTCAGATTCAGCCTTGTCATAGAGAGCAAACATTTTTTTACAAGGGCATTTTTTACAATCTCTTTTAAGATAACTGTTTGTGTGTGTGTGAGAGAGAACTTTTTTTTTTTTTTTAATTAAAAAATCATAAACAATAACGAAAAAAAGAAACGTGATTTGCTAGGAGTGTTGTCTTGGGCTCAGAGCGATTGCAGATTAACACAAGTAGAGATTTTCAGTGTGTTTTATAGAATTTTTAAAGGTAAAAGACTTCATGTGCATTGGTTTCAGAGCTTGTATACAAATATTAGCAGACAAAAAAAGCATGCTTTCCATTGATGCAAAGGATGCAAAGGTTTGTGGCAAAATCCTCAACAGCATGCCTAAATATTTGAAACTGAGAGTTAGCTTTTTACATTTATGTAGAAGCTTCCAGTTCCTAAACCAATACCAAATTTCTCAGATGTCATTGTTTGGTCAGAGAGGGCTAACAGCAGTATAACTCATTCTGCCAGCACTTGAACCAGTACTAGTTTGTATGGGGTGTATTTTGATATTCTAGGGATCCAGGATATTTTGAAAAAAAAAAAAACAATTTCTCAAGTCTAGCATAGAAGAAAATTCAAAGTTCCTGAAATACAATACTGTGTGAAGAACAACAATTAAAAAAAAAATTGTCTCAAAAACCTGAACCAATAACCTAGAAAAGAAATGCTATTAATTGTATTATTTATGCTATTATTTATTAATTATTAATTATTTATGCTATTAATTGTATTGCACTGTAACTGTAACAAAGTAATAAAATAAAACTGTTCTCAGTGTTCACACTACTGCAAAGAAGCAATTTTATGCAGGCATAGAATTTTTTTTGTAGCAAATGAGACTCAGTAATTATCTCAGGAACTGGCTGCTGTTTCTACCTGGCTTTGTTTTTTTGTGCTGTTGAATCATAACTGAAAAAAATAACCCATCTCATAAGGAATAAACCTTTGGCATCACATTCTAATATTGTGTTAGAATTTGAGTAGAACATAGGACCTGCTATGAAAATCTTTTCCAAAGAAAAACTCATTATGTTACTTATTTCCTGATTAACTCTATGAAATGCATGTATTAAAATAGAAAAACAAATGTAAGAAACATGTAGGTATTTTCAGAAAAAATGAATGAAATTCATGTTTTATATTCATGATAAGTTCTGTTCCACATTTAATTATTACAAAGATAATTTTCCAATTGTAAGTCTCATCCTTTATTATGGTAGCTAGTCAGAGACCAGTGCTTGGTGATAAAGGTAGTAAAGAGAGTTGGAAACTGGGATTTGGCCCAGCTGTGTGATTATTTTGTCACAGGTCTTAAAGTTGTATTTTTAAATAAGTAACACCTAGCACCGAGTTTAAGATTTACAAAGGTTCTCATTAAGGAATTAAAATAAAGATAATTTCCATTCTAAATGAGTTAGATATTTTTAAATAAGTAACTTTGTACAGCATTGGGGAATTCATCATCTTGATTTTCAAGTCAGAGCTGTATTTTTATTTCATAGTTACTTATTGAAATTGATAAAAATCTTCATTACATCTACTGTTAAATCGACAGGTATTTCAGTGGTTAATTATCTGTTGCTTCTGGTTTGCAAGACTGGCATTCTATAAACTATTTTCTGATACAAGTGTGAAATTAGATCTCTTGACTTCCTCTTACTGGCCCACTGGTGTTCTGAAGTGTTGCCTATTTCGATTGCTTCAACTGGTTAAAATTTGAACTGGAAGTATATAGAAACTGTATCATTTTATTCACCATTGTACAGGGAAAAAAAAACCTGAATCTAGAACCAGTGTAGCACTGGTCTTTTATACAAAAGCTCTTCGTTTTCATAGAATCATAGAATGGCTTGAGTTGAAAGATACCTCAGAACTTTCAGCTGTTGGTTTCACGCTGCTGTGATGTGATTCAGTAGCGTATGTCTACACTTCTGCAATCTTATGCACTGTTGGTTCATTGTATGGATTCGTTCTGTCAGATAAATTAACCTTGATATGGAAGGAAAAGCAGTCTTCATTTATGTAATGAAGGTTTTTGGATGTTTGATATTTACTGCTGTGAACAGCTGTAGTTCATGATGTTTTCTAACTCTCTGGTTGAATGTAAGTCATAAATAAGAGTTCTTTTGGATTTCAACTATCTACTTCATATTGCTAAAGCCACAGAAAGGTTTCAAGTTGCACCTTACCTTCATTTCTGAAGAGTGAGAAACATTTTATATTATGAGATAATTTACTAGTCAAAGTTGGGAAAGGATATCCATGTAAATTCAATTTGTTGTTTTCTAATTAATTACCTGTTTTGCAAGTATGTTGCTAGCCAGAGTATAAAACACAGAGTATAAAAGAAATTGTGGTTGACACTTTCTCAAAAGTGTGATGATTTGTTTGTTATGTTTAAAATTTGCTGCAAATAATCTATTTCTGGTTTTGTATTTCATGTGTTCTTGAACTCATGTGTTCTTATGTTACTTCATCTGATTTAAAATAAAAAAGTATCTTCTGAAGTTCTAAGTTACATTTGAATTTTGTGCTTTGAAACTAACCTGTGCAAAAAGATAGTAGTGTATAAAACAGTCATCTTGATTAACCATTGCCTGTTTGTTTACATATTTGGGTTTCTGAAACCCATTTTTGGTATGCCTTAAATCTTTTCTTTCTATAATAGCTTTTATTCTCCTTGTTACCTCATTATCTTACATATTGTCAACAGGTTCTTCCAGTAATTATGATGAAAGATGTGTAAAGCACATAGCTTTTCTCAGCCTTGTTGATTGCCAGTGCTGAAGAATAATCTAGTCTGTGTATACTTTCCATAAATATAAATAAAGTCTTTTTCTGGCAAAAACCGTATGGAAAGGTGTTGACATTACATGTCATTCTTTATCTGTTCTTACTGCAATATGGTGTCTGAGATGCACACTATTTCTGTATATGTATAAGGACAGAAAATAAATGAGAACTTTCACTCCTGTGATAACTTAGCAAGTGTCCACTTGGGCAAGTATGCCCATAAGCAGTAATCTAAACAAGCTGTTTTACTTGATGTATTTCTTCTCTTTGAGAGAAGAAACTGGTCAGCTTTGAAGTGGCTTTATAATAAAATTGCTACAACATAAAGCTTTTATTATAGATTCACATGCTTGAAAGTGTTAGTCATGGAAATGGTGTGGAATTTTCTTGTCCCTTCTGACTAGTAAAACTGTAATTGAAAATGAGTATGTCCATGATCAGAAAAGTCTGGGGCGTGTTGATTTATGCAGCTCAACAGTGTAAAATTTGCATGGAATCTTAAACTTCTGAACCTCTCTGCTGTTTTTGCTTGGTACAGTAATAAGAGGTGGTGTTAAATTATGTCAAAAACAGCATAGAATTTCATCTGTGGAACTGTTGATTCATAGATGATATTTATGTTAAATAGAATATTTGTCTAGTCATACAAAATCTCAGATATATCCAGCCACAATTCTGACCATCTTCAGTGCTCACCCACTCCATTTGATGTAGTGTGTTCCTTTGTTTTATTACTTTCCCTTGCTGCCCAAGCTGTAAATCAGATTTTACATTCACATGATAAAAATGCATTCTAAGTCTTCTAAAGAGACAGGAGAACAGCTGCAAGTGTGAATTTGAAATGTAGGAGCTGGTAGAACCTACAGGGAGAATTTTGTCAGACTCTAAAAATTTATGGGTTCCTTGATGTGATAGGTTCTACTTTTCCTTATCAGTGTTTCTCTTATGAAGAGTAAGGCTGATCAGAGTGATTGTTCTTTTCCTTTTAGATTGGAGTAGTACTCATTGGTCTCAGTACAACTGCTCCATAATGTGAAGGAGGCTAATTATATTAAAGATGTGAGCTAATTAATTACTTAGAGCTCACTGTGAGGAGCTGTTGTTTGTGTTTTCTTTATCTGTCATGCAGTTAAGTATTGTGCAGATGTGCACTTCTAAAACCTTATCAGTGAGGCTTGAAATACTTCTGAAATGTGCCAACAGAACTAAGAAATCTCTCCTCTGGATTTTAATAAGACTAAATAAACATAGTTTTTCTTCTTCTTCATCTTTTTTTTTTTTTACTACATATTTCTAAACATTGGCTCATTATTACTTTGAACCATGTAAAGGGGTAGTAGGGACAGAAGAAACCTCTACAAAATTTCATTCATACACTCTATGTGTGAATGTACTTGCATCTGTACTTTCTCCAATATTCAACTAACTCATAAGAAATGAATTATTTTTTTTTATCTTTTGCTTCATGGCCATTGTTATCTTTTATATATTCAATTATGATATCATCACCTCCATGTTTAGGATAATGCATGAGGCTGGCCATGGTATTAACAGAATAAAAAGAAGTCTTTGTTGTAATCGACGTGTGTTATAGCTCACTGTAGTCTAATTTGCTGTTTTAATATTACTTGTGTGTTTTTGTGTGTAGCTGCCTATAAATAGAACAACAGAATCAGTGAGTGTTTTGGGTTGGTAGGAACCTCTGCAGATCATCTAATGAAGCCCACTGCCAGGGGCTTGGCATAAATCCACAGATGGAATCTGTGCAACCTCACTGGGTATCCTGTTCGACCTTCGCAATCAAGAAGTATTTTCATTTGTTTGTTTGAAATTTCCCATGTTTCAGTTTGTGCCTGTTGCATTTTGTTCTCTCACCAAACATTAGTCAGAAGAGCCTGGGTCTTCTTCATTCCCTCTCTTGGGATATTTATATGCATAAATAAGATCCCCCTTCCTTGAGCTTTCTCATCTCCACTCTAATTCTCATCTTCTATTTGTGTTATGGATAGCTCTATCACTTTAATATATTTGTGGCCCTCCTTTGGATTCTCTTTAGTATCTCCCAAACACTCCTGTTCTGGAGAGCCCAGAACTTAATCCAGCTCTCTCAGGATGTGGCCTCTACAGTGCTGAGGTTCGACCTGCTGGTGAGATCAGAGAAGAACCACAAATACTTGCTATTGGCTATCTGGAAAGAATTCAAATGTACCTTCCACAGACTGCATCAGTACCTTTGTGCTGTGCTTTCACATAGCAGTGATGGGGATGTGATGTTAGCGGTTTTTAGCATTCCTTTTCAGGTAGACTTCCTGTGGAATTTATAAAGCTGAAAATATTTGCACACATATTTGAAGTCTTTCAGTCGGTTAAGTTTTTCATGCTGTAGAGCACATTACTCAGTAAACATGTTTTCATAGAGTTAAGAAAAATGTTTTCTTTTATAAAGTTGTGAAACACAGTTCATAATGAAGTCATTCGTAATTGCTGTTAAGTTTATAGTAATTTGGTCTCACACTCTTAGTATTAAAATTACTGAGCAGACAGCCAATGGTGTCGCTATTCATCAGTAGCCATGGTACTACTAATAAGATCTTTCAAAATCTGAAACTTTGTAAAGTGACCTAGGAGAAGCTTTACAGGTCATTTCTTAATACTCTCATTTCTGTGTGCTATATTGACACCTTCATTAGTTTCTCTTTTCCAAGGAAAATAAAACACAATCTCATAAAGAAATAAATAAATAAATAGAAAATAAAAACCAAACAAAAAAAACCCTTTTGGATTCTTTCATTTTATTTTGATATTATAATCAGCATTTTTAGTACACAACCGCAAACATTCTAATTCTCCTGGATTTGAGATAAAATTTATAAGTGAGTCCAAATCAGTAGCATGGTTGCTGTGGACAGCAAATATTGTTGGCAGACTTATGAGTAACAGAAAATAAAACATGTTTATCAGTACAATACTTAAGTATTGCACTTTTAGCATGAAAATAAAGGAGAGATTTATTTAGAAATTCAGCAACTGGGGAACAGGGGTTGACTTTAAACAGATATTAAGATAGAGGTTGAATGTAATGTTGCTCAATTGAAGAGAATAAGTAGAGGAAGGGAAATTCTAAGTGAAATGAAGAAAGAGAAATCAGCTTTCTTTCTGTGATCTAACAAGGGGTAGGAGCATGTGAAAAGTGTCCACTATGAAAGATGTTAAAATCAGGCAGAAGATTGCAGATCTTTGTATTACTGAGAGAATTGGCTGAGGTGATGGTGTAAGTTTAGTTTTGTTTTGTTTATAGTTAATAGAAAAATGTTTCCTCATTTTGTTGCCTCTGTGTAACAGCTGAGGGACAGACTTGAAATGCGAGTGAATTATGAAAAAATACCATATTTATTTTGCAATAAATGCATTATTGTATAGTACAGAGTCATTACTGGGGAGTAAATAGCAGAGTACTTCTTAATAAAAGCACTTAATTTTCACTTTTTCAAAGGTGCTTTTCCCCATTCTCTGTCTGCTATGCTTGGGAAAAGAGCTTTGTGTTTTGTCCTGATAGTGATCAACTCTGGGGAGGAAATGATTTTCAGAAGATTTTTCATTTGAAGTACCATGTTATTTTCCTCATAGTTGAGGTTTTTTTTTTCTTTTTTCATATGAAAAGTTTGTGATCATGACAAATATGTGTGTATGAAAAAGATGCAAGAAGACTCTCTGGCAAACGAGCTCTTCAAATTACATTGGTTTTCATAGGCATAAAATGGAAGAGTAACATTGAAATGATTTAGAGTGTTTATTAAAAGAACTCTGCATTAGTTGCTATTTCTGCATGTTTTTTAAATATGACTCTGTACAGAGTTTATTCCAAACAGCAAACAAATTATAATCAAATTGGTATTTGAAAAGGAAAATTGTAATATCCTTCCAAATACTAATTAAACCCAGTATTCCTGACAATATACCTAAACTGAATAGTCTGATAGTACCAAGTTGCTACATGGCTCATAATTACGCATTTTTGAATTATGAGGAGTAACTCGTGTACTTAAAAACCTGAAGTTCTTCACAACTTTTAAATGATCCCATTCTAGTTATTGTTTGCTCTTTTAATATAAAATGGTGCTGTCAGCAAAGATATGCCATGTGCTTATAGTATATTTCGTTGTTTCCAAAAAAGGAATGTTAATCCCTTTATACTGTGATCTTACATTTGTCCTAGTGGTTAAAGAGCAAAAGAATTTGTCATGTATTATATTAATGTTGAATTCTGTGTGATTCCACACCATAAAAGGAGACATTTCTCAATCAAGTTATCTGGAATATGGAAAATTCCAACATCTAGGGCATAATTGTACCTTGAATTAGAGTGTACTGTTCATTGACACAGCTGTGTGAAATCTAATGTGTCTACACTGGCTAATGAACAAAGTAATGTAGATGATACCAGTTGTTCAACTCTTTCGCAGTATCTGAAATAAAATTTCAGATAGCAATTATTCGACAAGGTGAACTTGTTTCTTGGCAAAAGCTTGCATATGTATTTTCTAGATGTCCCATAATGTTGTTTATTTGAAGCAATTTGTGCATATTAAAGGTCGTGATCAGATCTTTTACTGGTAGGGTAGCAGACTGTTGGTACTAGCCATTCTCAGTCTCACTTCTGAAAGTCAGTTCACCTTCATGTTGCATTTGGACACACTGTCATTTAGAATGAACAGATACAAAGTTATTTGCATATTTTACATAGTGAAAATTCAGAGTACTTACTGATTTCATGTATTGCTTCAGAAATTTGTGTATGTTGGAAAATATATTGTTTTTGTAAGCTCCAAAATAGAAAAAGGAATGCCATAGTTAAATGCATCCTTTAAGATTGTAACCAGAAGTATTCCTGTCTGTTTTAGATTTAATATTCTAAAGTTTAGTTGTGTGTTTAGTATTCATATGTGTTGTATTAAATGTTCTGGATCTCATTCTGATCAGATAGATTCAAAACCTGAGACACTGTAATGGCATGGCAATCCATGATGTCTATTTAAATATCTCTGACGTTAGTACACTGCTTCAGAATGTGAAGTAAAGGAACACAGTTTAATAATACATACTGTCTGTGTGTGTATGTGTTATCCCGCTCTCCTCCACAACTAACAAGTTTTTTAACCGTTGGCCATCTCTTGCCAATTTCCACAGATGGTTAGAAGTCTCAAAGATACAAAGTTTTCTATAAATTTTACAAAAATAAGTACTGTTTCTAAGGGAAAGACTGCTGTGTGATAACACCTTCTACTAACTATCCCACAGTCAGGAAAGTACTTTAGTTATTTTGACTTTGTTTATATGACAAAACTGTATATTTCTGAGCTTATACTGTTATGACATGCATTTCTTTTTACAGCTGTTAATGAAATAAGTTGCTGATTGTATCAAAAGTAATACTAGGAAGTCTTTAAAATGGATTATGGTTTAAAGAACTTTTAAAAGATGCACTTTTGTTGTTTTTATTATAATATATATGCATACTAAATAATAATTCAATTTTTACAAACATTCCAGTGGAAAGTCTTTTACAAGGAATTTATTTTCTGACTCAATTCTGGGCTATATGCTATTGAGTGTTGTACTGGTATGCACCACCAGAGTGATGGAGCTATTTCTGAATTGCCTGTAAATCTGAAAGCAGGTTTTGTTCTTTGGCTTTCAGTCTCTATTGAAACTTCTGGAGGATTTTTATGATTATTTTCTTGTTTTGTTTCTGTGAGTACTCTGTGAGTACATGTGAGAAATGTGATAATTATGTGTGTATTAGAATCTCCCTGTATGAGAACATGATAAGGATGTATTCTACAACTGCAGAAAGAATCTCAGCATTTAATGAGAGTAGAATTGCTTTAATCTTTGACTACAGGTGAAGAGAGTGATAGTTGCATGTAGGAGGAAGAAACTGTCAGAAGGATGACAATTTATGGACAGTTAAATCAAGGATATTAGGAGCTTATAGAAAATAATGTCAGGAGAACATTATTTTCATCAAATAGAATGCCAGTTTATTGTCAAACCATTATTTATAACACATTCTTCTGGGATTAATTACTTGAACAATTTTAAATTATTTTGTTCTTAGATACGAACAAAAGATGATGCTTCTGCAGCTGTTGTTCAGTACAGCTATCTGCAAATATTCTGTTTTTATGTAGTTTAGTGACTTCATGATGTCCTGACAGTATGTACTGCACACAGCTATTGCCAGAATGTGTTAGTGAATGTCTTTGTCTCATAGTCCCTTACTGAAGTCCTAACAAAAGTGACCCAAAGCTTAAAGGTAGCTTGGTGTTATTAGTTTGTTCAACATGGGAGTGGCAGATGTGTTTAAGTAGAAGGCGGAGGATTAGGCATGCTAGGGTAGTGCAATTCACAGGACAACTAGCAAGTAAAAAAAGATAGTTCCAAGAATCAAGCTCTGACAACAAACTTGCTCTGAGTCTAGGATGAGAAATAAAATAGCACAGTAGAGTTTGTATGTGGGTATTTACAGGGAGTGGATTTATCTACTTGTTAATATTGTTTTGTGTTTATATTCAAATGCAGTTACTGGTGAAAATGGAAGAAACTCTGACATAAAGAACTGGAATTTTATTCTTTATAGGACATATATTCTCTGGATTCTTTCAGCAAATGAATATTTACAATGCATTAGTATGAGTCTATGTAAGAATATCAGACTTTAAAAAACTTTCAAGTTTACAAAGGATTATTGTCATGTCTTGTCCATGAAGTGAGGAAGCAGTGACCAGATTTGCAAAGCTCCCACATTAAATTAAGGTGAAACTGACGCTCAGACTCCAAACACAGTCATCAATTTTAATGAGAATCTTTGCACTACAGTTAACCTAAAAGTATTGACACTCTTACAATTATATCTGCCTAAGCTGTTCTGTTAAATGATGCAAATTCATAAGAAATCAAACTGAGCCTTGCTTTACTCTACAACTTTATCTGGAAGAACGAAAAGGGAAATGGAGAGGGAGGAGGGAGAAAGTCACCAGCCTGGTTTCCAGTATCGGTCCAGTGAACGGGGCGATCCTCAATCTGTGAGAGCACTTGTCTAGAAGTTCCAAAGTGTCAGAATCTCAAAGCCTCTCCAAGCATCCTTTTATACCTGCTAGATTTATGAAGTTCATTGTCAGCATGTACTCCATAAATACCATTGCAGACAAAATTTATGTAGTAAATGGCAGTTTAGGACAGAGCAAGATTGTCATGTCGCCACAGGGCTTCCTCCTCGGACCGTGTATTTAGCCTGCTGCCTGTTGTCATGGTGATGGTCTTGTCTTGAAAGTGAGACAGTTCCATCCATAACACAGAAAAAGCATTTTTCAGTGGTCTGGTACAGTAATGTTATGTGTTTGAGCACTCGCTACTTGCCTTTTGATAACAGTATTTAAGGTCTTGGATCATTTAGCAGTTGTTTCAAAACCTTCCATCTCTCACGCCATGCCATTTCATTTATACAACATACCCAACATTAATGCTGTTTTCATTTTGTCTTCCTCACTAGTTACTGAGTCTAAAGTTTGTTACATGTAAACTTCATGATTGTTAATCTTGTACGAAAAGTAGAGAACCAGGAAACTCTCTATGGTGAAAATTTAAGCTTTTCAGTGAATAGCCTAATGGTGGTGATTCTGATGTATTTACATTAAATAAGCTATTACTCAGTGTAAGGAAGAAAGAGAGAGTGATTTATATTTTATATTCAAGCATGTATAATTTTTCCTTCTTGGTTTTCACTGTATTTAACAACAATTACTTCAGCCATAAGTGACCTGTGCTTTAAGGGAATGGAAACTTTGAATAAAAGATGTCCTTGTTACTCTGTATTTTACTTATGTGTTTTGAGGGTTGTGAGAGTACCTTCAACTTTGGCTTTGCAAAGTGATACCCTGTATCTATCAATAGATATGATACAATTTTTTTCTGCTTTCTTTTGTAAACCCGATCGATATATGGAGAAAAACAAAAATAAAAGTTTAGTCCTGTGGCCCTGTATACCATCTGGTAAACCATTGCGTTGCTTTATCAGCAATTGTTGGACAATCCAATCTAACCAAAAGTATTAACTTTGTTTATTCAAGTGGCCTAAATAAAAAATATTATTTCTACAGCCAAGTCCGTGGAAGGTGTCTTCGATGGATCATCTGTACTCTGTCACCAAGATAAAACTGTAAAGGGATAATGAACTGTGTATTTTGTTGAGGGGCTGTAACAGTGTTGACTTCTGTACTTTGGTTAGCTGGTAGACTGGTTTTTCTTCCTTCCTTCTCAAGTGTAATTTATATAAACCAATAAGCTTATTTGCAGGCACCATGCTAAATATATTGCTGGTACGTATTCGAGTATTATGGTGATTCTTAATGCTCAAAATGGCAACAAATTTTGCAGCTTGACAGTGAAATATTTTGTTTTGTCTAATTTCTTACAACAAATCTACTACACTAAGTAGGTGGACCTATCCTGAGCAAACATAGACAAAAATGAATATGCTTTGTGGGATTTAATTTGTCCTGTTATCTTCTATATACTCTCTAAAACTGGGTACCTAAATAAAGTAAAAATTATAAACTTTATTTTCACCCACAGATTATAATTTTTTTCAAGTATATTAAAGGTTAAAAGCCTTTTTTCCAGCCTGTACTTTGGAAATGTTATTTACTGTCATTTAAAGAATAGTTATTTCTTAATCATCTTTCCAGACGAAATATTTAAAGATAGCTAAATATATTTTGTATTTGTTAAGAAAAAGTTTATACTTGTGAAATGTGAAAGGAGTTGTGTACTTCTTTGTAATGGCAACTTAATGTCGCATGAAAATATCTTGTTTCCTACTCAAGAAATGATGCTCTTTTGAAAAGCATTTAGTAAAAAATGTATTTGGGGGAAAAGAAAACAGAACTAAGGTCTTGAGAACATAAGCATTTATCAACTGTGTGATGCATTTTAGAGACGTTTTTAGAGTCATTATATTTACTTAGAAAATCATTAGTTTCGTGTTTTAATTCACTGTGTCTTCTCCCTGACTGTTTGGACAGGTAGAACAGAGGTATCAGCTTACTATCATGATGTTTTGTCTGTTTTGATCTCTGATAACTTATTGTGACTTGAGGAGCTCTGAGAACATATGGTAGCGTGTCTTCAGTGTTTGACAGTACCAATATGTCATGGGCATTGCATATGTTGATGAAGTCTTAAAATATCACAAGAGTACATCATCTAATATTAAACGTGTATGAAATGCAATATAGTACATGTTTCTAACTGTAGGTAAGGCATCCCTCAGAAGCTCTCTTGTCTGCTGGCAAGGAAATCATGCACTGTTAGAAGGTGTATTCACAGTAAGTTTACTGTTCACAACTATATCAGATTGTGAGACAGAAGGATTGTTGATAGCACTTGAAACCTTTTCACTCTTCTGAAAGTAGAAATAGGAAAGCGTTTACTTCAGCATGTTTATGAAGTGATCTTTAAATGTCTAAAATAAACTGTTAAAAACTTTGATATGACACTACTTGTTTCATAGCTACGTTTGTTCACAGTAAAAATTGTATTTCATCTCTTAAGATGAGGATATAACTGATACCCCCAGTGTATAGAATAATTTTCATCCATATTTTGGGTGAATATAGACTTATTATTTTAGTATAGATTATCATGGAAAAAAATATCTATTTTTTTCTCCTTTGGAACTCACAGAGAAGAAAATGCAATTTAAAATCTGTGTAATAAGCATATTAAATCTGTCTGTGAAAGTTCTGTTTGAAGTTTTGGTGGTATGGTTAGGGTCATCAAAGTGAACCTGACTGTCTTCTGGAATAAGCAGTATCAGTAAGGGGTTATTCACATGTTCGTTTGAGCCTTTAGCAGCAGAATCTGGAATGACTGCATAAATAGTAAAAATAAGTAGTAAAATAACTTTCCTGTATACGTAAGGAAATGTACATATTTATTCACAGTTTTTAAAAGTACATTGAAAAATGATAGATCAATGAACAATATAATCTAAATCATGCCAACTGAGTATTTAATCAGAATATAAACAGTGAAAATAATCTGCTTTTTTGAAATAAATCATTAGATAAAGGTAATTTCATTCAAAACTTTTTACAGTTGCCTGCTATTAAGGCTGTTCATTATGTATTAAGAGCATACTGTATTGTACAAGAATACAGAAACCATTCAGCAGAATTTATTCATTTTCTATCAAGTTTACACTACTAATATGATTTTCTATGAGTCTTATTTGTTCAGCAAATCTCTGTATTGCTCCACATTTTTTTTCTTGCTAAAGAAGTAGCAACAGATCAAATACATTTTTAAGGCTTTTATTATCATTTTGATTTACACATGCTAAGCTGGTAGCCATGTAACTCTGCTGCTGCCCATGTAGTTATGGATTTTTGCTACTTGTGGTTCTGGTTCCTGAAGAGTTGCTTTAAATTAAATAGCCTTGACAAACATGATACAAGTACTTGGAGAATTTAAGATAAACAGAGTTCTTGGTAGTTGGTGCATTACCATTGAAATCTTCAGCCTGTCTCAGTAGTGTCCGCTTAACTTATTAAGCTCACACCAGAGCATACTTCTCTGCTCCAAAAAGAACACCTGCTCTTCCTTTGCTATACAGAGCAAGTAATTTATTCCAGCTCAGATAATAATTCAGACTATTTTCTCTTCTTTTCTCTGTACGTTTACTTGCTGATACAGCGAGCAGAGAAGGAACCATGCAGTTAAACACTCCATATTGCTTCTAGCCTGCTTGATGAAGGGAAAGATGCTCTAATAAGTTGAGGCGCTATGAATTTTGTATTCAATTTTCTGATCCAAAAGGTACTCTGATGTTATGAAAATGGAGACCACATGAATAACTACAATAAAATTTAGTCTTCAATTGAAGGCAATTGGAATCAGTAGCCAGACTATTCTTTCGTCTTACACATCTGCTCCTAGAGAAGCAGCAAAATTGCAGGATTGGACACCCTAATTGTCCTGTATAGGGATAGCAGCCTCTGCTCAGTCAGTGAGTTTGTCCAAATCCCAGCTTGAAGCACAACTGAAGGATTACAATATATCTCTGCAGGTCAGGTCTCCTCAGGTTTCTCCACAGGACTCAAATTGTGCCCCAGAGTGAAATGTGATCCTGAATGCTATGTTATTACTCTGCTGTTGCGTTTGACATCCAAATTTAAGGCATTTGAAAATAATTTGGATATAATATACTAGCCACACTTTCGTTTTCCATATTCTGTGTCTCAGTTAAAAGATCATAAATTTCTCTGAATCTCATTGTAGGTTTGCTATCTTAATGTTTTGATGCCCGTCTTGATGCTGAGGGGTTATTGTGTGTATGTGTGCCATTTCCCAGTACTATAAAGTGATATTCAGCTCTCCTTAGTAAATATATTCTGTATTTGGTAGCCGGTTGTGAAAAAATACCTTTCTGAACTTCCAGTGTTGAAATTAATGCTTCCAAAGGTTTTACCTCCTGTCATTTTGACATCTTGTGCATCTTGCAAGTTTTCAGTAACTAACAGATATTAAAGGAAAGGAATTTTGATCAGATTCTTCCCCAGTTTATGAATTCATTTATGTATCTATTACCATCATAGTTCTATTGGACTACCCTTTGTTCTTCAGAAAACAAAGGAATTATGCATTTTTGTTTTGTTTTGTTTTATTTTGTTGTTTAGTTTTGCTTTGTTTTTCATCTGTCATTCTGAAAGCATTATAAAACTCTCAGTTTCTCTCCGTGCTGTTATGAGAAGAATCCATAGGTATACTTGCCCAGATTGACTTCAGTAGTTGTTGGTTGCTTTACATGAAGTCAGAAATGAATGCTATGTTGTACAGTGTGTTAAAGGCAGAATAGTGAAAGTAGTTCAGAAGTTTCAGTGGGTAAAAAGAAAGGAACGCATAGAAAGTTCTTAGCAAAAGAACACAATATGAAGGTGCGTGTGATTATTAGGCTGATTTAATATTTATATCTGGGTCATTAAAGTAATCAGAATTCTGACAGAGACATTTAAGAATAGTCTTGGTTATAGCATCTGTATTGTTCAAGGTAAGTAGATGAGACATGCTGAAATAGGGGAATAGAAAAGCTCTCTCTGGAGGTTGCTTGCTATGACCATCTGAAAGAAAAATAGCTCACAAAGTGCTTGTGATAACCAATTTTCCTATTAAAATAGAACAAAGAGAACAAACAGAAAGGACTATGGAATGAACTTTCCACTTCATTTCCATGGCAACCAGTAAAAAACAAATGTTTGATGGCCGTGTGTCATCTTCAAGATAGGCAGTTGCAACCTATGAGGTGTAATTTGAGAGAAAAGTCAAATTCATTACTTTAAGTTAAAAAAAAAAGAGAATCTTGGCATTCTAGCTATTACATATGTACACTTTTTCACAAACAATGCAAGAGTATAAAATACATACTTTTTTTGGGGGGGGGGCAGAGGGGGATCAAAATGGAGTGGGAAAAGAGAATGCAGTGCCACATGTAATTAATATTTCAGAAAATATGGAATGTATCAGAGTTATATAATAAATCTGCCTTCTAAATGAGTTCTGTAAAATCTGTTCTATTCTGAGGAAAGTTTTTTCCACAATTAACTGGGTACCTTGAACAAATGGATTGTTCCTTTCTGCATCCTGTTCATAAAATAGCCGAGACACCTTATCTTCAGAGCCATCATAAAATATTATAATTCTATTCCTATTATATTACAGGAGTTAATGCATTCAGTCAGACTGAGCTGGTTCTATACATCTTTCCAGATCACAGCCATGAAGATTATTCAGAAGGATGATTTTTGCATACTAAGATTCAGTGCAGGAATGTTTTCACTCTTTTAAGTATACAGTTCATGCCTTGTCACTAATTATGAAGATTGAAAACAGATACCTTAAGCTCCTGGCGTTCATCCAGTTCAGTCATTCATTTTGGAGCACTGAGCAGTGTGGGTTCTGATAGGGTGCTCCAATTACCATCAAAATCCCAAAGTGGAGTAGAGCTGCTTAATGTTAATGCTAGTCACACATTGAAAAAGCAGTGTTTCCTTACTGCCTGCCTTAAAACTACAAATGCATCAAAGCTTTACGGCCAATTCTATCTCTTAGAAGTAAAATGGTTAATAGCATTCTGAATGTTACATCTTGTAATTTCATGTTACAATTTGATTTAAAAATATGTTTGATCATAATCTATGTAGCTTTACATATGTCAGCATAGTGACACATGCGTGCATAAATAAGGAAAATTATATATTTTTTTCTTCTTTGTCTTTTATTGAAGTGAGTTTTACTTTGCAATTTTTACTCTTTAAATGTTACGATTAATTTTATTTATACTACTTATATTACAATACCTTGTATTATTAAGCTGCCTTTATTTGCATCTTCATGGATATGTATTTTGAAAAATAATATGACTTGTCATGCACTAATGCATAAATAAATATAAGCTTGCTAAAAAATTAGCTACTAAGTTATTAGTATGTATTCTATGACTCCAGGTGAGGGGCATTCCCAGCATAAGGTGCATTTGTTTACTGTTATTTAATACTACTTTCTGCTTTTTATGGTACTTTTTTAATTTTCAGGTTTATTATTAGATTATATATATATATATGTATATATATATATTTATTTTTTTTTTGCAACTTCAAGTGGCCAAAACTTGGGAAAAGATTGGTTTTGAACAAAGTAAGTATTTCTAGAAAATGTAGTTACAACAATTGAAAACATTTTTTTCATATTTCATATCTTTTGTTAAATACAACTAATAAAATTCATTTTCATATGCCTTGAAGCAATTTTAAAGTAAGGCATTTGCTTTTCAGATATAGGTATAGTCAAAGACGCATTTTATATAATTTAGACATTCCATTACAAAAGCATTCTAATATGATTCAGTTGTAACAATGTATGTCAGTTATGAATGTTCTGTTTCATAGTCAAAACAGTAGAGCTCCTTTGGGCTTCTTTTCAGGATCTTCTAAGACTTTATAGTTAAAATTGAATCTGAAATATTGCAGAACAGATAAGAAAGACAGAGATCTCAGAGAAAGACTGAGATGGTATAAAAAAAAAGAAACTCCTCCAAAATTAATCTTACATTATGTGTATGTATGTGCAAAAGTTTTATTTATGTTAAAGGCTTACATGTAAGTTACGTTCTTTGCCATTCAGGCGGTGAAAGCAAAAGAATTACAGTCTAAAATTTGCAGATAACAAGACAGTAGAATCCAAATGTCATTTTCAACCAAAAGCTGAAGTTGTCTGCACAGTTCAGCTTCATACAAGAGCTCTGAGTTCATTAGTTAGCTTGATTGAGCTATATGCATGTATCTGTATATATATGTATAGAGAGAGACAGACAGAGACAGAAAGGGATGATTCTGAAAGGAGAAAAAAAACCCAACCACTTTTTCCTTGTATTGCAGTCATCAAAACCCCAGCTGTTACCTTGGTAGCCTTGTTGCTGCTCTTCTCCTTCAGTAAAGAGGTGCTTGTCCCTTTTTGGCAGAACCATCACAGGAACCAAACCTCTTCCATTTTGACTTAATTGATTGTTCAGAGTTTGAAGTTCCTCACTTGTATCTAAAATCATGTGGAAATAATTATGATATTGAGGCATGAGGAGTGTTACTGATATTTGTAGGAGCCTGAGTCTCATAGTCAGACCCTTATTTATTGACTTTTTTTTTTCCTTTTTCCATGCCACTATTTAAGTGACAGTATGTGATTATTGTTATGTGCATTTGTATACAGTGAAAGCCAAAGCATTAGTAAAGAGAAATCAGTTTTTTCTGTGATTAGCTTATTTTATTTTTGATGAGGTTTGAAAATAAGCAAACAAACAAGAAACCTCCAGCATGGAGCCTTCAGAGACGTTCTTACAGGACGTGGTTAATACCAGTCCTTTTGCAATAAGGGTAGTGTCAGAGACTGACAGATCCTCTGCTTGAATTTGTTTACTTCATTTACATTTCACACATGAAAGATTTGTTCGAATGGCCTGAGGGTAAGGAAGATCTTTTGTGCTGGACTTTGATTTACACTAGCATAAAACAGATCCCACGTGTTACCCCACACTGCCTTTGTACTTAGGGCTAGCATGCCCTGATAGAAAGGGTCACTGATTAAATTGCTTAAGGTTCTATGTTGCTTGTTCAGATTCTTGAAATGAATGACGATGGACAGGTTTGTAGCAGCGTAAGATGGATTCCAATGAAAGGAACCGATTCAGGGTTTTGATTTTAAGCCCTAAACCCTGGCAGCAGAAGCAAGGAAGAACCTTCACTGTCTGACGTTTTCCAGTGTGAAAACCACAGCAGGGTGTCTGCTAAGTTAAATGTCAGTTGCTGCAGATAAAATGCACTGCTGCAGTCCCAACTGAACTGCTGTTGGAAAAAAATGTAATGTAATTTCACTATGAAATCTAACAGGATTTCTTACCGTGCATGTGAGCAGTCCAACCTAGACACAGTGACCTTGCGCTGTCTGTTCTGTCTGTGTGGAGGAAGTAGGTAACCACTGAAGACGGTATTTTAAGATGTAGAAATTAGTGCTGTGTGCAGGAATAAGAATATAATCTGACATCGAAAACAGATGAAAATTGATGTATCACATAGCTAACATGTATACATATAAATAGATAGATGCCCAAAACAAACCACATATAAAAATATGTAAAGAAATGCATAATAACCTGGTGACTGAGAAGCTTTATTTTTTTGAAAAGTAAACAAGTTTTCTCAAGGAATGTATGCATTAGATCATTTTTGTTTTATCTTACTATGAGTTTATTATTGCACATTGCTTTCTACCATGTATGTAAGTCATACAAGTTATGTTCATTCTAAATGAGCAGAATGATCTGTAGTCTCACTTAATAACATGAGGTGTTTTGGTTGTGGCTGTCTTTAACAAGTTCCATTAAAAAAAAAAAAACACTGATGAGCATGCAAAGCCAATTTTCTTTTTGTCTTGGTTACAGTGCTATCTTTATTGGAGCTAACTTGTAGGGTAGCCTTCTCTCCCCAGCTCACGCTTTCCCCTGAATCACTGCAGCTTCCTCAGCTGTGATCTTTGTCCTTCTCACCCACTAAGGTTACCCTTGAGAGTATTAAATATTCCCCAAGAAGAGCTCTGTATAGTTCACCTGATATGTGATTGGAATTCAGAGTAGACTTGCCCATTGAAATGGTATATTTTGTGCACTGTTAAAACAGACCACATTGACTGTCCTTGCTCTCATCATAAAGTCCAGTCCGTAGATCCATAGTTTGTACAGCATTAAAATACAGATCCACAGAAGAGGCCAGGGTCTTGATTATGAGAGGCGAAATACAAACAAATAGCAAATACAGAGATAAAATATTCCAGGCTGTACAAATGAATGAACAGCAAATTAAGAATAGAGCAATTGCAAGAAGAAAAAGGAGGAGTGTGTTTATACACCCCATAGAAACTTATTTTCTCTTTGACAGACTTTTCTCTTATTGTCACTGATTAGCTCTCATGATTATTTTACAGTACTTTTTCTGGAAGAATCATTTGCCCTGTAGGCTAGTCAGCTCCTCCTGAAAGTGTGAGGACAGTATTCCATCAATGGCTTTTTCTTCATTTTTTTTTTTGTGGGCTTTCTTAAATTGCAGTTACTGGACCAAGCAATTTATTTTAGAATTCTAGCTTTAATTTAAAAAGAAAATCAGCAGGATTCTGCTTCCATTGGCACATATGAAAGATTGAAAATATTATCTCACTGTACCCTCTGGGCACAGAAGGCAAATTAAAAGAAGTCAACATTCATTATTTAAATATTTAAACATTATTTAAACAAACATTTTTTTTCCTTTGAAACTGACCTCTGGTAGTTTAGTGGTAAAGGCTATCGGTATTAAGCTTCTATAAGAATTACTTAGATTTGAAATATCAAAGCAGAATTTATTCTTGATGTCATTTTTCTGTGATTGAATGCATCAGCAATATTTAATTAATGTGTAAAATGAAATAAAAGTGAATAAAAAAGTACTCTTCTGTATACATTTCTCACAGTAGAATGCATATATAGACATGAAGTGTGAGACAGTGTAATTATATAGCAGTCTATTTATCTATTACTGCTTATTATTTCTTTCTTTGCTATGTAGTAGTCCTAAAGTATCTTCCTAATTGTATATAAACACACTAAAAAATATTTTCTTAAAAATCCAGTCTTTTTAAAATTTCTATAGCAGCCCATCTACATGCCACTCAAAGATAACGTGAATAAATGAAACAAAGTGCAGTAATGAGATTTAAAAGATGAATTAACTCAGATGAGTGATGTATCTGGTAGGATTTATTAAACCAGTTTAGGTGAAATGAGTAGTTATTTGGAACAGATCTTTTACTTACACATGGGATGAGACATAAATATGTCAAATGTATGCAGCTCTTAACATCTGTAAATAAAATGTTAGCTGGCTCATTTTATGTGGAAAATGCTGTAAAGGACTTTTTTTTTTTGGGGGGGAGATCCATTGAAAGACAAAAAATAAAATGTGAGTTGTATATAATCTGTGGATGTTAAGGTACTAGGAAAACAGACCTCAAAACTAAAGTTATCATTCCTATAGAGTTGTAGGATTAAATTCATTAACTTGAATTGCAAAAATGCATTGGAATCTGCAGCAGTTCTTGAGGTGCAGACAAGTTCCTTAGTACATAAACATTTATTTCCAGAAAGAGTGATCACTGTGCCATTTTATGGTGGCAGAAGCATGTAAAAGTGACTATAGAATTTTGGATACAGGAATGGCTCATCCATGCAGAGCTTTGCATTAGTGCAGGGGGTGAGCCATTGTAAGACTCACAGAGGCAGGTTAATGTGGGTAACACAGCATTAGATATCTGCTTCAAATTATTTGACCAAACAGAGGAAATAGATGAACAACTTCAGGAATTGTCATGACATAGGTGATTAAAACAACTTTGTTATCTACTGGAAGGGCAGCATGGCATGACAAAGTGCAAACAAAACGAGAGATTCCTGTTATGTGTTGAAGGCAATTTCTTGACCCAGATGATTAATAAACCAATAAGAGCATGTGCTCTGCAGACCCATTATTCACAGAAATGGCAGAATTAGCTACAAATGTGAAAGTCAGCAGCAGATTTAATTGCAGTGACTGTGACTGTAGAGTTTAAAATTCTAAAAGAAAAAATTATTAAGACAAATAGAATGCAAATCTGGACTTCAGGGGAACAAATTTTGTCTTGTTTCAGTATCTTCTGGGAAGAATCCCATAGGGATCTGCACTGGAGAACTAAAGGGCCTGGGGGTCTCTGACCTTAAGGGAAAACCTAATCAGAGTTACAGTGGATCACGCTGGTGTGCAGAAAACCACAATTCTGATTGAATACCAGCATAGATGAGCAAGAGGCTCTTGACTGAGCATTAATAAAATGAGAAAACACACAAACGTGGAAGGTGAGATGGGCTTCCTGGATGCCTCCTACAGAGGTATTACCCAGGTGGTTCCTGAGCCTACCAGAAGAGGCTGGGTGTCAGGTATTACTCTCTACAGGCATGGATGGAGCTAGGTAGTTCTTAAGTCAATTAAACGTACCCAACATTGTGGGACTAAACAGGCTGAATCTGAGGGGACTGAGGAAGTTGTCCAATGTCCCTGTGAGGCTGCTCCCATCTTTGAAACACTGTGATCAAGGAAGATATCTGAAGACTGGAGAAAGGCAAGAGCTATGGTCATATTCAAGAAGAAGTCAGGTAACTTGGGGCTGGTCAACCTCAGAAAGTTCCTAAGCAAGCTCCTAAACAAATCCTTTCAGAAGCTATTTCAGAAAACATGAAAGAAAAAGCAGTGAATGTGTACAATGAGTATTGATTTAATGAGGGCAAGCTATGGCTGAACAACCTAAGTGTCCTTTCTGAAGGGTGATGAATGGGAAGTTGTTTAACTTGATTTTAGCAAGACTTTCAACACTTTATCCTGTTTTATTACTTTGTGGTGGTGAATGGAGTTAAAGCCAGCTGGTGACCAGTCACAAGTGGTGTTCCACAGGGATTGGTATCAGGTGGGGAGCCTGACCTGCTCCCTATCATTATTGATGATCTGGATAAGGGGATTGAGTGCATCCTCAGTGAGTTTGCAGATGACACCAAGTTAGCTGGAAGTGTCAGTCTGCCTGGGGGTAGTGAGGCCCTGCAAAGGGATCTGGACAGGCTGGATAGCTGGGCTGAGGCAAAAGGGATCAAGTTAATCAAGACCAAGTGCCAGGTCTTGCGCTTTGGCTACAACAACCCCAAGTAACTACAGGCTTGGAGCAGAGTGGGTGGAGGCCTGTATAGAGAAAACAGAGCTAGGTAGGGGTGTTAGATGCTCAGCTGTGTGCCCAGATTGCCAAGAAGGCCAATGGCATCCTGGCTTATGTTAGGAGCCAGGAGGACTAAGGAAGTTGTCATCCTTCTGTACTCAGAACAGGTGAGGCTGCAGCTTGAGTACTGTGTTCAGTTTTGGGTTCTTTGCTACAAGAAAGACATTGAGGCCCTGAGGTGCGTTTGAAAAGGGCAACACAGCTGGTAAGAATTCTAGAGCACAATGAGGAGAGGCTGAGGGAGCTGGGATTATGTAGACTGGAGGACAGGTGGCTCAGGGGAGACCTTATTGCTCTACAGCTCCCTAAAGGCAGGTTGTGGTGAGGTGGTGGTCTGCCTCTTTTCCCATATAACTAGCAGTAGGACTGGAGTAAATGGCCTCAAGTTGTGCTAGGGGAAATTTGGTTGGTACGTTAGGAAAAAATTACTCACCATAAGAGTAGTCAGGCACTGGAATGGGCTGCCAGAGGGAGGTAGTGGGGTCACAGTCTCTAGAGTTGTTTAAGAAACATTTAGATGTTGTACTGAGAGACATGGTTTAGTGGGAAATATTGATGATAAGCGGACAATTGGACAGGATGATCTTGGAGGTCTTTTCCAGCATTGGTGATTCTGTGATTCTTACAGTCATATTTATGAGATACAGACTGTGAAGGTTGACTGAACCATAAGGATCTTAAGGTTATGATCAGTGATTAGAAGTTCAGCTGGGGGGCTAGTGAATATTGGTGTCCTTCAAGAACTGCAGCTAAGATAAGTACTGTTTTAATGTCTATAATAATGACCTAGAAAATTAGGTGGATTGCAGAACATTTACAGACAGGGCAAATGAGCTGACAGAAGCTCAGCGAAGTCAAATGTTAGGCCTTGGCATCGGGGGTGGAATAATGTATCATGCAGCAGTAAAGGCTTAGTGCCAGCAGGACAGAAAGCATCTTTGCAGAAAAGGTCATGGGAGTCCTACTGAAGAAAGTTGTGCAAAGAAAGCCAACTGTATTCTGCAATGCATGAACAAGAAAGTAGTTGGCAGGTTGACGGGAGTAATTTTTCTTTTCTGCTAAGCGCTTCTAAGACTGCACGTGTAGTACTGTGTACAGTTTGAGCACACTGTGACAGACAGTACATTGATGTAGTGAAGCAAATTCAAAGACAAGCTACTGAGATGATGTTAAAAGTACTTTTTATCCCTAAGAATATAAGGTTATGTGGAGACCTTACTGCTATCTTCAGCTACTTAATGGGAGTGTAGAGAAGATGAACTGGATTCTTCTCAGCAGGGCATGGCAATAAAGCAAAACACAACGGACACAAGCTGGAATGTGAGAAATTTTGGTCTGAAAAAAAAAATAGTAATGAGAGCAATCATATATTCAGTATATTTTATATCTTAATATCTTTTTTATTTCTTGAACATATAGCTTTGGTTGTATTTCTGAGAAACTAAATCAGAACTTAGAAATGCAGCATTATATTTCTGGCCAAAATGAGGAAAAGCAGATAGGAAAACTCTTCTCTGGAGCTTCTGAATTTTCCCTTCTGATTTCTAGAAATACACTGTATTCAGAGTATTGTGGATAAGCATTGCAGATGTTTCTAGAGTTTATCTGAACATCACTGTTAAAACAAAAACAAAAAAACTCTTTATTCATTATTTATGAAATCTTAAAATAAATGGAAGCAAGACCAATCTCAAAGAGCTAGGTTTGTGGATATTTCTTGTGTTGTTTTTTTTTTTTTGTTTCTTCATTTTGTTTCTTCTTTGTTATACACATTTGTTAAAGGAAAGCAAATGCTAAAAGCTTTTTTGCATGACAAATGCTTTTGTTATGTAATAACATTGTTCAGTGGAGAAACCGTGTTCTGCATTTTCATTAAAACAGTTCATGCCTTTTTGGAAGCAGGGGGCAGAGTCAGAGTCTTAATATTGCTTTATCATTTAACTGTGATACTTAAAAACCAAACAATGCAGTAAGCATTGTAGCAGTAGACATGTTCTGCTCTTAGTCAAAATTTATGACTATCTAAGGATATAAATAAATAAAGCCTCGGTGGTAGTTAAGATTGATTTGGATTTTAAAGAAGGATTTCTTTTTTTTTTTTTTATTTTGTTTTAAATTCATTGAGCTGAGAGTTGCACTCTCACCTGGACAGAATATTCTGATGCTGTTGATTTGCCAGGAATTCTGAGTTTCAGTGATACAACAAATACAAACTAAAGGTTTCTATGACTATGAAAAGCAAACAACTTTCAGTAAGATTTATAAGATTTATCTTTTTAACTGCAGCAATTATACTGTACCTTGTCTCCAGCCGTTCATAGCTTTATGCAAATTAAATGGATTTTCTTCTAATGTAACTGAAGTACATGAACAATGATGTGTACTTACATTATGTCAGCATAGGAGTATAAGCTATATGTATGCCAGCTAAGATAAGGATGTATTTATAGAACTTCACTGATAATTCTTCATACTAAAGTGATGGAGGCATAAATTTTTATACATTGTTAACTGCAGTATCACCAGCATCCTGATAAACCTTATGGTGCTTTACTATCAAGACTGTCAAAATTATAGTCAGAGATATGTTGATAGATGTGTGTTGTTGTTGCTTCCTACTTAGACGTGGACCAGAGGAGGTGACCCTTCTGTGAGTTTCATTGTAAGACTTGACTGATCCTCTGTCTTACAGCATATAGCTATAATTTTACATCCCATTAGCTGTTTGTTGGAAATCTGTTGGGAAGATGGCCTATTCACAAGTTTCTTTGTAAAAGGGCCTAAAATTACATATTTTGCATGTTTGCTTGACAGCCTATGCTTTGCTTCACATGAAAATAATGACATATTGGAGCGGAAATAAATACTTTGAAGCCCAAGAAACTTAGTTGCAGTATGAGTGAAGGGAATTTTTCTTAGAACATTCTCTCTGTGGAATGGACATAGATTAAGCATAGATGAAACAAGATCTAGTCTCATATATATGCGTATTAAAATAACATTAAGCAGCAAGTAGTAATTATATTTTACATACTTGCTGTTCAGTATTCTGCAATATACAGTTTGCATTCATAATTGATTGACCTCCAGGCATGACAACTAGGGCTGGTATACCTGGAAATCCCCTAATAACTTCGTATAACGTGGTTATTTCACAAATATGAAAAGTGATTTATTGACTCAGCTACTTTGCAGTAATCATCTACGGTTTGTTGATGGGAGGATTTAAGCTTGGCAGTTGATTTTCTTATCATGCTAAGTCCGTTACATTCTGTCTGAACCTTTCAGATTTTTGCAAGAAGAATATGGAGTTCTTTTGCTGAGCAATTTTAGTGACAGATATAGAAATCCTGCTATACGAATTCAGGACAGCTATCTCTGAGTTACACTGAGAGATGGGTTCAGCTGTCTCTGACATGGATTTAATATGGAGAATGGAAAGGTTTTTTCTGGATCAGACAGAATTATGTTTCTAGTGCAAGTGGTGAATACTTTTGGAATCTGACCCATGTGGGAAATTTAGATTAAAGTTTGTTTATTCTGTTGACCTATAAAGCTTTACACTTAGACTTGATGTGGAATGTATGATGATTTTCAGTGATCTTAAAGAAGATTCTTAGATGCACAAGAGATGCTGGATCAAGCTTTGTGTTTCTTATTTTCATCAGGCTTGGGAGTGAATTGTTCATAAAGTTTAAAGGCTCTGAAGAGGCTCCAGACTATTACTTACATATCAGAAAACAAATTGTTGATTGCTGCATAATATAAATGAAGTTACCATGACCACCGTGTATTATGAAGATTTGACATTATTTCTAAATTATTACTTTTCCTTAAGAATGTACATTAATTATTGGGGATACCTATGTAGTTACCACTGTCCTAACCACGATAAAATTTGCATTGGGAAAATTATGTATTTCTATTTTTTGAAAAAAAAAAAAAAATTAAAAAAAGTTTCCAATCCATCTCCTTAGTAGATCTTCAGGTCTATTCTAGTGCAGCAGCCAAGCATGTTTAGCTTTAGCTTATTAAATGTTATTCAGTGACAAAGTAGTCTTTGTTAACAGTCTTAAACTACTTCAGAGCTTTTCTCCTAATTTTTCAAGCCTGAATTGATATGAATAGCCCTTTCTTTGTGCATTATGAAGTTTGTATATGAAATTTAAATGTAAGGATTTTGAGATTTTTGGTGTACAGTTTGTACGTACACATAGAAAGCAGTTCTTTAGAAATCACAGATAGCCTTTTTTAAAAAGATTTTATCCTCCCACATAGACTAAAGTGAAAATATTTCATTTTCATATAATTTTCCTATAAAATATCTCAAATGCGTATTTGTGCATTTCAGATAAAATTTAAAAAGACTGCTTTGACTATGTCTGTTAATAATTTTTTCCCACTTTTTGAATTCTATGAAGTAAAGCAGGTCTTGTTGTAAGGAAAGTAGAAATTATGGTTTTAAAAGGGAAAAAAAAAGACTTATCCAGCTTAGTGAAATCTCTCTTGCCATTCAGATGACTTATCTTATGAATTCTTTGTTCAGTACATTTGTTTTTGTATTTAAAAATTGTTTGTAGATGTCTCGTTGGATTATTAGTGTTGGAAAAGAGCATCTGTAAGCATATTTTAATGTGAATCCGTATGTTATGTTTACCTTTTACTTAAAAATGCTATATGCTATTCTGCTGGTAATATTTTCCTTATTTATTATATAGATTGTACCCATTTAATATCAGTATTGTATGAATATCATATCTTTGAGGTAGGCAAGGGTGGTTACAGATGGGGAACAAAAAAATACAGATGTCTGTTTCTGAGATAGGAAGGAAATAGATATTTTCCAATTGCAAGGATACTATCTCTAATCTCGACCCATTTTTTTATTTATTGTTCTTATCTATCCCCATCCAGATACTACTTAAAATGAAAGAGAAAAAAAAAAAGAAGAAATAAAAAGATTTTATAGTTTGTACTGAGGGCAAAGTTGTATTAAGACAAGGCAGCAATTTTTATGGCTAAATATGCATTTTTGGAGTAGGTCTTGATACTCCACTGGAAACTGCTTTTTGTATAGCACCTGAAAGCGAAATCAAGAATTTAATTATCAACATACAGACTTTAGAAGCTACATTCTGACATAAATAATCTAAGTCTCGGCAAAGTATTCTCTATAGGATTAGGCTTCTCTAGTAAAATCTCCTTACTGCCGTCAAAGAAAATTGGTTTCTTCATTGTATTCCGACAGGTAATGACCTTTCTAAGTCAAAAGAATAGGAATAAAACTAAGACTGATAAAAATAAAACTAAGATTCATCACTGTATTGATGATCAGTACTTATACAGCAGAAAACAAAGCCAAATATGAAAAAAAAAAATCTGGAAGTTAATACATTGTCATCTTCTGTTACTCCAGAGACAAAACACATCCCCACGAGACTTTGTGTTCATATTTAGAAAGTCACAGAATATATTTCTCCTAACACATTTTCTCTGTTTACTCAATACTTAGTAAAGTAAAACATTGTTCTGAACCTGTTTTCCAGTTGGGAAATGATTTGACGAACACAACAGCAAAAAAGCAACATATGACAGATGTTTGGTGGAGTTTTGAAAGCCGCTCCATTTATGAACAGATTAATTTCCTTATGTCTATATTATCTCCTTCATTAAGAGCATTTTGTTGTTGTTTTGCATTGCACCCACGTTTCTGTTCTCTCTTTTGTAAACTACATTCATTGGCTCTTCAGAAACTTAGAGATACTTGATGGGTTTTTTTCATGTTATCATTTTAAAATACACCTTCTTTTCATGATCTTCATTACTTCTCAATTGTGCATGTTTTATTAAAGCACTGGTCAGAAAAACAATGGTCATTTCAGGCTTTAACTTTACATGTGTATGTGGGTCCTTCATATACTGACATGAGTGCTAGGCTGTCATGTTTTTATATATCTGCCCACCTTATGTTGTTCTTCGGGCATAGTCAGATTCTATATACATCTGAGAATATAAGTGGAAAGAGGAGAATTGAATTATATATGGGATTAAATTAGTTTTATTCAGAAAGAATAATGGTAGGAATTGGCATCAGAAAAATTATAGGCGAGGCAAAAATCATAGCATAAGTCTTTACTAATTGCCAGTGCCTTACAGTATTGTATTACAAGCAGTGATATTCCAGGAAAATATACATATTTTTTAGAGTTTTATTGCTTTAAACAATTTTACCCTTCTCTTGCAAAAGCAGGGTAGGTTAGATAGCCTAGAGTAATGAATCGGTCTGTTGACATCATTTTAGTACGTCACGTGTTTCAGTTATCTCTATAGAACGTTGAAGTTTACATGCTCTTTTTCAAATGAAGGTCTGTGTTTTCACTTTGAAATTTTAATTTAGATGCGCTTGGAACCAAACAAAATATTTGCATATGTGGGAAACAAAACTTCAAAGATTTATAGAAGTTCTAAGAGATGTTTATGCTTACTCTATGGATCTGGTGATAGCAAATCTGGCTGTGGAAGTACACTGAATAACACCTACAGAAGCATGTTAGAGTTCTTAAAATATTTTTATACCCTAAAAGGAACTGGCAAGCATCCTTGAATCACGTTCACTAGCAACCCAAGAAAAGTAGGTTGTGTTTAGTCCTGGTAGTGTGAAGTTGTATTTTTTCATACATTTATATACTATAAATCATCCAAACATCACACCTCAATACTAAACAGGCAAACACAGCTATAGTCCTATAGCTCTAGAGGATTAAGTTTGCACCTCAGAATCTTTCTGTCCCCCAAGGATCCCTCAAGATCACCAGCAGTCACCAGAAGATACTGCTGTCTCCATTAGCCCTGTAATAACAACTGCAGCCTCAAACAGGCTGAATGAGGAGTGGCTGCAGGGCTCTTGTTAGTCTGCTCCAAGATGCAGACTATAGAACTTGGACACACTTAGTTAAGGAATATGTTGTTATCTGGTGGCTGCTAATTAAACTTAAAACAAACAAACAAAAAACCAACAGGAAAATGTAAGTACTGGCGTTTCTCTATAGCACTGAAAGTAGATCACACAGCTAAAATCATTTATAGTTTACATACATTATATGAAAACAGTTGTAGTTAATGTTGCTGCTTGGTTTAATATTCATGGTGTCAAGGTGGCAGTCAGAGTTTTACTCTTTCTGTTTGCCTCAAACCTTCATTTACACTTGATCACAAGCTATTCACACAAAACTTAGCAAGTGCTCTTGGTTTTCACATCTTGCTGTAGGATAACTTTTGTTACTTTAGTTGTACACATTCTATTCTACAACATGCACTTCAAAATTGTGTCTGATGCAAAGATATTTGTAGAATGACTGAGTGATAAAGTACTACATGGAGACCAGACGTATAGCAGACTGGGTGACCTCTTTTATATATATATATTTCTCTTTAAACGTAATGTGAAGATACAGTGACAGGTACAAAGAAAACAGCAGTAATTGTTCATGATATATGTTGTCTTTTTAAAAAAAATTCCTAGCATGTGTACTGGATAATGTTGGGATTTTTGATTCTGAAGAATTTACACAGAATGAAAGATTTTGGTTGGATTACTTATTGTATTTTTAAGTATCAAATCTTTAAACCTATTCCTTTGTTGGTGGGACACTTTGATGTCTGTTTTCTGAGGAAGTCATTCAGTTCAACCATGCAGTCTATTTTCCAACAAGGACCTATCTACAAGTTTGAGTAGAGGGTTTGTTTTTTTTTTTTACTGTGGAGGTAGGCTGCCTATTTAGTTTACAATTTTTGTACTGAGAGAGTGCATACATTTAGATCCTGATAAAGCATTGATCATTGTGAGCATTGGTTCTGGTTCTTGAAGGATAAAACTAAGGTGATTCTTGAAGTTATATGAATCGTTATATGTATGTTAGCATTAATTGCCAGAGAGTTCTGGTCAGTTGAAAACTTTGAAGACATGACAGAAACCCAAAGAACAGCAGGAAAAAAGATCATCTGCCTATCTTTCCATATTAGCATGACAAGCAGTAGACTGTACACGGGACAGGCTAGCAGAGTTAGTTTCCCTCACTGGACTTGCTGCAGTATGTCTAGGTCTCTTTTATACTATATAGCCCAAAAGTGGACAAAGCGCTCTAGATGAATCTCACCAAGGTTATGCGGAGAAATATTGCCTCCCATGATGAGCTGGCAATGCTTTTCCATCCCAGGATGCATATTCTTCCTATCACCAAGTCATTGATGCAGATTTTACACAGGCCCTTAACATCTAATCTGAACGTTCCCTCTTCTAGTTTAAAACCATTCCCACTTGCCCTATCACAAGCAGACCATGTCTGCACAGGAAGAATGCAGAGCAGTTAGAACGGGTCTGGAGGAGGGCCAGGAAGATGATCAGAGGAGCACCTCTCTTATGAAGACAGACTGAGGGAGTTTGGCTTGTTTAACTTGGAGAAGAAAAGACTCAGGGGTCGCCTTGTTTCCTTTCAGTACTTGTAAGAAGCTTTCAAGCAAGAGAGAGACATACTTTTTACATGGTCTGATATTGGTAGGGTGAGGGGGAATGGTTTTAAAATAAGAGGAGATATGAGTTAGATGTTAGGAAAGAAATTCCCTACTCAGAGGGTTGTGAAGCACTGGCACAGGCTGCCCAGAGAAGCTGTGGGTGCCCCATCCTTCAAGGCACTAAAGTCAAGGTTGGATGGGGTCCTAGGCAGCCTGATCCAGTGGGAGGCAGTCCTGCCCACAGGAGGGGGTTGGGCTGGGTGGTATTTAAGGTCCCTTCCAACCTAAGCCATTCTGTGATTCTATGTAAAAAGTTGCTCTCTCTCCTGTTTATTAGCTCCCTTTAAGTAATGGAAAGCCACAGTGAGATCTCCCCAGAGCATAATGATGACTCATGTCCAGGTTTTAATCATCAACTTGGGCCCTCAGGTCCTTTTCCATTGGGCTGCTCTCAATGAGTTATTCTCCCATTCTGTTCTCATAATCGAGATCACCAAGTCCCAAGTGCATCACCGTGCACTTGTCTTTCTTGAACCTCATTAGATTTACATGGATTAACTTCCCAAGCTTGTCCAGGTCCCTTTGCATGACATCCCTTCCTTCTGTGTCATAATAGGAAGTGACAAAGACCCAGAGGATTTCAGATTTTTCTGATTTGTAAGTGGAATGCAGACACTGGGCTGGGGGTTACAGGATGCTTTCCCTGGAACTGCTGCCTTTGCTGCATGGGAATCCTCGTGTAATGGAGCTAGTTCCCATTATTAAGCTAATTTTGTTTGCTCTGTTTTCATGCTGAGTAAACACTGCTGAAAAGAGAGTTAAGTGGCTTATCAGTTAATTTATTTTCCCTACTTCTTGAACTTTACAGATTATATATTATGGCATAAGTATTTAGCAAATGTTGATTACATCTAAACCTCAGTGTTGCAGGTTCTTTTTTTTTTAAAGCTGTTACACACATTCTTAGTACGTAGATTATCTGGAATGTTTTATATATATTTTTTTCTATGTTAGATGTTCTTTCTCCCCAGTCAGTGTGGGGAAAAGCTGTAGCACTAAAAGGCTGATTTCCTCCTGCTCTTACATATGTAGTCTTATTTGCTCAGTTGGATTCCAGCTAAGTATAGAAAGAACAGCACGTTAGGGAATGCATGCACCTAATAGAGACCTGAAAGCTTCCATTCTTGAACTTCAGTAATGGCAAATGATCTTAATGATCTTCTGCTGCTGCATTTTCTTCAGGAAAGAATTAGTGAAAATGAAAAAAAAAACAAAACAACCTTACTTTATGCATAATTGATAATACATCTTATTATTTTAAGTTGCTATTTTTGTATTGTACTTGCTTGACCTAGAAGACAGTGCTGAACTTTGCTGCTTTTCTTAATCTGCCATAAGCTTTTTTGTTGACACAGTTGGAGTATGAGTTAACGGCTTGCTCAGATCAGAAATGTGTTGCAGTTTACAAAGATTAGCTCCATGTGTTCTGCACTGTCTGCAAAGCTTTGGGCTGTTCCTTCAGTAAGCCTGCTGCAATTATTGGAGACATATAAGGGATGACACCACCAACAGCTCAAGCGAAGGCTTTGATTCCATGCTCTTCTCTGATGTTTGGTCAGGTGGTGTACTACGGTGGATTTCATTTTGTTTTAATGGCAAGTATTAAACGAATAACAGTGTTTGTTCCATCCTCGTAATAATAAATAATATGCATTTTATGAATCAATTTATAAATATATTTTAAATAGCCATTCTAGAACCGACATTTTCTGCACTTTGATTCCCTAGATTTGTTTCCTAAAGGTTCCTTCTTATCAGTCACTGTCAGACCTGATATAAATGTAAGTAGTTTTTCCTCAGCAAGTGCAGAAAGTATTTCTATTAATGAAAATGTATTATTTTTTTCTACTATGCCCACATTTCATAAATGTTTTAGGTTTCTAGATGATCATCTAGGGTCATTCTGTTACCCAAAACGATAATTTCATGTAGTGTAATAGAATGTGTAATTCTATACTGTAATTTTCTACAGAACAATTGGGAAAATATTAATAGCAACACAAAGCAGATGGTTAATTGATAATTCATTAAGGATTATCCAAAAACTGTAGCAGTACAAAGGACATATGGAGGATTGTAGAGCATTCAGAAGTTTCTAAGGGATATTATATATTGATGAAATCACCTAACGGTCTTTTTATTTCTGGATGAGAAAAGAAATATGCAATTGGTAAAGCTCAGTCATATCCGTAGTTGAAATAAAGACTTTTAATAATAATAATATCAATACTCTTAGAAAATGAAGAAGGAAGTGGGATAAAGAAGCCAAGCTTGAGAACTGAGAGGAATAAGCAATATCATTAGTATTACAGTGTATAGTATACACTATTGGATTAGTAATAATCCAAGATAATGGATTAAATAAAATAAACCAAGATAAATAACTTCACTATGTTTGATGTCAGAATTTGTGGAGCATATTTTCACCTTAGAGAGAACCAGTAAATCACAGACTTCAGCCTAGAAAGCCCACAGGAGCTATCCTTATGTTCATAAACAAATACAAACTCATGTCCAGTGCTGTCACTCTGAGGAGCTGAAGAGTTCTGCACTTGGTTTAAATGAATGTAGTTCCAGTAACTGTTACGTTTTATTTTGCTACAGTACAAGAACATAAACACATCTGTTTTTAAAGACCTTTTTTTTTCCTGTTGCCAAATCACCTGTAAATAAATAGGTTTTCAAATGCACCTTGTTGTATGTTATACTAAACTGCAGAAGGAAGAGTTTACTTAGTTTAGAGATGTTTAAAAAACATTGATTCAAGCCCTTTTAATGCATAAGGTGCACAACGTTCTTTGGAATGTAGAAGGCAGTAGGCATCTACATAACTGAGGCAGAGGCCTTTGACCCTCACCTTGGGCCTGTTGCTTTTGGCTTCTCCATATCTTAAGCCAATGAGCAGCTGTTAGGCAGCTTGCTGTCACTGCTGGTCTCCTGCCCTCATGGTGTTGCAGCGACATAAAAGTTGGCAGAGGTTCATCTGCTCTTCTCCTCTACAGAGAATTAGAGTGGGCAGATGTAGCTCAGACCTCATTTCACCTAATCCATGCTTTCAAGTATGTTTTACCCCATAATGCTTGACATGCCTCATTTTTCAACTTAGAAGACGGTGGCTATGGCCATTTTCATTCAGAGCACGTTTCTCTTTAAAATAGTATTTTCAATGCATTTTCACCTGTGCAGTGCTGGGGCTGTCTTCTAGCAGTGTGTAAGGAGTGGGCACACGGAGGACAGCAGGGGGATTTCTTGTAGACTCTCCCATCACCACCTACTGCTCTGGTCAAACAGGAATGTAGGAGCTAGTTGTGGTCATTTAAAAGCAAGTACTTGCTAGTTAATGGTCCTGGTGCTGATGAGAACTCTGAGAATAACACAGACCTCTTTTAGAAAGCAAGCTATTCTTATTTCACTTTTCAGTTGTGATGAGTTTTGCATACTTCATAAAAAAAAAAAAAAAACTGACTTAAATGCGATGATTTTTCTAACATGCATTAGCTCTGGAATTACTGTTTAAACTTTAATTTTCTAAGATGCTATCTGGTGTCTTGTAAGTGAGGCTTGTTATAATTTGCAGATGCTTCTTTGTGCTACTGTTATAGAAATAGTTCCAGCACATTTGATTTGTGCTAGAACTGCAATTGTTAATAACTCTACCGAATGGCTGATGTGAACACTGCATTGCATGATGTCCTGGTTTCAGGTGGCACAGTGTTGGATTTTTTTTTGTTTTTTTTATTTTTCATGTCTGGTATGATGCTATGTTTTGGCTTGAGGAGAAAAACAATGTTGATAACATACCCATGTTTTAGCTGTTGCTGAGCAGTGCTGTGCTGAGCCAAGGACATTTCAATTTTTCATCTCCTCACACTGTCCTGCTGGTGAGGAGCTAAGGGAGCAGCACAAGAGCTGGGAGGAGGTAGAACCGGGATATCTGACTTAAAGTGGCCAAAGGAATATTCCATACGATGTGACATCATGTGAAAAAAAACATAAAACTGAGCAGAGTTTTCTAATGTTTCTAATGTAAGATTTTTATAATTTATAAACATGAATATTAGTACTATATTCCTGGAATTACACAATTCTCGAGACTAAGCTGACTGTAAACAACACGTCAGATTTAAGCAACATTGACTATTATTAAGATCTCATGCATCCCCTTTGCATGAAAGTGAAGGGTTCTTATGTGATTATCTTATTAACAGAGATTTCTTACGCATTAAAAGGGTCTGTTTAACCGTAGAAAATACATATACACACAACCATGCAAGTATTCAGTAAAGAATGTCACATTCAGTGATTAATCCAAAGCTAATGACAATGAATAGTAAGATTCTGTAAGAAAGTAATAGTTCTAAATCAACCCCGATGATGGAAAAGATAAATTCTATGGGATCTGCTCCAAAGGTAATGAATCATAGAATTGTAGAATGGCCTGGGTTGAAAAGGGCTTCTGAGATCATCTAGTTTCAATCTCCCTGCTGTGGGCAGGGTTGCCAGTCACTTGACCAGGCTGCCCAGAGACACATCAAGCCTTGCCTTGAATTTCTCTGGGGATGGAGCATCCACAATGTGTCTGGGCAACCTGTTCCATAGTGCTTCCTATTGTATTATATTTGCCTATGACATCGGGGTAGGATGTTAGTGGTATGGCAGAAGAGGTCAAACCTTCCCACCAATATTCCATTACATTTTGTTGCCACGTGACAGATGGCAGCAGTGGGGCAGTCAGACAGAATGGTGTCTGACCTGGAAATGTGTATGGAGCAAAGGTGCATCCCTGAATGTTTTAATGTGGAAATAATTGCACCCATTGACATTCACTGATACTCGCTGAACGTTTGTGGAGACCAAACAGTGGATATGAGCACAGTGAGGGGTGGATGGTATGTTTCAACACTGGTGACAGCGGTGTGAAAGACAAACCATCAGCTCTGATTGCTACTTTGTGAGCTGAGATGCTGGCTAGTCTGAAAGCTAAACTTCTGGAGTCAGGCCACAGAAGAGGACAAGCTTTATACTGCAACACAATAACACCAGGCTCCATACAAGTTTAAAGACAGTGGAGCACATTGCCAACCTTGGCCAGACTGTCCTAGCACAACTACTGTAGAGTCCAGATTTAGTGCCTTCTGACTTCCATCTGTTTGGACCAATGAGTGAGGCACTGTATGGGCAGCATTTTCCTAGGTACAATGCTCTTTGAATCAGTTATGTTTTCCATGGGAATAAATAAGGAGACATTACTTTTAGAGCAACCTACTTATCATATATTATCACTACTATTATTATTTTCCTTTTCTCTTCCTTCTCTTTGTAAGTAGTTCTTATCTAAACCCGTAAGTTCTACTTTGTTGGTGTTTGTGTTGTCTCCTCCATCTCACTGGGAGGGTGGAGTGAGCAAACAGCTATGGTGCTGAACTTCTTGCTGGGTTAAACCCTAACACTTGCTGATACTGATACCTTTAGGGAATATTAAGTAATGCAGTAACTATTGCGTAGTTCAGATAATGAAAGTTTCATATAACTGCCTTTTTTTCAACTGCATTTTCACCAATTGAAATTCCCAGCTTTAAGATAAAAAATACAATAATAATAATAATAATAAATACAAACCTTGTTCAGAGAAGCTCACTCATCATAAGGCAACATATTTGGATTTTTAAATGAACCAAAAATAAATAAAAGGATGTGATAGATACTAACATGGGGATAGGCACAATCCCTAGCACAAATTCTTGAATGCAGTGGACCAATGGAGAAGGAATTAGAAAAATTTAATTCACTATTGAAATATTCATGGTTCACACTGTAGTAAAAGGCTAGAAAACTAAGCCAGAGCAAAAGCAGTGGATTTGTTTTCTTTTGCGTTTATGTTTGTTATCTGTCTGCTTCTGTTTTGCTTTGTTTTTCTTACTGAATATTTTAACTGTATTCATGTGAAGGGATTTCACACTCATAGATTATTAATAGCTTTTATGATGAAAAGGTTTAAGGGTTAATATCACATGCTTTTTACTTCTTCTGAAAGACATTTTTGTTTCCCTCAGTTCCTTGAAATGTTTTTTTGTTTGTTTGTTTGTTTGTTTGCAGCTAAAGAGGCAGTAGGTTTGATTTGGCAAGTTGTTTGGAAAAGGAGTTGAGAAGTGCCCTGTAACCACTGAACAGTAAGTGCCTGTTTTGCCTGCTATTTTAGCTGCAGAAGTAAGTAGGATACGCAGATGGATTGGTATGAAACTTTTATAATACTAAGAAGAATATAAAAATGCTGTCATTTCATTCTCTGCATCTCTTGCACACAAGTAAGTCTAGCTATTTTGAAACAGAAATACATTTTAAAAAGACCAGCAGATCTATTTGGGTGTACTTAGGAATCACATTGTACACAGCGTTGAAGTATACAGAGTAAATTATTGAAAGCTGAAAGTGAGAAGTATGTTAAGTGGCATTCTGTTAAATTGATTTGGATACTAAGTAGTTTTAAATATTCAACATAGTCTCTAAAATTAGAGGAAGCAGTTTGAATGTGTGCATACAACTCTGCCCTTGGAAACTAGGAACTAATTGAATAAAGATATGCCTGTCATATATACTTGCATGCTACTAAAAATGCCACTCTGTTTTGTATTGTAAATGTCTGTCAGCTTTATTTGCTGTGTGCTTCTCTGTTAATTTAAGTGTTTTTTGCATCATGTCAGATTTTTCAAAGTACAGGTGTTAACTGCTTTCTATTCCTTCCCAAGAGAAAATATCTGCAAAAGAAAGCAATGTATAATAACAAAGCTTACTGGGTAGATCTGGTAACATGATGTGAGGAATTAAACTAGAACACAGATAGGTGTGAAGCTTGAACTCATAAATGTTTAGATGTATTTGCATCTTTATTAAGCACTTAAGCTGTTGCTTGAGAGCAGTCACATAAGAAATTAAACTCTGCACCAATACTGTGTTTTTAAAAGTATCTTCAGCAAATTAATTTGAAAACTGAATTTATGCTTTTTCTTAGAATTGAAAGTATGAAAGCATCTGAGACAGAAGGTCATAATGATAGGTTGTAAGAGATACATTAGGAATTTTGGACATTGCCTTAATATGCTGTAATGCCATTTGTTTATATGTGAGTGCAGAGAAGAGAATGCACTGATGTCCCTGACTCCAGGATAAACAGCAGGCTTCAAAAGCGGAGGAACAATGTTGTCTCTTGTTGGAGTAGCTGGAAGGAATGTGGAGTGTTGTTTTTTTTTGTGAGGATGTAACCAAGATGCAGATTAGAATGAGACAAACCAATCTGCTTACTCATTGCTGCCAGATACACCTCCCAGCTGTTTTCCTCTTTCCTTTGAGGTACCAAGTCTGATACTTATTCATACCCTTGGGAAACAAACTCAGCACAATATCCAGAGAAAAACTAACCCAGCCAAAAAGCTGAAGGGTTTTTTTTTTTGTCCACTAAGTGGGCTAGATTGAAGGGAGATGACAGGGAATGAGGAGAAAGCCAGAGGAAGTGGACTGCATATTTCAGTAGCTGTTGGAGCTATGTTGAGGAAATCATCTGTCTTGCCTACCCACAACCTTCCTCCATCTGTTCAGCTTAGAATCAATACCTCTTTCTCTGAGGGACTGCACACCTCCTGCCTGCCATCTCATTGGGCTTTGGGTGGAAGCAAATGTTAACTGCTGAATAATGAATACTGCCTTGATAGAAAGGAACAGAGGAATGAAGGACTTGACACATCACACAAATTACATGGGTTGTAGGTTGATAATGGATGATTGGAGTTTTCGAATAAATACTACATATTTTATGAATAACTGTAATAATATAGGGCATCTCCTGTGGCTGGTAGTTGTGCTGCTTGAAGTGTTACCTGGAAACAAAATTCCCTGTGGGTATAATTGCACTAATGTATTAAAAAATCACTGCCTGTGTTTGTTTGGTAGATGGTAGTCATTGAAATATAAGAATGATAAAAGTAAAAACAAAGCTTTTAATAACATATTGGAAAAAAATGATGAGGAATATATGAATTCTAAATGCACTGACTAAATTTTTAGATTAAGATTACAGATGACCTTATTCTTAGAAATAGAGATTCTGATTTTAGATTACCAGTACAAATCCTGCCTAGTCCAGTTGGATCAGAAGACTTGCTTCCTAATGACTTTTCTATACATTTGACACTAATTATTCCATTATTAAAGATTTTAAGATATGGGAAAGAGTCCCCGTGTTGTTGGTCTCTAGGATGTTTTCTCCTCTGATTCCAGAAAGAATATTTTTTTCAGAACAAAAACAGAACACATTTGAATGTGACATTGACTGTTCAGGACAGTGACTATGAAAAGGTTTGTGATTTCTGACAGTGTTAAACCAATGGGGAAAAAAAAAGGAAAAAAAGAAAAGAAAATATGAGAAAAGATAAATGCTTTGTTCTAATGGTTTGTATATTTGTACTGAGTGGGAGTATACTGACACCACTACTACACAACTGTCACTCTGCTTATTTGAGAAGATGAGCTGTTGTTGTTCTGTATAGCAGCTGTTTTATATTTTTTTTGATGCATTAGATTTTCTGTTTGCATATAGAAATGGAGTTACAACTATCTCATGAATTATTTGCTTTCTGTCATTTATTTTGGTGCATATCAAAGGATCAATGCCTTGTGAGCTGTCTTAACACTATTGTATGTAGTCAGCTCCTCTGGAGTCCAGTATTCTCTCTGCCTGGTGAAAGTGTAGTAAAAATTTAATAAGAAAAAAGTGTTGTCTTCTGTACGTGTTTTCATAGCACTGTTAGTTAAAGCTATAGCAGTTGAGTTGGATCTGCTTCTGTCTATGACTTCCTTATTCTCAATCAGTGGGTGTGACTTTGCCTATGAAGAAGTATGTTTATCTTTACTATCAGCAGAAGACAGATATTCAGTAGCAAGGGGATTTTAGTAAAGCAAAAATAAAGATATTAACCTTTGTTTTTTTATTAAACTATATATTTTTTAGGATAAGTGTATATACTCCAATTATATAAAAATGATACGATTTTGGTTAATTTCGGTCCACATAAATAAAAATAATGAGGGATAAAGGTTGAAAATAATAATAACAATATAGGAAACTACAATATTTTTTCTGCTCAGCAGTATAATATTTCTTTGCCAAAACTTACACATTGACAGAATTGGAGTAGTTTTCTCTCACATGCATATGACAAAAAGCTAAAAGGCACATGAAAATCAAACATATATGCTATAAAAAGATATATCTAGACAATATGACTGACTTAATATTATAGAGATGGATCAGTACTTCACATTTGTTTTCATATAATGCCTAACATGAATGAATTACTGCTTTTGATAGGATATGCAAAATGCATTTACTACCCACATGTATCTTTAGTTCATGTTATAGTTACAGTATGTATAGTATATATCCATCGTTTAATAACTGAAAAGTTTTAAATAGGAAATCTACATACCATATGCCCTCGTTCATGCATTAAGACTTTTATATCCTCGTAGTTAGACAGCTTTCTCAGGCACTTGTTTAAATACATGCTGAAATAAACAAGGTTGAACTCTGTCTCATAATAATGCATTGATTTGTTCTTGACGTTTTTGATGTAGGCAGATGTCACTGACTGGCAACATATTTGGTATAGTGCAGACACATTTAAACAAGATTTGATAAAATGAGCTTATATGTATCACTGTAGTGTACTGTTCTGAGGGCAGTATGGGTATCCATTTTCAGTTTCTTGTGTATGCTGTGCAGCCCAAGCTGACTGCTTTGCTATCAGAGTTCAAGAACTTCTGTTCACAAGTAATAACTACTCTTACATATATTTTACATTTACAGACAGAGGAACTCATGGAAATGGATACGTCAGGGAAACAGATGACTGATTAACATCTTTAATTCCTACTCACTTTTTTTCTTCACTTTAATTCTCTTTTATTATTTGATTCAACCATTTCTTCTAAGTTTTGACAGTAAATAGAAATTCAGATTTTGAAAGGTTAGATCTGAAAAATAACCAAGTGAGGCATATTTTACTAAGTGAAAGCTTGGATTCTGTGCTAATAAACACAATTAACATATGCAGAAGCTAACACTGCAGATTCAGACCAGAATAAATCTCATTTAAATCCTTTTCCCAAATGGAAACCAAAATAATCTTTAAAATGTAATCTGATACTGAATTCCTTTTTGTTATTTCATCTCCATTGATATGATTAACTGTGCAGAAGAATATCTTTATTCATAAAAGGCTGTAGAAAGTTTTAGGTTAGTTGTTACAAAAGCTAATGTAAGTAGTGTAGTAAGCTAACGCTTACTATAGAAATTTGTAATGTAACACTTAAAATGTACCAGTTTCTAAACAATGTGCCTTATACTAGTAGGCTCTGTAGGTTCTACTTAGGAGAAGTAGAGTGGATGATTGTCAGTTTTTGCTGTCTGTTTTTAAGGTAAAACATTGTAAAATATGTAGGTTGCTCTGAAAGTAATGCCTTCTATTTATTTCTGTCGAAACTAGAACAGATAAGAAGAGTGCAGAAGCATTATCTGATAGAGCTAATTCTCAGCTCTAAGACACTATTTTTCAAAATAATCACCACGATTAGGTATGCATTTTCATCAGCAACGAACAAGAGTGTATAAGCTGCAGTCATAAAAATCTGCACTAGCAGAGTTGATCCACTGTTGCTGCCACCAGTGCTGAAACACACTACCCACCTTTCACTGTGCTCACATCCACTCTTTGATCTCTATAAACATTCAGCAAGTGAGTCAGTGAGTATCAATGGATGCGATTTTTTCCACATGAAGTTTCACACCTTTCCTTCATCTGCACTTTTATGTCAGACACCATTCTGTCTGACTGCCCCACTGCTGCCATCTGTCATGGGGCAGCAAAATGTAATGGAAATTGGTGAGAATGTTCAACCTCTTCTGCCATACCACTAACATCCTACTCCGATGTCATAGGCAAATGTAATACAATAGGAAGAATTTCCTTTGGAGCAGATCTCCTAGAATTACTCTTTTCAGCCATCGGGGTTGATTTAGAACTATCATTTTCTTACAGAATCTTACTATTGATTGTTAGTTTTGGATTAGTTGCTGAATGTGACATTCTTTACTGAATATTTGCATGGTTGTTTGTATATGTATCTTTTTATGAGTCTGTTTATCTTTTAATGCATAAGAAATCTCTGTTAATAAAATAATCACATAAGAATACTTCATTTTCATGGAAAGGGTATGCATGAGAGCTTAATACTATTCAATGTTGCTTAAATCTGATGTGTATCCTTTACAGAGTCTGCTCAGTCTCAAGAAATGTGTAATTCCAGCAACATAATACTACTGTTTAGAAATTGCAAAAATTGCATTAGAAATGCATGATGATATGTAGGAAGTGAAATAAACATATTTTTTTCTTCCACTTTGACAGAGAGCAGCCCAGAATGTTTAACTGCTATTTCTTCAGGTTAGACTGAGATTTGGGATGGAGCACCCTTGCTTTACTGGCTTTTATTCAACTAGCCATTTTATTGGGTTTTTAAGATGCTCATAGCATGCCTCTGTCTTTTAATCTTGTGTTTGATCAGTTACTTCAGACTATTGCACTGTTTTGTCCTTAGACCTGAAGTTGCCTTAAAACTACTACATCTGCACCATTTCACAATCACAAACTTTTATTATGTTTTTAAGCTTCTCTAATCGTGTTTTTATACTTACTTTCTTGATACTACTTTTTTGTCCTGAAGCCTGCTTTGAATTATCAAAAGTCTGTGATGAAGGTTTTCTAATTGTTTTGCCTACAATACTAACCTTTCCTACTAGTAATAGGTCCGTGCTAAAATATGTAGAGGTTTAAGTATTCCTCTTAGTAATTTTTTTTTAAAGTAACATAAAGGTAAGCAGTGAGGAAACACAGAACACCAAAATGCAAGACTACAAACAGCCTATAATAGCTTGAATCTCACTTTGATTGACTGGATAGTGATAATACTACTAAAATAAATGTGGTTTTGTTTCTCTTGACTGTTTTAATAGTAAATATTCCAGGTCTCATTATACATCTCTGGAAGCTGTTACTCATGTAAGTTTATTTTTAGATTGTTGTATTCCTCATTAAACGATGTTCTCTTTACTAACTGTTGAATGAGTATTTCCATAAATAGGATATAGTTTATTAAGGCTTGTTCATCACCCTTCCCAGGTATTTCTCATGTTGCATGTTAGGTCTGCCACTTTTCACCTTGTTTGAGTGGTGTACTGTGGAAACAGTGTAGTTGTAAGCAGCATAAGGCTCAAAATGAGACTGAGATAGATTTTTCTCAGAAACTGATCTTTTCTATGAAGTACATTCCTTCTTAAAGTGGGGAGGGTAGCTCTTCTGGATGTTCAGTCATGACTGTAGTAGGTGTTCTTTTAATGACGCTGGATGAATATTAATTTATGGGAACATGCTAAACTTACATCCCGTTCACTTACAGAAACAAAGCTGAGCTCCAAAATGCATATAAGTTAGGGAGTTGTCCACTGGATACAAAGAATTCAATATAATATTTTTTTTTTGTTTTAAACTTAAAACTTTTATGCACCCTGTGAGTAATTTCTTGAGGATTTTCAACCCTCACTATAAAGCCTAATATCAAATACCATTGTTATTATTTATAAACAATATAAAAATGATCTTATAATGTTTTACTTATTTTTAGATTATTATTACTATGATAATGGAAGAAAAACATATTTTTAAACTGAATGCTACATTCTTAAATTTACCTGGTATTCTTTATTATGTAATATTTATTCACAGTAGCTCATCCTCTAGGTCCCCCATTAAAATGCCTGTGACCTGATCTTTAAAAAGTTAAGTTTAAAGCTTAGACTTAAGCAAACAATCCCATTAGCTTCAATGAGCTTTTCATTAATAGGTTTAAAGTTAAGTAGGTCTTTTTTTGTTTGCACAATCAGAACTTAAGATGTGATCCTACTGCTTAACCTTATTTCACATCCCCCTTCTGTTCCTGAGGATTTGCTCATGTTATGGCTTTGACATTCAACCTCAATTTATCTACCTTCTTATCTGTTCCTGGAAAGTAATTGGACAAGAATGGAAGCTAGAATTTTCATAACAGCGTACTGAAGTTCTATGTACTAAGTCTATAGCAATTTAGTGGAACTAGTATATTTAACACCTTTAGAGATTTGAAGAGTATTACAAACGAGTACATAAAAATTGTCTGCTGTATAAAACGTTTATTTATCTTTAGAGCTAAAAAATGATGAATTTAAGTAAAATTACATGCAATACCTCAGTCATTTCTGTACATCTTTTCTGAAGTCATTCAGAGATCTTTTTCAGGTAATTCTCTTGTTTGGATTTCACCTGAATTTAGTATGTGATGTCTCTCAGAATTTGCAATAAAGTAAGTTAGAAAACGTTGGAAAATGTTTTCTTTTAATATTCTGGAATTTTTTGATGTCTGACATGGCAACACCATATTGACTATGCTACCATACAGAAGTTTTGTCTTTTAAAGCATAAATGACTGGATTTTCTTGTTGACATCATATGTAGAAAATCTAATTATGTGGGCTTGGGGAATCCTCCAACATAAGCAATTTCTTCAAAAATCAGATAGTAAAAAAATAAAAATCATTCTTCTAATCAACTTTGGCTATAGGGTGAAAACTTTAAGTAAAAGTCTGATGCTTGTGTTCACTTGTATTACAAAGGAGCAATAAAAATGCTATAAACATAATTCTGATTTCTTTCAAGATATAAGAATATTTAAAATCTGACATGAAGATCTACATTTACTCACCTGTCAAGCCAGCCTTTTGGAAGAAGTGTTTTTCTAATTGCTAGAGACTTTTCTTGTCAAGATATCCAAAGTATTTCACAATAATATTTCTGTATTTCCAACAGCAATTACACGTAGAAATTCCCAACACCAAATTAGAGTAATTTTCTTCTTCCTTTTATTGTTATTATTGTTGCTGTTACCTTTAGATTGACACTTCCTAAGTGCATACGCCCTAGCACGTGCATTTTTATCTGTATCCCTTTCATTCATCCATCTGGGCAAAGCTGCATTTGTAATTTGTAATGTGATTGCTTTGTATATCAGTTCTGACATATTAATATTTTGCAAAATGAGTTGCTGAGTTATACGGCTTGCATTTAAGAGATAATGTATTTTACTATAGATAAGTTTGAGAAAGTTGTGACATACTCATTGGGGAACTCAGTATTTATAAGAAAGTCAGTCTAAAATTGAACTTAACACATTTAATGATGGAAGTGATAAATTGATAACCATGGTGGTTTAGCTAGCTAAGCTGGAAGTGTGAAAAAAGAGGTTGCAAAGATAATAATAATGAAAGAAATACACATTATGTACATTTCAAGAGAATAGAGGAAGCTAAGCGTCATGAAAGGATCAGTACAGTCGATGAGGAATCTAGACTTACCATATAAACAGAAAACATTTTCAGAGAGATGGGAAGAAATCAACATAATAGCAGTAATATTGTGTGTTGACAATGGTTATAGTATGTTTAGCAGAAATAATGTCATGGGAAAAGTCACTGACTTAAAGAAATCTCAGTAAAAATGTGATGTCAAAAAGACATGTTTATAAATACAAATTTAGTCTTAACATAGAATGGTTGAATCATTAATGTCAGAAAAGACCTCTAAGATCATCTAGTCCAACCATCAACCCATTGTCACCATGCCTACTCAACCATGTCCCTCAGGGCTACATTTTTCCTTTACTTGAACACCTGCAGGGACTCTACCACTTCTGTGGGCAGCCTGTTCCAATGCATCACTATTTCAGAGTGGTATCCAGCTCACACTTTCTTTGGCACAACTTAAGGCCATTACCTCATTATGTACATGCATATCGCCTTAGCTTTTCTTTCTCTTTACTTGTGATGTTTATTACTATTATCAACACGAGAAACCTTGGAACTGCCAATAACTGTTATTTACTTTTGTTTATTTTAAAATGATTCCCTATCTACAACATTGAATTCATGGGTAATAGAATCAGAGATTACAGAATCGCAAAATATTTTGACTTGCAAGGGACTCACAAGGATTACTGTGTCCAGCTCCTGCATGAATGACACTGGAAGACAGAACATGGGCAGAATCAAAAAAGACTATAAAGCCCTGGGAATTCAGGTGAAAAAAAATGATGCTCAAGTTATCTTTTAATCAGTTTTGCCAGCTGGAGGAAAGGGAGGAAGACAGAAATAGATGTATAATGCATATCAACTTCTAGTTATGTGGCAGGTGCTGACATGAGGGTTTGGTTTTTATGACCATGGGGTGTTCTATGAAGATTGTAACCTTTTAGAGAGGGATGCGATCCAACTGTCTAGAAAAGACAGGAAGAACTTTTTGCTAGCTAACCTAACCTAGTGATATAGGCTTTAAACTGAATGGTGGGATCCAAAATGGAAATGCTCACAAGATTGCAACTGACTGCGGAATAAACCAGGACAACAAAGACAGTGACAGATGTTCCTTAGCTGCCTGCTGTGGTCAACCAGAAGTCTGGCCACCTCAAGGGTGTGTATAGTTGCAGGGGGATCCTCTTGCATCCTTGTTGGGAAACCTGCATCCTCTGCTTCTTTTCCTTGTCTGAATTGCCTGTATACCAATGCATGCAGCATGGGAAGTAAACAGGAAGAACTAGAGATCTATGTACAATTGCAAGGCCATGATCTCACTGTCATCACAGAGCCATTGTGGGACAGCTCCCATGGCTGGAATGCTGCCATGGACCTCTATGTACTTTTTAGGAAAGACAGGCCAGCTAGATGGGACAGTGGAGTTGCTGCTTATACAATAACTGGAGTGTATCAAGATCTGCTTGGGGATGTGACTAAGCAGTGAAACAAGCCCCCGGGTTTGCTTAGCCTAGAGCAGAGGAGCTGAGGGAGGCATGGCAGCTGCAGCTCTTTACAGAGAGTGGAGGGGCTGCTGTCAGGTGACAGCCACAGGGTCTGATGGAATGGCATTGGGCCTTTTCCGAAGTAAAGCTACACACATCTTGCTAGATTGTCTAGACTATTCCTGATCTTTGTAGCTTTTCTTTGGACACTCACTCATAGTTTTATGTCCTTCTTGCATTGTGGCACCCAAACTGTCCACAGTGCTGAGGGTGAGGCTGCACAGAGCAGAGTGAGACAACTCTTCCCACTCCTGGCTGGCAGTGCTTTGCCTGGTGCACCCCAGTGTACAGTTGGCCCTTTGGGCTGCCAGAGCACACTGCTGGCTCACATTCGGCTTGCTGTCTACCAGGGCTTCTCTCCAGCTTCCTATCCCTCAATGTTTTACTTCTGCAGAAGATTTTATTTCAATTTTTATTTTGGTGTGACTTCTGCCTTGTTGTTGTTGTTGTTTAATTTGGATTGCATCCAAATTCAGTATTTCTGATAGTGTTTCCTTGGTAGTCTCAACTTTACAAAGTGGTACTGAGATGGTTACCTGGTCAGTGTGGACTTTAGTGTATTTTCTCTCCAAGTGTACCCCATACTCTTCTTCAGTGTCTGTGATGTTCAGCTGCTTTTCGTGTCTCTTGAGATCCAACTGTTCTTTCTCTGTAACTTCTTATATTTTTATAATCTTTTGTGTCCAGCAAGTTTTTTGTCGCACTCAGTGGCATGTGACCTCTTGTTCAGGTAGCTTAATCCCAGGCCAGAACACATCCCTCTTTTCCTTTCCTATAGCTATGCTGTATAGTTGTGTGCAACCTAGAAGCTGACCCTGCTTTGCACAGCAGGTTGAATCAGGTTATGCCCAAAGGTTGTTCTTGATTTCAGTTTTGTATGATTATACATGTGATGTCAGGGCATTGTCAAATCAGTAGATAAAGACTTATTTGGTACATTCATTGAAGCCACTAGCAATTTGCTCTGATTTCACATGACACTCAAAAATTCAAACCTGAAATAGAATTCATATTACTGTTACAAAAAGTAAGAAAGATGATCTTGACATATTTTATTCCTTTGCCAGTAACTGACCAAAACAGATGCTGCTAATTGCCCAAACTTGGTAACTACTTGCTGATTTCACAAAAAAGTTTACTGTGCAGATTAACAGGACATTCTGAACACTGAAATATTTTATCAGCTGCTCATAAATTCTACTTTGTTTATGTAGCTATGACAGTTTCTTTTTGTTCTTACTGTGAGCTTTTACTCCCATAACATCTACAACTTCAAAATATATGAACAGAGTAAGAATCAGAGTTGTGTCATTTGAATCTACCATAAGAAAAATGGGCAAATTTGGTCATAATTATGATGGACATTGACAAATAATGTTAAAAATGATTTTTAAAGAAGTTCTGGCTTTCTTCCTGTGTTGTTAAGTTCCTAAAAAAGTATATTATTTCAGAAATGGTAGTGAGAGTTTGTATTTTGATTCAGAAAAAAAAAAGAGAAAAATCTTCCACTAAAAATGAATAATTTTTTCTATATTAAAATATATTTTGAAACATTTTAAGTGTGATTCTCACAGAGCAATCACCCCTCTTGGCATACTCAAAGAAGATTTTCAAAATTCAGGCATCAAGAGTAAGATTTGAATTATAAGGGTAGGTCACTTAATATTTTTCTCTAAAACTCTGAGTTCCAGGTTTGTGTACACAATGAGATATCTATCATTCTTCTAAGAAAGTTATGTGCATTGTATGCATTATAGCCCATAATTTTGATAACAAAATATATAAAAAATTACACTATTTTAAGATTTTCCAGCACACAGTGCTGAACTTGTAGCAAGCTATGGGAGGTAAATGTCTTTAATTCTTTCCAATATTTACACTGGACTTCCCTTCCTTTTCCTTTTGTTTTACCAGTCATTTGGAATGTTATCATACTACCCTAATGAGCTCTCGCTGTTCATCTTTGAGAAATAATTTCTTATAATAAGCAGTACCTGTGGATTATACACAAATACACTGTTCTTCCTATTTAAACTGGATAATTGATCATCAGAACCTCATATATTTGCTTTCCTCCCTGACTGAGTGACCTGACCTTTATAGATGGAAGAAATGACTCAGGAAATGGTTGAAATCTTTATTCTGCTAGCAAGTTTCTCAGGAAGGGAAACAAAACATAAGAAAAGGCTCTGCTGCTTTATATAAAATATAAAAGGATCTTTGTGCTATCTTGCATTTATTTTTTCCTGGCTACATACACGATATAATTGTAGGTGGTTTGGTCTCTGAGACAAGAGGAAGGTGTGAGTCAGACTTGTGATTCATCTTTCTCTGTTTCACAGTTGTTTCTTTCACAGCAGGAAAAGGCTAGCTCCACTGTGTATGCAATTACAGTTATAGAAACAGTGGCTGGGTTTTACCTGACTGATTGTGTTGTTATTGTGTTTTGGTTTTGCCAGTAGCATTGTCTAGTTGGAAAAAGAATTTCTACAGTTGTTCATTGTGGCAGAGCACTGTTACCCTAAAGTTGCTATGTGCTTGCTTATTTTACATAAAAAAAGTTTTGTGTGCCAGCTGAGGACAGGTTTTGAATCCCTTAATCACGTTTTAATGTTTTATTTCCTCTAACCAACATAGGTGTTAATTGCACTGTCTATGTGTACAGCTGTTCACAAATTAAGTACTGTTCCTGTTTTGTTTACAAACTTTGTGTATCGTCCTTTGTTCAAGAAAGACAATGTGTTTCTCTGCCCATTTGCACTCTTTCGTAAAATGCATTTACCAGCAGGGTAACAAATGCATTAGTTTGTAGTGTTTAATGCTTTCCTTTACCCATTCATATAAAATGTCTTTTAATAACTCTTCTAAACATATTTTCAAAATGAATGAGTCTTTTAAATGATCTCTATAGCTACTGCTCGCTGGAGCTATTCACTGTTAATGGCAGTGTTGAGGTCACATCTAATCTTTTGTATCATCTAACCAAAGTGTCAATCAGATGCACTTTTAAATTCCTTTTACAATAATATAACTTTATTTCCGTGCTGATTCCCATGGTTTTCCTGCATTGTTATGGGTTTTGTTAAGGAGCTTGGATAGTTTATGTGTAAAATCAAACAAACCAACAAACAAGAGGAACCTGATGGAAGCAGAGTCAAAATGAAAGGATTGGACACCAAATTCTTTTGTTGTTTGGCTGGTTAGTTGATGCAGCTTTTGTTGTTGATTCATTTTTCCTGTTAAAAGACGAAATTTTTCCTGTTAAAAAACCTCTTCTTTTATGTGTGTGTATCACGCTGGGCCTCAAAACTTTCTGGGGCCATGTGAAAGCTCAATCTTTTGCCATATAATGTGCTGGATTAGCTACCAAGCTATGATGTGGTTGAATTTACTTTTTTCAAGTAATTCCTCTGTTGATGCTGTCCATTCAGGAATCCATGAAAGCTTGCATTTGATGATCAGCTACACGTCAATGCAGAAGTGAATATTTCCGTCACAAATCTTTATTGGTTTCTATAAATTCTTTTAACTAAAGTTGCTGTATTGAGCCTTTGGCATAAAACAATCTCGAATTCATGTTTTATTAAAAAAAAAAAAAAGCAACAACTGTTCAGTAGATACTGAAACATTTTTAATGACTGTCAATCTCATAAAACTGTTCTAGCTTATATGTTATCAGTTCTTCTTCATCTGCTCTTAGTTAGCACCAGTGGGCTCTTTGTTCCCTCAGGAAGTCCATCTAGATATATGTGTATAATCTGTTTTATCAAAGGTAACCATGGTGTTAGCAGTTCTTCACAGAGGTGCTTGCAGTAACTGAAGATTTCTGCTCTCTTTTAATTGCAGGTGCTCCTAGGCTTTATTTCAAACTTATTTTCATAAAGAAAATGTGAATTCCAGGTCACGTATCTCTTTCTGTAAGGCATGTGAGACCTTTTCTATCTGTGAAGTTTTTATTCATACCTTATCTATTCAGTTTTATGACTCAGCTAGTTTAAATGATGCACCTGTTCTAACCAGTTAGGTATTTCTATTAAGGCCTGCTAGGCTAATAGGAAATATGGACTGCAAACTATTTTAATACTAGTCAGGAAAGTCAAGGAAAAGTGTAGACAGACTTTTCTCCAAAAGACTCTGTGCTATTTCTTTTTCCTTTTCAGTCTCAAGGTATAGTTAGTGTGCTGAAATAAAAAGGAAAAGATTAGAACAAATTGTTGTGCTAGAAATACATTTGAGCTGTGTTGAACTTTGAGGTATTAATTGTCTAAAATAATACTATAATAGAACTATGAACAAAACCAAAAACATAGTTTTGTTAAACCTTGGAAATACAAAATATTTCAAATCTAATATTTCAAATCAAATTTCACAAATTAAACCCAAGGAGATAGCTGAGCTTTATTATTATTATTATTATTTTGTGTGTGCATATGTGTGCTATCTTTACAGAGCATTAATAGTGTATTTACAGCAATGGAAATGTTCAGTTAGTAAAACAAGGCATTTCAATTAATAAAAACCTAGGATATTTGTGAATAATCTCTGCCTTGAATTAAGGAAGAACTAGAGAGAGAAGAATATTTTGATACTTAGATTTAGAGAATAGTCTGGATTATGAGCACATAGGAAAAAAATCTGTGCTGAAGGCTGAAGATTTCACCAAGTCTTCTGATATCTTCTCTATGGAGGCCTGAGGCAGCTGGGAGAATGGAATGTCTGAAGTAGGAATTGTGTGATGTATGTCTGTCAGTCAGTGTACTACTGAAAAATGCATCACATTATCTGACATAATCTGATGAATTTAAAGAATTTTAGTGTTTTTTCTGAAACTAAGAGCAGCTATTGTTAACTTTAAGAAATTGGAAGAGTAATTTATTAATTCTTGTGCAATGTCTAATTTTGGACATCTAATTACAGTATTAGGGCAGGTTGCAACCAGTATCTGTGCTGTCAAATTAGGTTTCTGTCATGTGGAATAATAGCTTACTTTCCAGAGGACCAACTTGCTTTCTAAATTGAAGGATTTATATGGTGTGTTTTTATATTCTATTATAGAATGCCCAGAAAGATAAGTTTCTCTGATATGTAAGGTAAAAAGGGAATTAAATACTACTTTTTGCATTTCTATTGGCAATTTCAACATACCAGTACACAGATTTGCATATTTTGTGTGGAATTTTGTTTCACGATTTTTGTTTTCAGTTAGTGTTTTCCTTACTTGTCTTCCTCTTGAACTGTGTAAACTGGCTTTCTTATATTCCACAGGAATTGCATTGCTTGTGGTTATTTTATACACACTCGTAAATCTTAGGAAAAAATTGTCTCTGATTGCTTTGTGAAGAAGCTTTCACAGCTGCAGTTTTTTCCAGTTGAACCTTCCAGTTTGCTTCTTTATCTTTTCTTATTTTTTCTGTGAATTATTCAGTGTTCTTATTTTATCTTATTCTAAATTTTCTTGTTACTTATCTTTTTATAGTATCTGATTTCTTGTTTTTCTTTGATCCTTCTTTTTTTTCTCACCTTATACTCCACAACAGAATTACTATTTCCTTAAATGAAAGAAAAATGTTTATAGTTCATGTTAAATAATTTACAAAATGAAATAAAGCTTAAGAGAGCCTTTTGTTTGTTTGTTTTCTATAATGAGTAGAAGTGATCTCTACCAAAGGACTACATTGAAAGCATGAAAGAGATACAAAAACTCACACCCTGGACACTGTTGACCCATGAGCGGGGGTTGTTGTCTTAAAGAGATGAGCTCCCTGTTTCTTCATGAAAATGATTGAGTTCCAGGGTAATAAATATGAACTTTCAGAACTGTAATATGTTTTTACATGTAAATTTAGAAATAATTTGGGAAAGCAGTGTTTCATGCATTTATTTCACAAATGAAAGAAAATTTCTTTATTCCTTATAGTGAAAAAGTAGCTGAGTTTCCAATGTCTTAAAGAGCTGACAATACAGAGTTACAACATTGAAGCTTTTTTTAAAAACATATAATTACATTTTTTCTTTTTTCTTTTTTTTTTTTTTTAGTTTATTTTAATGTTGATATACATACCTACAACATAAAATGCAATGAGGGGACAAGATAATAAATTTTCTGTATCATATTGGCTGAGAAAAACGTTGCTCTTCCTCTTCTAATGCAAAGTCCAATAGCTCAGCTCTACCATAGCTTAGCAAAAGAGAGCAAAGGTCAGCTGTAGATAAGCTTGATGAACCATTTCCTTTCATCTAACAGCAATTTTTTCTTTTTTTTCCCCTGTTAGTTGTCAGATGTCCACTGGATTGCTGTATAAATGCTGTTGACAATCTATGAAACTCTTCTACAAAAAGATAAAATACTAACAAATTTTTCATTTTAATACTAGCTCATTTTTCTCTCTTTTATCTCCAGGTCAATATAAAATTATTTCTGTGGTGGTGAAGTATGTAACATCGTCAATAGACTAAGCAGAGGAAATGCGAAAGGAAGAATAGTATTTTCCTGTCTGATTATTTGTATTAAAATAATATTATCGAAGTTACTCAGATTTTGGTAATGTCAGAATTTGTTCTGACAGGGGACAGCCTAGAGGGTAGAGTGCAAAGGGGGAATTCAGAAAGTAAATGAGAAATGCAGTTAATTACAAGTTCCGTAACTAACTGTCACTGCATCACAATGGGACTGAAAAGAGTTCCTGAGGGATGTAAAAATAAAATAAAGTAAGTGGAGCTGCACTGTGTGTGCATTTAGAAAAATGAATCATTCAGATGAATTCAGATACGTGTCAATTTGATTATAGCAGGTAGGAAACACTGAGATTCAGGACAAGTCTCCTCTATTAAGGATGCATCTCCTTATGGTGCATACGCATTTTGCATCACTGTGCTTTTACTGGTTTCCTGGGAGTTCATTACTGAGGCTTGCTGCCACACTAAGCAGTAACTACTCTCCCATAATGATTTTCAGCAGTGCTGGTAGGACTCTCCCACCTCATCGTATTTAATTATTTATTTTAATTTTAACTCATTCTGACAGTCTCTTGAGATATACGACTCATTTTCATCAGGGCTCCCAGGAGAAAGAAATAACAGAAGACTGCTTTGCAGCTGCATGCATCATTATAACAAAATCCATAAAGCAGGACACTTAATCTGAAGCTACAGACAAGAGCACTGAACAGTCAGCATCTCAGTATGAGAGTGAAGGCAGCAAATGAGAGCATTTCAGAAAGTTCAGTTCTTTTACAGTTGCTCATATTTTGTCTATTTCCTACTTCCTCATTATCCATTTCAGATCTTCCCGTCTGTACTTGCCCCCTGCAGACTAGCTTTGCTGTCTTCATGGCAGATTGTTTTGTTTTGTTTATTTATTCTTAAATGAATGTTTCTAGTAGACCTTTAATAGAAGGATGCTGAGTAACTAAGAATAGCTTTACACTGAGCATTAATTAGGCTTTGCTTTTAGTATAAGTTTACAAGGGCCAAAATACTTCAAAGAACCTTTACTACATATCCTTGTTCTTTTAATTGTTGAACTTCTCATGTGGAAATGATGATTCTCCAGGCTTCAAACACAAATCAGTAACTCTTGAAGCCTGAATTCCTGGTTATAACAGGAAACAGACTCTATAGTCATCTTCCCCGCCCTGCCCCCCCCCCACCCCCCTCCCCCTTCTCAATTCAGTTTTAAAAGATATGCAGAATAAAAAAGTTAAGATTTTAATTTTTGGTATGTTATTTAACAAATAATCTCTGAATTAAATTAAATAACAGGATTTTTAGAACAAAGTAAATTCACTTTCTTATGCTTAACGTTAAGCCTAAGAAGAGCAGACATTTAAGAGATAGAGAAATCCATTGAATATTTCCATTTTTTTTTTGTTATTATTTGTTCTAATTGTATATATATAACACAGTTTACATGATCCATGTTGGTATTTTTGAATTTACTCTGTGGATGACTTCAGAGAGGAGTGAGAAACAAAGATCTGTATAGTAAATCTTGATTTATTGCTATACTCTGTGCTCATTTATATTCATTCTTTTAGAAAATATGAGTTTTCCACCACTATCACCCTCACAATTTTTATAAAGGAGAGTTTAGTAGTAATGATTTCAAATACATTTTAAATGTGCCATTCTAAGAAATCTCAATGCACCTTATATACAATTTTTTACATTATTGTGCACTGATGATAGTCTTATAAACTGCTCCCAAGCATTTCCCAAGATGGAAACTAAAGGAAGAAAAATAATACTTGAATAGATAAAATAGCAGCCTTACAATTTTGTAAGGTACCGCTTAATTTAATGTATACCTGAAATATAACAATGACTTAACTATTTATTTAAGTAGCTCATCTGCTATATAGGAATATAGGAATCTTTATTAGGAAACTGCATTCCTCAAGGCAAAACCGATTTCTAGCAAGAATAAGGAAGGAATGCAGAAAGGTGTGGAAACCAAGGAGGAAGTTACAGTTAGAAACGAATGTGACTCGGATTGTCTGGATATGCGCTCTCGTATGACTTCATACAACATTTAGCTCTGAAAAATTCCTATTAAGTCACATTTGTATGTTAAGCAGGTTATAGTACATTGCTGTTATATGAAATCTGTTCTGAAATGGGATATGAGGCTTCTAAAAGATCAGTGGCTTGGCCTTTGTTGTGTTTGATGGGTGATTACATTGACAAAGAATTAGAAAGCAGGGTAAAATGGAATGCTAAGAATTTCTTTCTTCAGTAAAAAAATACTGTACTGAATTTCTTTTTCATCTCCTCCCCAGACACGGGTGACTAGTGGTCTTCCTTCAGAATAACCCCGTGTAATAAACGAGTAATAGTGATAGAAAATATGTCAGTAACGGGTATTTCTAATGCACAGCAAAGTCTTGAAGTCCTCTTCTTTTATTGTGAGCAGACTTTTCCTGTATCTTTCTGTTTGCATCTGTTTGCACGTGGCTTTGAATGACTTCATTGTACCTAAACAAAGCCAATATTGGAAAGTGGTTCAATTATTTATTTATTTATTTATTTTCTAGATTTATTTGCATGTTTGGAGTCTCCTAAATTGATTGATTCTTGATATATTCAGATAAGTGATCAAACTTTTTGCTCAGAGTAACTATTTATCTGAGTTTAAAAAACTATTTTATTTGTTTCTGAGGTATTTTACTTTATATTCAACACCAAATTCAGCGTACATTTTCATATTTTACTATTTTGTTTAAAAAAGATTGTATTTTTCTTTTGAAACTGAGAAAGTATTGTGACTGTGAACTTAGATGCTTCTATAAAAATCATTTGAACAGCAGTATCTGAATTTTCTGTCAATATAATCTAATTTTATGACATGCTGATATGATACTGGTTGGAATTTAAGTAAAGGACAATTAGTAAAAATGCATGTTTTGACTGAATATCTTTTTCAGTATGCTGTAATACTAACTCACAATCCTCAACCCATTTTGGAGACTTTATTTGAAAACCATTATAGCCATGGTATTTTTCACCATGTTGGATCTCTGTGCAGTGTATGGAAGATTGAAAACTTACCTGAAATGATTTGTCAGTCCTTATCTGTCTAATGACACTGTAGCAGTGTTGTTGTTTTTTTTTAACTGCTGGAATATATCAGTGACTTACTTGTAGGTAATCTCCAATTTAACTTGCTCAGGTCATCGAGTTTTTAATGAAGTGTATTCTCTTTGTAGCTTGGAAAAAAAATGCTAATTCTTAAGGTATTTTAATAAAAACAATCAAAAACCAAATTTACAGAAAGGAGTCAAATTTTAGTTACAGTGAGAGCCTTTGAGAGAGTGGTTGATACAGCTGTGAGTATAATCTAAGGTCAATAATCTTAAAATTTCTGGTTTTAGTGATGAGTAAGTGGCTTTCTTTTCTTTCCCTATTAGATAGAAAATGGTCGTCTGTGGAGCTCTGTGGTGAAGACCTCAGAAGAAATACCAATTTTTCCAGTCAGCTTTTCATAATGTAAATATAGTTTGAGCTTCCCCCAATGGGCAGCTGAACCATGAACAAGCAGAAAAATCCTTTTTGGACTGTATTACTGAACCAGGCTTCACTTTCCATCTCGAGAACTTTTTAAAGGATTACAGCTGAAAAAGACAAGGGGAAGAAAACTTTGAACAGAAACCTTATCCTACAATGAGAATTACAAGTACATCTTGTATCTGCCCAGTCCTAGTTTGTCTCTGTTTTGTGCAGAGGTGTTATGGAGCTGCTCATCATGGCTCCATCAAGGTGACTAGAAATCAAACAAAACATATAGAAGGTGAAACAGAAGTACATCATCGTCCCAAGCGTGGATGGGTGTGGAATCAGTTCTTTGTTTTAGAAGAACACATGGGACCAGATCCTCAGTATGTAGGAAAGGTAAGGTCATTATCTTCTTGTTTTAATTTTTCCATCCCCTGAAACATGGCACTGATAGAGGAAAACCAAGTTTCTCCTTAGATGTCACCTAATTTTAAAAATGAACACCTCTCATGTTGTTATATACAGGCACAGTGAGCTTACCAGTCCCCTAGGTATGCTTTCTGTGTTTATTATAAGCAGAAATATTAAAAAATAAGTAAAAAGGATGAAGTTAGAGTATTTCTTCTGAGCTCAGATAGACATGGAGTGAGTGCAGCTGATACTCTTATATTGGATCCTGTAGGCCCCTAAGTGAATAATGTTTGAATATGTCAGTACTAAATAATTTTCTGGAGTATTTCAAAATAAGGTTCAGTTCTACTTCAGGGAATATAATAAATACAATCTAGATTCAATAACATATGAATTCCAGGATGTAAGGGCAAGTTGGAAAAGGACTCTTTCAAAGGGAGATCTCTCTGTGACATTCTTATGAGATGCAGGTGGTATTTACTTGTTGCAATTCATAAGAAGTCTGTAGAAACAACAGGCCCTGTATTTTTGTATTTACACAGTGAGTTTCATGCATAATGTTCATGCTGATGCAGTTGTAGGTTAGCCAACTGAATTCTAGTTTATTATGTGTAATATTGTCTAGGTAATTTATGTTTTAGATTTACTCTAAAAAAAAAACAACACAGAAATCATTATATATTTGGCTTTACTGAAAGACATATGACAGATGGAGTTTTTCTCCCTCTGAGCACTGTCAGCATAATGATAGAATTTCTTATATGATCTAGAATAATCTTTATTTCCTTAATGAAATTGGAGAAATATGTTGAATATGAGAGGTAAAGATGGTTTACCTCTTTACTGAGGTACTTTTTTACTTTAATGAGAAAAGCATGGGGAATTTTGGGACTATTTCATTTTGTCTTCATTTTGCCCTCAAGACTGTATTTTAGAATATGCAAAATATCCAAGGAAACCAGTAGCTCCTGAAATCACAGATGTCTGGTAGCCAGGGCTTTCAAATTTGAAAAGTATCATCTCAACTCAAAATAGCAACTGGAGCATTTGTATGTAAGATACTGTCAACACAAAAATCAGAAAAATACCCTATTTTGTTAGGCCAGCCTTAGAAAAATGCCAAGTACTTGGCACATTGAAAGTTTTTAGGATTCATGTGGGAAATGTAGGCTGGGGAAGAATGTTTCTAAGTGGAAATGATGGGTTACATTGAAATAAAGGTTTTTAAGGTAGATGAGCTGATGAGGGCATATTCCTCTAGACACCATGCTTGTCTGATTAACATTTTCATGTATAAATTTGGAACAGAAGAAATATTCCATGAACATTTTGCCAAGGTGGAACTATGCAGGAGAATCAAAAGATTATCTGGATAGAGCTTGATTGCAGGAAGAATATTGGTACTTTGAGATACAGAGTAAACATCAAGACCACAGTCTAATAAGGCTCATGTAGAACAATATCATGGATTTCTCTTGTGCACTGTTGATTCGTCAAGTGAAAGGGACAGAGGAAGAGAAAGATCTGATCATCAGATAAATTATAGCTTCTACTGTTGTATTTTAAATGAGGTAAGTATGATTTGAAGCTGCAAAAGCTAACATAGTAAAAACAAAGACAATATTAAAGCTGCTGTACAAAGTAATGCTAACGTGTTTACTTCTGTCTTTAATTTTGGCCAAGAAAAATGAATTTACCTGTGAAACTACGTACAGAAAATCCAACATTATGGTTTAGAGTGGTGGTGGAAGGTAAAATATGCTTGGATAATAACCATCAAAAATAATAGCAGAGTATGTATATACTATGTAAATACATTTCAGAGGAAACCACAGGGGAAAGAGACCTATTTGATTCAGCTCATCCCTGAAAAAAGTTAGTTTTTGCTCACAGTGAGTTAATTTAGGATGGAAACAAGAAAATAAGCAAGATTCTAGAAGAGGCTCTTAATAGGAAGAGTGGCAGGATCTGAAAGGATTTCAAAGCATGCTTGTCTTTATGTTAACGTTTTGAAACATGAAAGAGTGGACACCTGGATTTAGTGACCTATAGGATGATCCCTTTCAATTTTATGTTGCTGTGGTAATGTTAGAAGTATACTTTCATCCTCTGACCTCTATATTAATGCTACATTTATAAAGATCAATGAATAGGATTGTGTTTAATCCTTTGTGGTCAGAAGCACATGCTTTATCTGAGGACATTTCTTCCTCACTACTTACCAATATTTTTCTTCCTTTTCCTGTAAGAATTCCCTATGGTCTATATAATTTTCTACTCTGAGTACATTGCAACATTTGTAAACTCATTTTTGCAGAAGCTTTGTGGGACATAGAAGCATCTATACTCTATTTTATATTTGGTAAATAATGCTGTGATGGTTCTGATGGTACCTGATTTACTGCAAAGATCAATCACATTGCTTCGTTTATTTTTAATTTGGAAAGAAAAAGAAATGGCTGGCTGGGACTGATGTAATGTTAGTTATAATAATGTTTAGTAATAATCATTGTGCTTGAGTTGATTTCATTTTGAAAAAAAATGGTTGCTCAGTTGATGTTGCATTTAATTATACGTACCTCACAAGTCCTCATTTGACCTGTCTAATTGAATAAAAGATTTTCATGATAAAACCCTTAGATTATGAAAGAAGGCAATGTGAGTGTTGCCTCTAAATTCCAGGCTTCCATTCAGTGGCAGCACCTTATCAATTCTGTCAAATTATTAATTTTGTAGACTTCTCTGCTTCACTGGTGAGTGTTTTGCCATTTGATATCCGTCCTTTCACATTTTTCATACCCAGTTTGAAAGCAGAATCACAGAAAGCAGAGTCATTGTGTACAATGCTGTTATAATGATTACAGTCATTGTCATGGAAATGCACTCTGAGGACAAGAATAGGGCAGGCCTGCCATGAGTATAGTGAAGTTTCTCATTCTTATCAAGAAAAGACTGTCAAGGTTATGGATTATTTTACTGCTATCATCTGTTATACATCAAAAGTTAGGACAACAAGTCATCTTTATACTTTAATATCAAACATATCTCATATCTCATTACTTCTTTTCTGTTGAAAACATATAGTTCAAAGACTAAAAATCTGTATAAAATTATTCCATATTTGTGAAGTGTATGAGAATCTTATAGGAACAAGGAACATGGCAAAACACAGGTCTTGGAAAAATTAGGTTGTGATAGAAATAAGAAAATAACCTCTTGTGTATTTTAGATATTTTCTGTGGTACTGGCATTACTGAACTAGTTCTCTGTTGTTTCCTTTTGGATCAGTCTTCATTGTTTTGTAGCTTGCTTCCTTTAAAAGACAAATGCAAAAACATTTTGGTACTTAAAAAGGTATCTCTAGACATTCAAACCACAGTGACTTCTTTTTCCTACAATCCTGACTTATTTTGGGAGGCTTTCTTGAAAACTCCTTAAGATCAATAGTATCTAACAGTATTCAGACAGACTGCTTATTTCTGTGTGTATGCATGCAGTGAAGAAATTTCATTAACCGGGAGCAAATGTCCTTGTCCCAAGCAGTTGAATCCACATAACTGAGCTTCCAGCTACAAGAGAAAACATGAGACATTCCCAGGTGAAAACTATGTTAATTAAAACGTGACTGAGTAATGAAAAAGGGACTAGTAAGAGCACTTAATGGGTGGTCCGGTATCATCCTTCTGTTCACCAGATCAGGAGAACGAAGACCCTCCTGAGGAAACTTGTGCTGTAGTGCTGCAAACTAACAATTCTACAAATTGCATTTCCTTTGCATTTCCTCCATGTTTCCAGGTTAAATAGTTCATAGATCAGAAATTGAAGAGCAAAAGAGCAAACGATTTTAAGAGAGAAAAGAGAGTATATCAGTGTGTAACATTATTTTTCATTTTGCATGTCTTCGTCTCCAGAATAGCCGTCTAGTCCTGTGATATTACTTAAAAGTTGCAGTGGAAGCAGTTCGTAACTAGACGTTCACTGTGTTTTTTGACTTTGGGGGGAGAAGTAAATATAAATAAATAAATAGAAATTATATAGTGGAAAAGGGGAGATCAATATTGGTTAGAATCTGAGTGAATCATGCTATTAGAGGCAATTGCACAAGAATGTAATGAATAAGATTGACACTTGATTTCTCTGCAGACCCTTTGGATCTTTGCATTATCAAATATATACCTCTTAATCCACTTCAAATGTACACTCCAGGGCAGGAACAGCTTTTCAAGTATTCAACTGTGTATAGGTTTTTTAACAGTTGTTTCTAAATTTGGGGGAAAGTGAGAGTTATTCTTAGTTTACTCATTTTTTTACTTATAATATTAAAATATTTTCAGATTTGTTTTGATGGGGAGTGTAAGGAAGAATGGAACAGATGGTAATGAGTGTGAACACAGGAAAGGGAAGCGGAATATAACAGCTGTTAAAAAGTCCTGAAATCATTTTACTGTAAATTAGGTGAGGAAAGTCATCCCTGCTAATGGGTCTATTAATTTGTTATTTTAGTCTTCAAAACAGAAATACTGCATAAAAAACTTGTTATTAAGAAATCCTTTTCAGGTTGGTATGATGATGTGTCATTGCAAGAAACTAGTCCTAGTACAGGAAAGTGAATCTAGTCTTCTCTGATCAGATCAAGACAATTTTGCATCTCAGATTTAATGACAGGAAGGGAAAAATGTATCTTTCAGAATATATGCTAGGGAAGAAGCAAAAGCTGAGTTTCACAATTAAAATGGCTTCATTTAGTGGCAGAGGTTTAAATAAATAAAGCATACGAGATGTTTCATCATTTTAAACATTAGCAAACAGTTCCAATATTCAGTCTAATTTAAAAAGTAGTTTTATTTTAATTTAAAGATAATGAAAAGGTAAGTTTAAATGCTATAGTCTAAAGATTTTGCACAAGGCTTGCTAACCATCGTCATACCTTTGTAAAATTAGTATGAAGGGCATAAACAGATGCAGAACAATGTGCATCTAATTTTCTACCGTTTAAGATGCTCCTTTTAAAAATGAAAACATTAGTCAAAATAATTTTCCTCTGTCTAGCAAAAGCATGGTAGCAATAAAAACATAAATGTGTGAATGAACATTTTTCTGTTATTTTATGGACTTTGATTGCTTCTTAGAATTTTTACACTCAGATTTACTTATGTTGAAAAGAAGTTGTAATGAAAAGGAATAGAGTTAAACTCAGCAAACTTTTAAATTACAAATGTAATGTGTTTGGTGTGAAAAAGATTTTCACTACTGTTACTTTTTAATTCTTCTAGAGATTCTTAGAAGGAGGACCAACACTGAATCAATAGAGTTAATATCTGAGCACAGGTTTTTAACTATATTAATTCAATTTAAAGGTGAGAGATGTCTTCAGCTTCTTCCAGAGGACCTCTCCAGGAGTCTGTGAGACTGAGATTATAGATGTTGACACTGGAAAACTAGAGTTATGTACTTTAATAGAGCCTTTTTTACTTTACACACATATATATCACACACAGACCCCCTTTTACATTTTTTCTGTTGTGTGCAGATCACTAACATCTAACTTTAATGGGACTTTGTACCCATGTTTATGGCGTTCTGCTCTCTGATTACTCAGGTCCTCATTCATGTCACCATTAATACTGATAAATAGCATCTTGTTCAGTGTCATTTAAGTTAACAGGAAGCCAACATTGGTCAGACAAGACAGTGTCTTTTTTTTTTTCCATCTCCCGCTGTTGCTCAGGGAGCAGGTTTACCAAGAAACAGAGGAATTGGCCCCTCTCCATCATACCTCTATGACATAACCTAAAGTTAGTAATATGTGACTTCCTACGTGATAGCAGCTACCTTATTTTTTGCTTTTTACAAAAAGCTACCCGAAGACCTGCCACCCCAAAGCTTTTCATACTAAAAATAAGCAAGAACTTGCACTCTGTGTTGTTTTATATGGAATTTTAGTTCACATCCTGAATATTGCAAGGCATCCTCATGACTGTATTACAAAACAGGTTCTTTATGGCAGTAAGATTAGTTGTACAGTGAGGGTCCAGGTGACATCTCTGGGGCTGTGGGACCACACTGTGAGGCAAGGCCAGGGTTGCCCCATGTTGGACTGTGCCGTTTCCAGCTGGCTCCAGTGGCCCCAGTGCAGGGCACGGCCGGGTCCAGCAGCCAAGGATGGGTACTTCAGGAGACCTTGAGGAAGAGAGGGCATGATGCTGCCCGCAGCTGCCAACAGGAGGAGAAACAGCCCGTCTGCACCCAGGGAAGAGGAGGAGGACACGAGAGGCTACAGGTGCACCCAGCACCAATGGCATCCTGGCTTATATCAGAAACAGCACAGCCAGCTAGAGCAGGGAGGTGATTGTCTTTCAGTACTCAGCTTTGGTGAGGCTGCATCTTGAGTACTGTGTACAGTTGGCCCCTCACTACAAGAAAGACATGGAGGCCCTGGAGCATGCAACAGAGCTGGCAGGGGACTTATGGGGAGCAGCTGAGGGTTGTTCTTTCTGGAGAAGAGGAGGCACAGGGGAGACATTTATCACCGTCAATAATTGCCTGAACGGAGGTTGTGGCAAGGCAGGAATCAGCTTCCTTTTCAGGGAAACAGTGATAGGACTAGAAGTAATGGCCTCAAACTGTGCCAGGGGAGGTTCAGGTTGGATGTTAGGAAAATTTTCTTCTCAGAAACAGTGGTGATGGATTGGAACAGGCTGCTCAGGGAGATGATAGAGTCACTGTCCCTGGAGCTGTTCAAGAAATGCATAGGTGAGGTACTAAGGGACATGATTTAGTGGGCATGGTGGAGATGGGATGACGGTTGGACATGATCTTAGTGGGTTTTTTCCAGCCCTGATTATTATCTGATTCTATTCTATGATTCTCTGACAGGGGGCCACACTGGAGTGAGGCTTTCCCTCAGCCTTTGGGAAGGCCCAGCTGCAGCAGGGCATGGTATGAGGAGGGAGGAGAAGGCAGAGAAGGGCTGTCAGGTACTGGACCCACTCCCCAGCCCCCTGTACTGCATGGGATCAGGAGGTGGAGGGGTCAGGGACACGAGGGGTGAGGCTAGACCCAATGAGATGTGTGGGAGGGGGGGATATTTTAATATTTTTCTCTGTTTCTCACTGTCCTTTTTTATTTGGCTCTAAATTATATTAATTTTCCCCAATACTAGTCTGTTTTTTCCACGAAATTAATAACTAACCGGTGTCTGTGTTGACTGAGCTTTCCCACTGTATTTTGTCTTCCCTTTCTACTGAAAAGTTAGAGGCACTCCTGGCTTGTGGCAATGAAGAAATTTGTCGGTTTCATTTTTAAGAATGTTTAGCAGTTAATCTTAAATCAGGAAGTGATGAAGCTGATTATATGCTGGCTAATTCAAATATAAATTGACATCTAAATTATTTCTCAAGTACTTTCTCAGTGCTAGAGAAGTATTAATTCATGTTCATTTTCTTGTATAAATTTCCTCACATATCATCCTTTGAAATATGTTGCTGCATCATTTGCCTAATTTATCAAGTTATCTGAGAAGTTACTTTTACATAGGTTATTTGTTCAGTGAAAGAAATGCTTGTTGCATGATTAAAAACCTAGATGAAGTAAAAAATAAACAATTTTTTACTTGACTACAATAAAAAAATGCAAAAGACAATCATTCTAATTAGATGAACAAATACAAACTAAATGAGCAGTAGTTAGTTGTTTTCTGCTTTTTTTTATTAAGAACGATGTGAAAAATGAAGCCATATAGAACATAATTTAGCAGGAAGATTTGTTTTATTATTATTATTATTTTGTAACCTGAGAGATAGATATTCTAAAAGGAGTTTCAGGTCCAGAAGCTTATTGAAAATTTCTCTCAAAGTGGCTGGATATATGAGCCTGCAATGTTCTAGGACTCATAGTGAAGTTTGCAGAGGGTTGTGTAGTATGTCATCTATAGCACTGAATGTTGATTTGGAATATATTCCCTTATAAGCTATAACTTCTTCAATTTATTAGATACTTTAACTATATGTCTTCTTTCAGTTGTTGTATCACAATTATAAGAATTACATAAAATGTTGAAAATTTATTTTCTGTGGTCTAAACCATAAGCATATTTTTCAATGAGAATGAAACTCTCTTAGACAATAAGAAATAAAAGTAAGGAATCTAGCATTTAAACTTCCATCTTTTCCTTTTGTATCTCATCATAGAACACAGTCTGTGAAACTTAAATCATGGTCATCAATTTCTAAATGAATCACCTCTGTAAACATTTATTTTCTAAAATACAAAAGCTATTTTATAATTATACTGGAAATTGCCAGTTTATAAACATAAAAGATTTTTTTTCCTTTGCTTTTCAGGATTAGCTCTGTTTAGTTCTTGACAAGAAATTAGTTTTGATTTAAGTAGTTCTTAGCAGAAGATTATTAGCTGCAACTTGTATGTTTGCTGGGTTTTCTTGTTGTTCTTTAAATAACAGTGAAAAGAATACAAACACCTTTGTCTGGAAAGAAAGTGATGAGGTGATATTCAGATTATGCTCAAATATTTAAAGCCAGGAACCTGAGCAGAGGTAAATCTTCATATCTGGAGCTAGAACAAAATGTCTTTAAAGTTGTCTTTGTATTCCTAGGATACGGGGTCAATTTGCTTAAGTATATACTCTCCAGAATTTAGATGGGTTTTTTTAAAGCCAGGCTCCCTGTACAAAGCTTTTCAGAACAGGAGATAGAATGGACACTTGCAAAGATGCTTCTCTACTGAAAGGATCTGGGAAATAAGAGGGCCAGGTGAGTTTGTTGTAGGACTCATTCCAGTGAAGTAGGATACTACCCAGTATGGTGTGCATTTGTATCAAATCCTCCTTTTTCCTCTTTCAAAAGTTTGAAATCTTAGCATTAGTTTACAAGCAAATAATTCTTTAATCACCAAAGACGATAGTTTGGATTCATAAATATAACCTTGCTTTTAGTATGTAGCATAAGCATTTATATGCCCTTATCTCTTCTGTTTTCAGTTGCCTGTATTTACTGTCTGTTTATTTGTTCTGTTTTGGTATCTTCCAGTGAATCCGAATTTTAATACTTGAGGTATCACTGCAAATAATACAGCTTTTCAAAGTCTTACATAGAACACACACCAACGATTATAGTTCTACTGAAGGTATATTTTCATATTAGTCCAAAGGTGTAAGTGAACTATGTGTTGTGATAGTATGTTGATAACCAAACAAGTAATATTCAGAATTAGAAGTTTTGCTTTATATCAGGAAAGCTTGTTTCAAAAGATTAATGTATATGTTTACAAAATAGAAATGCTTAGTATTAACATATATGCAGTCTGTTGGGACACAAGATCTGTTTATGTGTTGTTAATGTCTGTTTTTCTTTGATTCTTTTAAATGTATTTATATTGCTTCTTTCACGTTATGACTTAATATTTAAATCAGTAAACAGCAATACCTTTTGTTATACAATTCAATAATATGATTTTAGAACTGGTAGGATTTCACAGGAGTACCGCTTATGCGCCCTTAATATTTGAATACTTGTCTGAAAACTGAGTCAAATCACAACCCTACCATGTATGAAATGAAAAAGACCTTAATGGACAATTTATATGTAATGTTAAAACTCAAAGAACATTCTTATTGCTCTGCTCACAGGAATATCAAATTGCAGTGACTTGCTGAGGCTTCTAAAGGTAGGAGAAATGCAGCAATAATGGAGGACGTCCCTTATTCCTTGGAAAACAAGATACTTTTTACATTGAAATTGAGATATAACCCCAGTATAAACAGTCTTTAACCGTAACAAATGAGAGTTTAATAAGCAAACTAGTCATGAAATTGCCAAAACAAAACAAAAAAAGCTAGTCTTGGTCTTAAGTAATGCTTAAAACAAATGCACAGCACCTGCCAGAAAGATGTAAAGGGCTAAAGGAAGAGGGAAGGTAGAATTAAATCATAGAATCATAGGGGTTGGAAAGGATCTCAAGAGATCATCGAGTCCAACACCCCTGCCAAAGCAGGTTCCCTACACCAGGTAAAAATTGTTTAAATTGCAATTGTTACCAGGTGAGAGAAACAGAAAAGGCTAAAATGTCTTCTACATTAATTATAATCACAGAAACACACGTTGAAGAAATTTTCAAAAATGCTTGCAGTGAAAAGCAAACAGACGAGCATACAAACATCAGAATGAGAATGATGGTCAGGGATTGTTGTGCCAAAAGATAACGTATAAAGGGTGTAAAGAGAGCAAAGTGAGGTTATGGCAAAAAAGCTGAGACTGCTTAAAAAATTACTACTGGAAAGCTTGAGAAACACAGCACAGTCATTTGATAAAGAAGGCATCAAAGGAGAAGCATCAAACTGAGACATCAGTGCAAAAGGCTGTGGAGCAAATCAACAGGTGAACAGTAATTATCACATGTACTTAATGCAGTGATCTGAGAAGTGCCTAAACCAGTAACTCTAGTAAATAAATTCTCATGTAAAACTATCTTGATGTGTAGATATGCAAGTAACAAAAGGTGCAGTGTTCTCAGTGTTATTAATAGTAATAAAAAACTTGTATTTGGGGCAAAACAATGCCATTTAATATTAAGAAAATGTATTTAGGTAAGACAGTGATTAGTCAAGTGAAAATTTGCATTAATTACACAAAACTATTGAGAAAGTTGGAAGCACTAGTCATAGAGAAATGCATCAAAGGAGTATAAGACAGAGTGAAATTCAGTACAGATAAATGTACAATAGAACATGAGCTGCAACTGGTTTAACTGAGTTGACAGTAATTTCTAAGTAACAAGACTATAAGGTCATATTCGTTCCTTGAAAAGCCTCCGTCAGCTCTTGTCTTGCTCCAATTAAAAGAGGGAGAGCAGGTTCTTTAGATATATGTGTACCCAACAGCGAGATTGAGACACAATGGGTCAAATGCTAGCCCAACCAGTTTATTACAAATTCTATCAGCTTAGGGAGATGGAGAAAGGAAGATGGGAGGTAGACAAGAGATAGGAAATAAAAGCGAGAAGTCTTTGTTGAAATCAAGAGAAAGATAATCACCATCAGGATTCTAAAGTAGCTTTTAAATGTGAAACTATCCACAAAGTGATGCCAGCCTCATGACACCCACCACTCATGTCCTAGATAAGACAGAGTCTTATCTCAAAAAATGCCCTAGAAATCAAGCTTTGAGACATGAGAACAAAACATTGTTGTCTTTCACAGCTCTGTGCTTAGGAACAATCCAGTGAGCAAAATGACTATTCAGAATTATTAGAAAGGGAAAAAAATAACCCAACCAAATATGTTTACTGTATCAATCCAGAATATACCTTAATCTCAAACAGAAATAACACATCTCATTTTCTTCTCCTTTTCCTCAGTCTTACAATAGTAGTAATATTAATAATAACAACAATAATTAAAGAGATGCGCTACAAGATTGGTCAAAAATATAGAACTGTTTCTGCATGAGAAGTACTAAGTATTGAACTGTCACTTGAATTCCAGAAACTCCACATTTATAATTAACAGTCTGTATTCTGGGACTATTTGCAGCTGTTCTTTTTGTTTGTTTGTTTGTTTCATTTTCTTTCTGAATAGAGGATTTTTCATTGGAAGAGGTTGCTTTACGTTCTTGAATGATGAACAGCTGAGTAAAGGAGAGCTCTTCTGACTGAAAAGAGATGAAATAAAGCAAATTTGGTAGTGGCCAGGCAGTCATAAGTAGTGTGAGGAATGTGAATCAGGAATGTATTTCACTTCATTTTGCTTTCTTCTTAAAAAGCAGTAGAAGTCATCCACAATAAAATAATAACAATAATAATAATAATAGAATACAGAAAATAATGCAGTTCTGTGTGAAATTGTACTAATAATCCTAATTAGTCCCTCAATAATGAACTGAGGTAATTCAGCAGATAAAAAGCACACTAAGATGATGAGCAAGCCACAGTCTGATAGAAAATCCATTCATTTAAGATGTCAGAGCTGCAAATCTGTAACTGTAGGTAGGTAAACTTTGGATAAAATCACTTTTGCCCATCACAAACATTCATGTCATTTTAAATATTATTCCAAATCTGAATGTGTCAGAGGGTATTACTGATGAACTCAGTATTGCCAGTCCGTGCTTCCTCCTTAGATAAGAAGAACTATTCCTTTACATGTTTGTAATAGCACGGCAAGTCCTCTTTTCCAGTTTATACAGAAGTAGTTTGCACATTTCTTGTCACTGTCTGAAATCAATTGAATGTTTCTTTCCAAGCAAAAAGGTTTACATTCATTACAGGTAGTTTTCACATTTAGAGGAAACTGGCTATTTACAGTGATTCATTCAAGGTTTGTTTTTGTTTAAATCTGCAATTATAAGGATTTAGTAAAATCAAGGTTTGGATTCCAGTTAAAAACAGAAATATATATACTAGCATTGTTTATATAATCAAATATGTTTTGTGTAAAAATAAAAGAAAAAAGTTTTGTTGTTTTTTTTTTGCACACGGCTCCAAATAATGGTGGTATTCTATTTTTTTTGCTTTTAAATTGGTTTTATTTGTTTATCTGAGTAAAGATGGTAGATATTTAATACTTCTTGAAAAACAGATCCCATTGAGGAGACTCTATGTAGGAAAGCCAAAGCAGAGGCTCAGCATTCTCCCAGTCTAAGTTGAGGAAAAAGAAAAAAAAAAAACCTTGTCAGTGGTGAAAATTGGGTAACTGTTCTCAATTTTGCCACTTTCTTACAAACTAGCTGTTTGTAAGCTAGTAATAAACATTCACCTTGAACTATACTCTTTCATCTATTATGTATCAGTTTCTCCACTGAAGAGAGTAACAGTTTTTATTAGAGCCTTCTGTGTCCTTGGAGTACTGCCACTTCAACTAACTACTGCAGTTCATAGTAGAAGAAAGATGTAAATGGCTCAGTAGGCAGCATGCGGGGATATACTTTATTGCAAATTTAAGGGTTAGAGTAATATACCTAGTTCTTTCAGGAAGAGAAATATTAAGTAGCATTATACAATATTGGTAGTAACACACAGTAACTGTTCTATGGCTATGGTTTTCTTTGGTCTATTTTGTTATAGCGTTGAAGAAATCTGATATTAGTATGTACTGCTTATGTTGCCCAAGAAAGTGGGACCCATTACTTCCAACAGCAGTATAAATGCTAATACTTATTTCTGACATTGCTATTTCAGCAGAAATTAGGTAGTTCACAAGGCATATCCTGACACAGTAAACAGGCATTCTTCTGGATGTCTCAGAAGTGCTCCAGCCTATGTGATATTCATATTTATTTATTTTCTAATTTATTTTGTAAGGGAGCATTGTGGTTTAACCTGGCAGGCAGCTTAGTGGCACAGAGCCTTCCACTCACTCCCCCCTCCCAGTGTGATGGGGGGGGGGGGGGGGGGGGGGGGAGGGGGGGAAGTGTAGAACTTGTAAGTTGAAATAAAATATATTTACTAAGACAGAAAAGGAAAATGGAAATAATAGTAAGGATAATTATAATGTGTTTGCACATATATATATTTGCAAAGCAAGTGACTCACAATTGCTCACCACCCTCTGACCAATGCCCAGCCAGTACCTCAGCAGCAGCTAACCCTCCCTCCCCCCCAACCCCACTCACCACCCTTCAGTTTTATAGGTTTTTTTTTCACATGATATATTATGGTATGGAATAATCCTTTGGTCAGTTTGTCTCCTGTCAGCTCTTGTGCCCCCTCAACCCTCAACATGCATGACAGTACAAGAAGCTGAACTGTCCTTATCTCTGTACAGTACTCAGCAACAACTGAAACATGTGTGTTATCAACATTGTTTTCCTCCTGAAGCCAAAACATGGCATCATACCAGAAACTATGAAGAAAATAACAACTCTCTTACAGCTGAAACCAGGACAATAGGAGAACACTTGTTTTGCTCAGTCAGTTCTTTGTAGCAGACAATAATGAAAAAAATCCCTTGGTGAAAAGGTGATACAAGAGTGTCAAGACTCACAGGTACTCCAGAGAGAATGTGTAAATTTTCTGTCTTTCACAGTTGACACTTTTGTAAATTAAGGTTTCTTCAGAATGGCTAGAACTATTTCTGCTCTTTAAAATCAATACTCTTTCTCTCTCTTTCCTTCCTTCCTTCCTTCCTCCCTTCCTCAAGAAAATTTGAAACTCACTGCTATTCAGTAACTGTTTTCATCAGTGCAATGCCCTAAGTACATCTGTGGGTGCAATAATGGTTTATTAAGCTGAAGAATTTAAAAATTGATAGTACTTTTTACTCAAGAAAAGTTATCTACCTTATGTAAGTCTACGGAAAGGCAACCTCTTGTTGCCTTTCAAGTAAATTCAGGAATGGAAATCTTTCCACTGTGTCAGTTTACAGAAGAGAGCAACAGTGCTCCATTTTGTCAGCCATTCTCTTTTATCTTGAGTTCTCATTTGATATACTCTTTCTTCCCCTTCTACCAGGTTGTTTCCAGCCACTGGTTACTGTTTTCCAACTACTACATCCCTCCCCCATCAGAAGCACCACTAAAGAAGTGGAGACAAATCGTTCTTCAAGTGTGTTGAGATTCTGCAGAAGTATTTTCTCCTTGCTGTTTCTTACTCATCTGAATTCCCTTAGTTGGGAATTTAGCTAGTTAAAATTTCACTGGAGGATTGCAGTTTATATTTTCCAGAAATTCATTATTGTATTTGGTACTTTTAGTCTTACTTGTGTCATTGTGTCTACAGTTCTTTTGTACTTTGAAATGATCATCACTCCACTGAAGCCCATAATTAACAAGTAGTTGAGCTGTGTAAAAGAGGACTCTGTTCCTCCCATTTCCTTATCTTTTCCTATGTTTAGGTATTGAACAGAGAGCAATACCTATCTCTGCTGTCTTGCTTCAGCAGAACAGAAACATTGAAGAGTTGAAGATCTGAAGCCTACTAAACAGTAGGAATAGCATCTCATGTGGTAATTAATATAATCTAGTAGCATATTAACATATTAATGAGTTTTGTGTTTACACTGAGTTTCTGAGCAACTCTAGCAAACCATGCTAACATGGTGATAATCTGAATTTCACAGACTGGCTTCTCAGCTAATGTAGGAGGCAAAATTTATTCCATAAATTGTATTCAGAGATCCAGCTTCATCCATAGAGAATCAGGGAGAATTTTTTTAGATTGTTTTATCTTGAGATCTGTGTGTTCTTGCTGTTTGTTTGATGCACCTTCTGAATATTTTCTGACACAAACTGGTTAAAACTTTTGTCTGTGAAGCCTTTCCAGAGGAGAGATAATGAATCAGCTTTCTCTAGTAGGATGCTTTGGAAAGTGTGTGTAGTTATGAAAAGACATAAGAGGACCTTGCTTTCTCTTCTGGCAACCATTGGAAAAATATCATGTGTGGAGCAGAAAGTGCAGATATTAAAAGAACTTACCCAAGTGTCTGCTTTTCAGTTGGCATCTGTACAGAGGAACCAGACTACAGACATTGCAGTGAACTTGTTTGGTTACCCTTAAGGATCATACACACAGAATCACACAGAATTGTAGAGGTGGAAGGGGACCTCTAGAGATCATCTAGTCCAGTCCCCTGGCCAAAGCAGCTCCCTAGCCCAGGTTGCACAGGTAGGTGTCCAGGTGCCTTTTGAATGTCTCCAGAGGAGACTCCACCACCTCTCCGAGTAGTGTGTTCCAGCACTCTGTCACCTGCACTGTGAAGAAGTTCCCACACACATTTGTGCGGAACTTCCTACACTTCAGTTTGTGGCCATTTCCCCTTGACCTGTTGCCATACACTGCAGAGAAGAGTCTAAAGAGGATATTACATTATTTGCTGGAAGCTGTGTTGAAGGCTTATTTGAGTCATCTTTTCAGGTCTATCCTTCTTGGAACATGTATTATTGTGGTATATAGATAAATATTCTTGGGCTTTTACATTAGTTATATGAGACATGTCTAAATTACGAAGCTAAATATAATGCTTGCTTATAATAATAAAATGGATTATTCATTTCAGAATGCAGAATATCAGTATACTTTTTATAATTCCTGTGCCATTCCTATATCTAGGGATAGGTAATTTTTCTTGTTGCCTTTCAAGTTAAAGCCAAATAGCTGTAAATGTGAATTGTTAGATGCAGCTTTGACAAATGAAATGAAACTGCAAAAGCTTTGGATTCATCGTAATCAATATGTGTACTTTCATGGAATTTTGCAGACCATGACTTACCTCAGAAAGGCCTCTAAGCATTGCAGTGATGCTTTGTTAACATTCAGCTAATGAGAAGATACTACATTTGCAGTTGGCTTTTGTTTGAAAAGTTTTTGTTATATAGAATTTTTTTGATTGTTTTGATTTTGTATATAATTTCAAGCTAAAATAAGTTAAACTGTCTACCAGGTTTGTTTGTTTTCATTTTAAAGAGGAGTGCTGGACACTGGGGCTGTGGACTGTAGTTTGAAGTCAGAGTGAATGGTGGAGAGAGACAACATCCAGAGCCAAGCGTAAAACAAAAGAGAGCATTGCAGGTGTGCAGGGTGATTTATGTTCACTGACAACAGTGATTTTCTTGTCAGTTCCAGTACTGCTGAAGTCTGTCATAGCTCAGGACAGTAAGAAGGGACATGACTGGAGCAGTGGTGAGCTAAAGTCAGGGAAAACTTGGAGAAAGGAAAAGGTGTGAGTATGCACGAGAAAACTTAATGAGATTGGCAGCCAGAGTTGGAAACATGACGTGTAAAAGGATGACAAAGTGAGGAAAGGCGGAACTCCTTTACAAAGGAGGATCTCCAAGTATTTGAGGACTCACCACTTTTTTGGAATAATGGACAACATATAAGAGGGCATATGTGCCCAAGTGTGTATGTACCCTTTTAAGGTTTTTTCAAAACATGTTATTTTATTTCTACATTCCTCCATTTATAGAACTTGCTTCAATAAATCCCCTCTTGTTTCTAAAAGTGAAGAAATTTTTATAATGAACTTGTGTAGTGGATAAAATTTGTGCAGAATAAAGCAAAATATTGTCCAGTTACGTTTATATATTATTAAGATAGAAGAATAATTAACTTATGATGAATGCTCTGAATAGTAAGAAAGAATTAGTGATAAGATTACGTTATTTTTGTATGTAAGCCTATTCTAGTGATAGAAGATTAATATAAATAGCTGTTTTAAGAAACATAAGAAAACATATCAACCTGCTTATTTGTAAAGCCTTATGTCTCCTAAGAAATTGAGCAAGAGCAGCTTTTCTTACAAGATGCTTGTTATTTTTATTTTTTATTTTTATTTTTTTGTGCATTTTGTTTTCATCAAGGAAAATGTATTGTGATAGTATTTCAGTACTCCTGCACATCAGATAAATAAAATGTTGCTGACATGCAATGAAATAATGATTCCCTGAATAAAAATAAAACCTTTTCCCAAACCTTTATAAATGCTTACCCTGAATGTTAAAGTATGATTTATTCATGGAAGTGGACTAGTTTACCTATCTTTAATCAAAGCAAGATCATAGATTAGGAGGAGATGATTTATACATGAAGTAGCTAAAATGCTTTTTTAAAAGGCCACAGCTTCATAGGTCAGGAAGAAACCTCAAGAGATCATCCATTCCATACCTGTAGTCCGTGATGGGAACAGTTATGACTAAATCTTTCCTGACAGATTTTTATCTGTTCTGTCTCATTTAATCTGTACGCTTTTGCACCATCTAATTCATTCATTCATTCAGTTTCTTTCCCTCTCTGACTTTTTTTCCTCTTTTTTTCCATTTTTTTTTTCATCTGACTGCTTGCCCACGTCAGAGTTATTTTTCTATTAAATCTCAAACTAACATGCACATGGAGGGGATGTTGGAGGATCATAACTAAAATCATCTCAAAAAAGTCATATTCAGAACTAATTAGCTAGAGATATTCAACCAGCTAGTGTAAATGAGTGCACAGTTATTAAGTGTATATGAAATGTTTGAGTGCTGGTACAGTACAGTCCATACAGCTTGTGCATAACCTGTCTTCAGAAAGCATTAACAAACAAAACAAAAACAAAAGCAATCTTGGGTTAGTAAGCAGGTAGTATTTTTGAGTGTGACAACACAGCTAGAGCAAAGTTTATAGTTTAAATAGCTAACACTTCAAAAGTCAAGTTCAGTTACCTTACCAGCTAAGGTTTTATATCACCTCTCTTCCTCTTTTGCAGCAGGTAGAGAAGCACAGCTTTGAAAATAATTTGCTCCTCTACTGCGAAGAATAAATTTTTTATTGTCTATAAAAGTGAATGAGTGAAGGGAGCACTTTAGGTTGGATAAGAGGAGGAAAGTGTTGTATAAGATTTATAGATTATAAGCTATAAGATTTATAGATTATTACAATAAAAAGTTGATTTTTAACAGTGCAACAGGTGAACATTTCCATTTCTGGCCATTGACAGTTGGATGATACTAAAAAAAATGTTAGTATAATTATTATTAATGGTAGTGGTTGTATGGAGTAGTGGCAAGAAGAATACGTTTGTGACCAGACTACTTTGGTCAAAATCTTCTGTTACTGAATTGAATTGAAGTGAAATTGAAAACTTGCTCAAAATATTTCTTTGGGTGAATTCACGTACATAGCACATGTTTACTGCTAGTTAAGTGTGACCACATCTGGTTTTTGTTTTTGTTTTTGTTTTTTTTGAAGTAAATGTGCTTTTTTATTGTCAGGTAACATTCTGTTTCCATTGCACAGGCTTTCATTTTTCCCAAGGACATCTTTTAAGACCAAATGAAACGTGAAAAATAATTATTTTAAATTAGTAAGAAAAGATATTTTTTGTGCAGTGTAAATAGTAAAAATACACTGGCAGAAGTAAACTTGTAACATTACTACTGTAAGACAAGTTCATAGCATTAGTACTGTAAGGCACACAATTAGTCTGCAACTAACTGTGCTGATCACAATGTACTTTCGGCTGTGAAACTGTTTTCTGGATTTTTATTAATAAATTGAATTCTGTTTTCACAAGGCTTTTCTTGTCCTTGAGCATTCTGAGAATTTCACGAGCAAGTATTCTCTTCAAATGCTTATTTTCTGGATGATAGTGAAAGAAACACTTCCATGGAGGAAAAAAATAGCATATGAACTTGTATTTACTGAATGTATGTGTCCCTAGTGTCTTTCTGCAAAGTTGTTATCATAACTGTATCGTGTGCTTTAAGCTGACTGCAGAAACTTTCGTCTTTACGTCAGAATAATATGTAGAACTGTGAAAATTGTCTTAGTTCTGTGTTCAAAATTAAAGGTAAAATGAGTTGTTGCTTTTTTTTTTAAAGTATTTTTACTTCTAAGCTCTAATTCTCAACTTGCGATCGTGATTGCATCTGGGATATATATGCAAATATACACTTTATTTACCATGTCTCTTTCTATGATCTTCCATTCATTCACAGTTCTGCAGCCAATCACGCTCCTGAAATTCTCCATCCCATTCAGCAAAATTTTAAAATACTACAGGCTGAAGTTTAAATTTTCATATGTCCTTGGCATACAGTATATCATTTCATTCAGTGTGAATGCAGCTGGAGATGGACTTTAAGGAACAGTCATGTGTATGGAGCATAGAAACAGATGGTTCTTGCAGATTAGGATGTGGAGGAGAGTTCAGGGTGAAGGAAGGAAGAAAAAAAGAAAGGCAAGAGGCAGGATGGCAGTATCTGAAACACACAAAAAAAGTAATTCCACTGAGCTCTTCACATCAGAAAACTTCTCCATTTGATCTCCTGCACCTGCAGGCACTGTGCAGCTACAAGCTCAACTTGACTGATGGGGAACTAGACCTGTACAAGCAACTGGTAAGGTAACAGGGATCTGATGTTTTGAATATCACATTATCCTTCCCTTCATGACTCAGTGTGAATTAACTTAGTGCCTCAGTGGTATTTCAGCTACATGATGTTTCAAGGTGCTGCTGACAGCAAAGTGATTATCACCCATAAGCTGGACAGGCCTTCATCCTTGAAATAGGACACATTTTCTCCTTCTTTTCCTTTCTCTTTCAGTTTGAATTTAGTCCTTGGTCTGAAGGTTGCTCTCCTTTTGTAATATCTCTATGTAGGTGGCTTACTTTTACTACAGAAGTATTTGCATAGGGCTGCTGTGACATGGCAAGGGGTTGTACACCCACGTCAATGTGAGTGGTTCCCAGAAATGCCAAGTGCTTCAGAGGCAATAAAGCTATCAGATAAGAACTTTATGCTTTTTTCCAGGTCATCTTAACAGCAGACATAAGAGATTATTATTCCATCTTCTCCTCCCTCCACTTCCCTCCCCCCCCCCCCCCCCGATCCCCCCCCTTTTTCTTTTGCTCCTACTGACTGGAAATCTGAAATCTTCTAAAATTGGAATTTTCTACCTTTATGATATTATCTAGTATTTGCATATTATAATTCATTTTATATAAAGTATTCATTGTAATGGTGCTTGCTTTGATTTATAATAAAATCTATATGATAACAAATAATAACTATTTGTTATTAATAATTCCCTAGTTTTATCTATGAGGTTTAGGTGTCTGATCCTAAGGCCATTAGTATTGTATTCTGCATTTCATAATTCAAAAGAAAATAATTGTGTCAATTAAAGTCAATTAAATGATCCTGAAACCAGTTCAGGTAAATAAGTACTTCTCTGTTATACAGAACTTAAGCATTTGTGGAATTTGGACTGGCAACTGGATACTTGAAAGGATAAGCACTTAGAATGATTTAAAAAACAACAAAAAATATGTTTATTTATTTATTTTAATTATGATAAAACTTAAATAAATATAGTTAAAACATACTACTTTATTTCCCATTTCTAACTTAATTCATTTCTGGGGAAAATCAGACACAAAATTAGGTAGAATATTTAGTTTTAAAGCTAATTTTGCACAAAAAGTTATAAGAAACATCTGCAAAAAAATTAACATGGCTTCTTTCTGGAGTAGTCATGAGCCAAATAAAAAGTCACTCTAAAATAAAATAAAACTCTTTCAGCGCTAGCATTATCAGAATCTAACAGATCAATGCCTGATTTGCAGTATGTATTGTTTTTTTCTTTGAAGTTACGTGAACTTATAGATATAACTTTCCAATGACAGCTCGAATGTGTCTCACTGACATTTACTGAGAAACAGCATTGAGACAGTCTTATTTAGCTTCCCTCTTTTCCCCAGTTTCTGTTGAGATGCTGAATGCTTATTCTGACAGTTTGCTTCTTCTGCTCACAAAGGAAATTCTATACAGTCTACATTTGTGCCTAATATGTATTTTTTTAATGTTAAATGAAAGGAGGATGTGGTCCCTGTCAGTTTTTCTTCAGAATTTTCTTGAGCAACCCATTGGAGGATGTGAAATTTACATTTCCAGCATTTTTCTTGTCCTTTGTTAGTTGTGAAGATACAAAATTGTTAAGGTTGGGAGGAAGCTAATTCCAGTTGATGGAATAATGTTAAAAGTGATCACTTGGGAGGAAAAAAAATGTTTAATGTTTAACTCCTACCAAAATGAAATCTACTTTCCTGCTGACTAAAGAGCCGTCTACTTTGCTACCAATAACTGATGCTAAGGCTATACTGTACTAGTTCGGGACATAACAACCCACTATATTACTCCTTACATAGGATAAATCTGGTTTAGGTAATGCAAGTAAGATTTACTCACTTTGGGATGAATAGGTGAAAGTTTGCACTCAGGAGGTGTTTGAAGTACCAAGCTACAATTTCTTTTTCCTGAAAATTAATGTTATTCATCTTCCAGAAACATCTTCCTAGTGTAAGTTAAACTGAGCTCCATTATGAAAATGTGTTAATGAAGTAACTGTGTATCAAAATGAGACTGTAGATACTCTTTTTTGGCACCTCCCTGTACTGCTAGAAATATTTTATTTTACATGCTGAAATTCTAATTATGTTCTGAAATTAGCTTTTTATATTCGTTTTCCTATCATTTTAAACATGCTTTTTTAAAACATTACTTGTACCCACCAGTTTCTTGGCAGTCAGAATCTCTAGAGATGGTAATGCTGTTCTGCCTGAGCATTTTTTGAGAGGGGAGAATGTGTCAGAGAGTCTCTGAGAAGAAATATCACTGAAATGTTCATGATAAATGGCATCTGTATTGATATGTCAACACAGACATAACAGATACCAAGGAGAGAAAGATACTGCATCAAAGGTTGAAGAGTCTGTTTGTGGCATTTCATGTACTTGGAAAACTCATACTGGAGAAAGGTCAGATTTTAACAACTAAGTGATAGCAGTGAATGGAGCAGCAAGTCTGCAATCCCTTACATGTAGAGAAAATAAACCCTAATATTCCTTATTGGAATTAGATATCATGGATATAGGATAGTGCATCATGAGAAACACGATTTTACTCTCAGGTGTTATGTGCAGAATATATTACTGTGTGTTTTAGTAAGTCAATGAGATTCTGACATGATTTGTTGAAATACTTGCTCTTAAATACAATCGAAGTGAATTTTAGAAAGTATTTCTTAAATCACTTTTTAGCGCTAAATTCAGGATAATTCAGATTAGATACATTTGTCCTGCAGATAAATGAAAAGAAGTTCAAATATCAAGTATGTGTGACTTTACACTGTACACTAAGAAACATATATTTTTGATGAGAGGTGTAGAACTTAGAGGAGAAGGTTTTATTTAACTTGTAAAAATTTGTATATCCAGAGCTACAGTTCTTCAGCACATCTTCCATATTTTTGAATACATAAAGGAGTTTTTATATAAAATATATTGCTCAGAATATTTATCAATGGTTTATGGGCAAGTTTGTCCTGGTTCTGTGACTAATATGAGGGGACCCACAAACCCATGCCCTGGGAGAGGGGGAAGGGGAGAAAAGGGAAAAGGTAGGGAGGTGGGCCTAAAAACATAAAAGCATATATTAATACCTGATTGATGTTTGCAGATTCTTCTTATATGTCCCAATATACACAGATAGATAGACTACAGCTGATTTTAGAAACAGACATTTAATAGGTTCAACACAAGAACAATTAAACATGTAAGACAGAAACTCAGGAACACAAGAATATTTGGAATCTGTATGATTTTCTGGCATTGTAGAAGGCTTTGTCTTTCTGGTTGTTGCAGAAGTTTAGCATTGTTTTTTTTTTCTCATTAAATATTATTGTTGCTCACAATGAGAATGATTGACCAGGAAAGGAAGGAAATGCTCTGTACTGTACTGAAAAGATGCCATGTGGGGCTCGTAATGACATTGTAAGGTGTAAAAACTTGCCAACAGTTACAGATTGCACAATGCCTCTATGCAAATATTGTTAAGTCAAAACACAAGTCAGTCATAAATTGCAGTATCAAATTGACTTGTTATAATTTTCAGAACGTGTCTTCTGATAGTCCAAAAGTTGTCCTCAACTAAGTCTAAATAATGTGGATTTTGTTCTGAGTTATCATGAAAACTATGCAGTTGTGGAAAGTAGAGATGTTTATAGGAAGATAAAGGTCATCATGACTCTGGGAAGAGTACAGAAGTGTTAGCGCATTACCTCTTTGAAGAAGAGCTGTGCTTGTTGGTAGGCATTACCTTATTAAAATACTTAATTACCTGATTAAAAAACCTTTAGCTCAGAAACTTTATTTCTCCTTGGTAATGATTTTATGAAGTATGGAAATATGAAGTATGCAAATAAGATTCTTGAAATTGCCCAATTAACATCAGTTTGAAATTCAGAAGGCATTTACCACACTTCATAGAAGGCATGTCTTTATATTCCTGTTCACTGGAATTGATATATTCTCAGTTTTCTATTTGTACTTGAAAAAGCATAGTCATCACTGTAACAACTGTGACTACTTTGCCACTTTTGTTGTATTCATTACATGACTTTCATCTGTGGAGAGGGCTAATGTTAAATGGCTGTTGTGAATACTGATAACCCTCTGAGTTATTCAATGGAGGTATCAAAAGCAGCGAACTTGGTATTCTGTGTTATCAACAGATGTTGTGATGATAGTGACCTTTTAAGGAAACTTGTAGAAACATGTCCTTGTCATGATGGTACTGGGTTCTATTCCCATATCTTGTGGTTCTTTTTTGCCTCCAGTGAAAAGCAGAAGTACTACTAAGTGAAAGAAAAATGACAGGAATGCAAAGGTTTGAAAGGAAAAAAATGTGTTCTCCTTTACAGGAGATGTAAAAGAAAGCTATCACTTGTGAAACTTGTGATGGAAACTCTATATATAAACAATTTATTTATTTATTTATTTATTCATTCATTCATTCATACATACATTTTACAAGTCTGAATTCCACCAATAAGAATAAAAGCTGTTAAAGAGACAAATGGCATTCCAAATTCAGAACCAAAATATGACTTAAAGTGTTAAATACTGCAGAAGCAGTGAATCAGTACTCCAATAAATCAATACGCTGATTATGTTGACATACCACATTTCAATATTTAAAAACCATGTAACAAATATAGCAGTGTACACCAAATAAAATGACAAAACAATTAAAAATACGTGCTTTTTTTTTTTTTAACCTGGAAAAGCGCTTTAGAATTAATTTATAAGTAGCTCACAAAAATTTGAATGAATTCCTTCTGAAACAATAATATCTGCAGTTCTTGGAGAGTGTTCTTTTCCATTTCTGAAAAATGAAACAACGTTTTTACACCTGAAATAGAAGCCATTGGACAGTAGCTGACCTGTTTTATTTCCACAGTCTTACCAATTTCTTAGCAAATTAGCTTCAAAGACTTCAAAATCAAAAATGTGTGAAAGAGATTTGGAAGTACAGGATGAAAGGAAGCTGGTAAATTAATTATCTCTCCTTGAACTTTCCCACCTAACTTTTTTTCTCTAATCAAACTCTATAATTGAGTAAGCAATTGAGTTACTGACATAAAATTTTCTCTAGCTAAGTTTATAGAGCTCACGAATACTACATCAGAAAATCACACATTTATTTTTATCTTCATGATATTATTTTGGAGCAGCAAAAGAGTAACAAATGATTTAGAATATCAAGTAGGTACACTGGATTTATTTTTCCAGAGCTCTGAATTGAATATGTTGTTTTAAGATCATTCATAGAATGAACTGTATTTGCTGTGTCATTGTCAGACAAACAAGCAAACAAATTGATCAGACTTTCCATAAGAATTTTAGTACTGTTATACTTACAGCTTTCAGCTCCAGTGAGCTGTTTTCATCCCTCCCAATTAGTATCAGAAGGAATTAAACAGATATCATGTAATATAGAATTAATTAATCGGGGGAAGTACTTAATTAATTAATTTTGAGGAAGTAATAATTCTTTCTCTTTTGAAAAACTGAAATAATCCCCAGGTTGGTGTTCCTGTTCAATGGGGGCATGTATGTATTGTCTTTTAGAAGACATTTTTACAGTAGGTGTATTCCTTTTTCTTCCCTCTGTACTGCATGTGGAAGGGAAAAGCAGAGTTTGATTCTCTCTTTGTGCATATAAGGAGAAAATAAGATATTCTGCAATCAGAATAGCTTTACTGGGAAAGCACCAGAAATGAGGGTCAAGAACATGTAGGTTGTCCAAAGAAACAATATGTGGAATTAGAAACTGCATATTTACTCCGAATTACTTCAAATGTGCTACATTTTTCAGTAAAGAATAGCTTTTTATTGCTTCGCTGAAATTCCAGACCCTAAACTCTAGCATCTTATGTTTTCAAAGAATATGTGTACTTAACTTTTTTTCTAACCTTGACTTTTTCAATGTCCTAAGAAAACAATTTATTGTATAAAAGTGGTTTTACTTCTCCAGGTAAGCACATTTATGATATCAGCATCTATTCTAAGACTACTTTTTGCACTGTTGAGGTCATAGCTGTTTGCATCTGTGAGTGGGTAGCTGAATAATAAGGCACTTGCAAACATAGCAGTGCTTCCATATTGTAAGGAAAATCAGTTGTTTTCTGTACAAGGAAGTAGTATTTTGAATGAAAGCACTTTTGGTTTGTACTTGTACCTACATGTAGGAGAGACAAGAGTTTTGTAAGTGCTGTATATTGGCATCATACCTTCTTGTTGGAGTTTAGGAACAACACATACTGAAAATGTCTTCTCACAGTAGTGTTGTCATATGGCTAGGGCTTCTTTTAGTGTCACTGTATCATCAAGTCCTTTGAGTTCAAATCTAGTTAAATGAATGGTCCTTCTATATGGATGAGTTTTTGGTGACAGTGGATGAGGAGATACTGAAAACTGACATCAGGACAATTCTATGTGTGTCTAGAGTGCATGCTTTCCCTATGCTGCTCTGTGGAATGCAACACTGGAGGTGACAAAAAACAAACAACAAAATGTACATTGCCAGGACAGAATGTAGTGAAGTAATATAGCATTGACTGAGGCATTAATTAGTTGTTCAAATTAATTGAAGCAAGAATTTTGGCTATTAAACAAACAGAAGAAAACTGTCCTAGATCTTGAGAATTACTTGACAGAATGTAACAATTTAAACTCTTTCATATCTCAGCATTTAATGGACTTTTCTATTGATAATGCTTTATTGATGGCATGGAAAAGTTTTTAACCGTTCTGAAATTCTATAGTCCTTGAGGAATAGTTTGATAGCTTTTTGAATTCATACCTTTTGCTTTCTCTGAGAATTGGAGCATTTAGTGTTGCCAGTATATCACAGCTGGATAAGTGGGAGTTTATTCGGGGCTTTTTGTGTCTGATATGTTTTTTATTTCTGGGTAAATATGGTAGTTCAAGTGTGAGAACCCAGATTACTCATCTGTGAAACACAGATAATTATACTTGTATTTCAATGAGTCTTTGAGATTTGAAAATTAAAAGCTCTGCAACCAAAGGCTATTGCTAGTAGAAAAGAAAGGCAATATGCTATGACAGAGACACCCACTTATCTTACACTAACACCTAGTTGCCATTGTGCCTGAACACTACAGTTGATGAATGTTCCATGGGTTAAATGCAGTATGTCTCCAATCTGAAACAATTCTCCTGGCTATAGAGCAGAACTGGGGAATGCAGAGTCAAGTTTTGATATCTGTTTGAAAATAACGTTGTTTTCATTTTCAAATAAGACCCAAGCATAAGACCAACAAAAAGATGTTTTTTAGAGTAGCAGTTCGATGAACTGCAGTCACTTAGCCCTGGGACCTGCAAACAAGAATATCTGTATAATTATAATGTACTTTTAGTAGACATGGTTAGCATGTTCTGCAAAAAGGATGTCTGTCTAGCTCTTTAAAACCTATAAAAGAAATGCATAATACAATGAACACATAATACAATCTTACTGTCTTGAAAAAATAGTGATTTCTTTGTCCATCATATTATTAATCCAAATAAAAGATGTCTGAAGTAGGAGTCTGAAATACTGCTGTAAGGAGAGTTCATGTGAAGATTTAAGCAGGTATGAGTTACTATCCTTATGCAAGTACAATTTCTGATTCCATTTTTCCTTAAATATATAGTGTTCTTAGAAAGTAAAATAGTTTCATAAAAATATGTTTTGTGTTGTTTGAAGATTCTATTTTCTATTTTTCATGTAATTCACTAGAGTTGCCCTTTGGTACAGAGAGAAAATAGAAGGTAATATTGACCACTTTTGTCAGCTTTAGTACATCTGCTGTTATTTAAGATATGTTTACTTATATACCTGTATACTTTCACTGTTACTCAGCCAACTCTCCCTTCATAAGTACCCCCTTAAACGCAGCAGCAAGTCTTCAGAACTTGCAAAACAGATGTTCGTGTGCTGTAGTGTTGTACTGTGAAGTTAATACTGTTTGTGTTATGTTTTTCCTGGATGATTGCAATCCCGTTTATTTCTTTCTATATCAGAAAACCTATTCAGCAGATAGAGGCAATTGCAGTTCTGTATTCTCCCTCTTGTTTTGCAAAAGCATGGAATAGCTTCTTCTCAAGTCATGGTATGGATTATACAAGTTATCTTTGGGGCTAATGATTCCCCCTGAGAATTCCATCAAAAGGTGTGACATTGCCCACAGCAGTATATTTCATTAAAACATATCTTATAGCTCAGACCAAAGGAAGCAAGTCTGTGACAAATCTGAGGATGCTTTTACTGCAGAGGCTTAATGAAAATTTCAGTACTATTGGCTAGACTCTTGTTTTGCAGTATGCACCAATCAGGATAATTTTGTATGCATATTTTACTACTGCTATGTTATTGTATCATTTGTTTTAAATTACATGGTGTGTCTACATAAACATCAAAGAAATCTAACATGATAGCTCTTCTTACTAGAAGAATGAAATATTTTGTATTCAGTATTTTTAGTATTATACCATCAATTCTTTATACATCTCTGCATTTTTATATTATTAAGTAATGTTGCAAAGCAGTAGTAAAGTAACAGGCTTACTGTTTTTTTATTTTTTGTATATTCTCCTGTCCCTTGTTAGGAGCTCACAGCTTATGTTTGTGTGTAATTTTGTTATTCCTCTGAGTTAGGCAAGCATTGGTAGAATTCCCTGGTAGTGTTATGCCAGGGCTCTCTTATTATTTGGTTAAACTTATTGGCAGTGACAACAGAATTGAGGATGTGGAATTTTCCTGCTCTTCTTGAAAGAATGTGCTGCTCAAAAAACAGAAAATAAAAAAAAATTAGAAAATAATAAACAGTAATCATAATAAATGCTCATATTTTTCCATAGGAAATAGAACCAATATTTTTTCAGTGTTGTGAAATGTCACAGAATAGCTAAATTAATCTTATGTGGGTTTTTTTTTTATTATTATTATTCTAAATAATAACTTCAGCTCTAAGCTATTTTCAGGCAGCTGAATTCCACTGCCTTCACTGCAGGCACGTTCTGTGTGCACAGTTCTTCAATATTACTTTTCTTAACACAAGGTAGCACAAGCTGCCAGGATAGCTGTCCCATTTCTTATTATTTCCCGTTACACCCCCCCCCCCCCCCCCGCTTTTATAAAGGTGTTTGAGGTGGGAGGAATTGTTAGGATGAAGGTCTATTTTTTTTTTCCTTCTTGTTTTCAATTAAAATTGTTCAGTGATTTTTAGAAGTGCAGAATGAGTGTAGTCAGGATACTAAGTTGAAGGAATTTCTTGATTCAAAGTAAAACTCATGAGAGACGAGCAAGGGAGAGAGACTGTGAATTCTGCTGCAAAAGAGAGAACTGGCGATTTGAGGAGAAGGAATGGAGCTTATCATCTTCCTCCGTCCTCCACAGGTTGAATTATTTGTAATCCACAGCCAAGCTGTGATGTGGCCCATTTTGTAACCTTGTACCGTTGAAGAAGTCAGCAAGTTGTGAAGGATTGTGAGGAGGACTGCTGAACTGCATAAGTTCAAGAAGGCAAAACTGTAGCAGTAGGGTTATTGAGCTGTTGAACTAGGGACTGCTAGTAGTTCAATGACACAAGAAGAAAAATGCCATTTTGTAAAAAACAAAAACCAAACCAAAACAAAAGAATTAGAGTGGGAAAGCAAATGAGAGGCGTGATAAAGATTGTAACTCATCAGAAATTCATAATTCATTCTGGTGAGGAGCTGAAGTTGATTCTTCCCCTCCTGAGTAATGCTTGATGCTTTGTGAGTTTTTTGGAGGCTGGAGTGTGCCAATACCAAGCCTAGTAGTTTATTAAATCCTACATATCTTTTGTATTATGTATCTTATGCATATTTTTTGGAGATATATTTGAATGTCACCAAATAACTGCTTTATACTGTTAAATTGTCTGTGGTCATCTAGCAGAATCTCTTTCTACTAACAAAAGTAACCCAGAGTGGAAGGTTACAGACTATTTGAACAAATAAATAAAATAAAAATAAAAATAAAAATAGTTTAGTTAGGGATATAGGAAGCTAAGGACCAGATATGAAGTGATAGAAAAGCACTAGGAAGTGTAAAATTAAAAAAAAAATAAAATGGACAGTGAAGGAGAGCATAGGAAAATTATAAATTGTTATGCAGAAATCCAGAGCAGATAGAAAGCTTAAAAACAGACTGTTAGAGTAAGAGTTTAAGTGATGTTGGCAGAGGGATAGAGGCTTGGTTACATGCAACCTAAACAGAGAGTCTGCTTGATTTACAAAGAGTATGTGCCTAGGTTAAGGAGAATTGGCTGGAAACTGAGCGGGGAAGAGGAGACAGAAGAATCTGCAATCAATAGAGCATACTCTTCTCTAGAGTATAAAATTAAATTGAGTGTTCCTAAGTTTTATCATTGCATTCTTCTCTGCAAAAGCCTTTGAATCTCTGGCAAAATGAGTCAATGTCATCTACTTAAGGTGCCAATGTAATCAGACAGTGTCATTACCTGAAGTCAAGTTTTGATTTTGGAATTATGTGTATGTTATTCTTGTTGTTTATTGTCTGTCAACAGTAAGTTTTAAGTTAATATATACAGTCACTTCAAAATACTCTATATTTATACATGCATAGCCATTTCTGCCCTGTTTAAATCCATTAGAGTAGTGCAACAGTTCCTGATTTTCAGGTCAGCTTCAGATTTCAATTTAGCATTCTTTTGGGAATCACTTAAAAATACTTCATTTTCAACAGAACAGCATGCATCTTATATCCAGGTCCAAGATTTTATTGGTAGTGCGGTTAAAATATTGAGAAATTAATTACTAGTCCACCTAAAATCCCACCCATTGACACACCAAGAATCAGAATTCTTCTATTAAAGCGAAAGGGAGGGAACGGTCCTACAGTTAAATCACTAATAAACAGACTCTTAACCAAATTTCTTCATCACTCTTCTGGCCATGCCTGATTTCTAATTGCCATCTTTTTCCACATGCAAGCACAGGGGAGCATGATGATGGGTGGGAGTTGGTTGCATACCACATCCCACCAGAAGTAGGATATTGTTTTCCTTCTCAGTTTTTTTGGAATGGTTTGGGGTTATTTTTATATTGCTCATATGTGTGCTTCTTTCCCATTGGTTCCCACTTCTATACTGTCCACTAGTTTCTGCTTATGTGCAGTCATTTGACTTCTGACAAATTCTTTAAGGCAACTTTTTTAAAGTATGTTGTCAATGAGAATTAGATAAAGCAATTTGTTAAAAGATGTATAAAGATTATACATGGTGAACAGTGCCTGTAGTTAAGCCATAGGTACCTGAACATTTGTGTCTGCAGTTTAGCAATGAACTGTAGTGGTAATAGGGCAGTAAGCCTACCGTACCTTCACTCATTTTAAAGCTGCCAATATGCAAATTACAGCTATTTAAAGATTTGTAGCATTACAGTTAATATAAAAATCTGAAGAAAACTCATTAACTGAAAAGTTTGTTTTATCTTTTCATATGATGCCTTTGGAAAATATTCTCTTTCTGCAATTCGTGAAGAAATACTAAAGGAATAGAATGTTCAGTTGGACTTATGGAAGAGAAATGTTTAAGTCTTAAGAAAACAAGGACACCTTGCTTGCTGCTCTGTTAAATCAGTCACACACTGCTGATACAGGCTAGTTAAAGATTTAGGAACCGTCATAAATCATCCTGAAGCCAACTTGTTATTAAATATGTCAAGGAGTGGAGCTCACTGAGTTGATAAAGGTGACATTCCAGTTATGCTCTTCAGCTAGTATTTTCAGTTTCTTCAGTGCAGAGAAATAAAGATGGGAACAAGACCAAACAGGATGAAAATAAAGTACCTTCTAGCTTCTTCTGGTTGTAGGCAGACTGAGAATATTTAATATATATGTTCTCATTAGGAATATACCATAATAAGCAATGATGCGTAATGTTTCCAGAAGCCACTACATCACATAAAATAGAAATTGCTTTTCACAAGAAAACCCTGCACAGACTGGATGTTGGTGGATTGGAGGTGGTGCTATCAGAGCAGTAGAGTGAGGCAACACCCAGAACCAAAAAAAAATCTAGAATATGGGGTATCCCCAGATGGACCAGGCAGGCACCAGAGTACTGGGACAATCCCAGCTCCAGGGACCACACACCTCCCTAGGGACAGGGATAGACCAAAGCTGGGCCGTGCAAGTGAGCCTGGCTGGGCAGGGACCATGAAGAGATAGGTCAGGGCTGTGGAGAGATGGGGCCCAGGCCCACTACAGCCTCCCTGAGGGCTGGCATGTGGGCTTGGGCCTAGACAAGAACAGGGAAATCTGGTAGTGAGTCCAAACTGTGTTAGTTTCTACTGGTTAACAGCTTGTTTTTAAGATCATTGTAGAACAGATCTAAGGTGAGAATGCTTTAGGAAGTAAGTTGAAGCTACTTCAGAAGGGGAAAAAAAAGATACTTTTAGCGGCAATTTTAAACTTGAAATGAAAAGTCAGTAAATAATCATCACATACTTGTACTGTAATTGTGTGACATATCTATCGTGGTTTTTTTTTCAAACATGTTCATTATTGTCTCAGCATCGTGATTCAGTTTGAGATGTGTTTGTATTTCTTCTTAAATTAAGAGACTCCTTTAACGTTCCAGCTTTCTAGCTCTGACTGAGTAGCAAAGGTGCTAAGTAGCAAAAATGCTAAGTCATGGCATGAACCAGTGTTTGAGCACCTGGTGGGAAGGCAGGGCCAACCCAGGGGAGCTCAGGTGCATGCAACGCACCGGAGTGACCAGAAGGGGTGGAGTTAGGATCCACCCCTCCTCAAACCTCATTTAAGGGTTGGCAGTGGTGACAAGCGTATCTTGTTGGAGATCTCTGCTTACCTGAGGCCTTCTAAGGGTAAGCAAGTTATTTCCTTTGTTTCTGTTTCCATGGCTGCTGTATTTGAGCAAGTCCTGACTTGTTGTCTCAAAATAGGACTTTGCTATCATTGCTGTGCTTTTCATTGGGTCATCCTGTCACAACGTGAGAAAAACAGTGTTGCATCTTCTGTGTATCTGAACTATTTATTTACGTTATTAAAGTGTGTTAGTATCTCAGCCACTAGTGTGCATGTGCTCCTGTGGTAGCTGTTGACAGGCGTGGTGACATCTCACGGAAGCAAAATGACCACATTCTTTCTAGGAATCATGATCATGCGCTACATGATGTTATGATGTGGAATACCAATACCAAAAATCATAAAACCATGACAGAATCTGAAGTAAGATGACTTCCCTAAGGTCACATAAGTAATGTCTGAACTGATGAACAGAACATGGTACGCTGAGTCTGTGCTGCTCTGCAGTTTCCACCTGTCAAACAGAGCAGTCCTGAGTAGAAGGAGTCCACAGTCATCCAGCTAGGATTTTGCTTCCTTGCTGTCTTTCATAAATCAGGAGAGACTTAACTGTAGAAATGCAGCCTTTCAAACTATATGTTGCTATAGAAGTAAAGTAATGCCTTTTATTTATTTCTGGAAACTTCAATTGATACTAAGAGCACAAAAATGTTGTTTGTTAGGAGAAAATAAAAATCTCTGCTACAAAAGACAATTTTTTTTCAATACAGTCATCATCATTAGCTGTGTATTTATGCCAGCCAAGAACAAGAGCCTGTATGCTGTGCTAGTCAGAAAATGCATCAGCAAGGGTGACCAACTGTTGCCTGTACTGAAACACACCTCCCAGCACCTTGCTGTGCTCACATCCACTGCTTGGTATCCACTGATGTTCAGAAAGCTTTGATGAATGTCTATGGCTGCAATTTTTTCTATGTGAAGGGATTCAATGACACACCTTTATTCCATATTCACTTCTTTGTCAGATACCCTTCTATCAGACTACCTCTCTGCTGCCACATGTTACATGACAGTAATATCTAACTGAATATTGGTGGAAGGTTCAGTTGCTGCTGCTATATCAGAGGTGGATGTTGGTGATATTGTGGACAAACATAATAAAGTAGAAGATATTACTTTCAGAGCAGCCCTTGTGCATTCTTCCCTACATTTTTAATATTTTGATTGTTTGTTGGGCAACATGACATTTTGTGAGAATATATAATTTTTTTGGCCAAGCAATCAACTAAAGATCTTTTCTGTTTCTTACTTTGATTTCGACATAAAAGCTGTTGACTCAGTATGTACCTGCATTTTCTCCACTGATTTTGAGTTAAATATTTATTTCTGTTCAACAAAAAAAAAAATCTGATGTTGTTAATTTTTCTAATCTTCCATGCATTTCATACTATCATAGCGAATAACTGAATATGCTTTTCTGCTGTATGGTGTTTGAGTGTTTTATCTAGATTGGTATTTTGGATTTTTTAAGAAAGCTTATTTCTTAAATTCTGTAGCTGTTCCTTATCTTGTCAGTTTCCTTGCTGTTTATGGAACTGTTTTCTTAATTGATTCATGATTTCATAATTCCAGTTATGAATACATGAGTTTGTATAGGAACTGCTACATGGTACGCCTGAATGTTTTTTTTGTTGTTGTTGTTTTTTTGTTTTTTTTTTTTGTATGACCAAGTTAGGATGGAGGTTTTTTCTGGTCTTTATCAGTAGTTTTGAGTTCCCTCCTGCTTAATAACCCCAGAAAAATTGTCATTTTCTCGTTGTTTTTGCATAAATTAAGCAATCTTTCTGAGCCAAATGTTAACTTTCTCTAGTATGAATACTTACAACGAAAAGGAGCCTGCTACCAAAAAAAATTAATAATAATAATAATCTGATTATCAGAAAAATTAGAATAACAGCAAATCAGATCTTGGATGCCAAAATACCTTCTGCTCTTGATTTTAAGAATTCTTTTCAGAGAACGTTTTGGTTTCCTATGAAGTTTGAATCCCTAGCATTTTAATTTGGGTGCATTACTCAATATACACAGAATGCAGTAATGCTTTATAACTAGAGTTTTACTTATCACTACTCACTATGAAAGGTGGAGGTCTGTTCTGCTGTCCTTTAAACACAAAGCTAGACAAACAGATGCATTCCTTTGCTTTTTTTTTTTTTTTTTGAATAAAATAGATCCACAGGTGTGGCACTTTTTTGGTTTGGTTATTCAGTTGGATCTGCTTGTGACTGTTAAAAGTATAATTAATTTACTGAAGATAGGCTAAAATTTCTGTCTGCTGATGTGATGTTTTTACTTTTACTGGATGTTTCCATCATCTGGCATCTTAGAAGACGCGATATAAATTTTGTGTCACCATAACTCGGTAGTTTTAACACAGACAAGATGGGAAATGTCATCAAGCCTCATATGCATACTCCTTATGTAAATAGAAAGTTTGTTCATTTTAAAATCGAGACAAAGACCTGACTAAAAGATAAGGAGTAAGAAAATAGCAGAATCTCCATCTTTTATGATTTGTTTGAACCTCCTGAAGTTTTTCTTTTTCTCTATTCATAGTTTATGAACTCACTATAGAAAATCTAGAAATTGACACCTTGTGCAACATCAATTGATGGTAATAATTGGTGTTCTGTTTGTGCTTGACTCAGATTGTGCTTAGAAAGTTAGTAATGCCACTTTGCAGATACTGGGAGATGGTAAGGATAATCATATAAGAATAAGAATGTGCACTTAAATCAGAAGAGGAATTTTCTAATTTTAGCAGCTCTATATATCTGTACTATAGCTGAGGCTGTTCGTTTCAGCATTATCCTTTGTTTTTATTGTATATCTCAAAAAATACATTTTGAATTAAAAAACAAACCAAAAGATTCTTAGCCTGACAAAAAAAAATCATCCTTCCCTCTTAGAGAACACATTCATTTTACATCTAAGTGGGCAATTCATTAGAATCAAGTTAGAAGGGCTGAGCTGGATGGATGACTGTTTTTTTTTATTTTTCAATAATATATCAAGGCACTTGATATTTTTTTTTTCAGGATTTTTCACTTAATTAGAAGTTTTGCTCTATGTAAGTAGTGGTGTATTATATTTTACATATATTTTGTAGCACAGTGTATGCACTAGGATCAGTGCAAATGGTAGAATTATTTCATTGTAAATAGTATAAATGCATGCAAATGAGGCAAAAACGGGAAGAAATGGCTAACGTTTATGGAGGGGTAGTGAAATCCCGGACAGGCACCTGTTTCTGACACATGACAATGGTAAGTGATGCTGTCCCTGGGCTGTAGGAGATAGTGTAGGTGATGGGACTGAGTTACAGTCATTCGAACATACTTAATCCTCAGTATGACTGCTTCAGACTTGATGCTCAAGGCTGTGTTTCTATCATTGAGTTTGTTAAGTTAGGTACTTAAAGGATTAAAACCAAAGCAAAGTAAAAGTACCTCATTTATTAGAATGTTATTGATTCAGGAAACTTCTCTAGAATGAGCATGGTACCTCAGAAATCTCAAACAAAAGAATGAACTATACTGACTTGGAAGTGACCCTGAGTAAAATAGTTGCTTTGTCAGTAATAGTGCATGAGGAATTATAGCAAGAGTTGAGGTTAAAAACTAGGCAGAGCAGTGTTAACAGTGATATTATAATTTTTATCTTCTGTACAATAACCCTTTGTGAAACTTAAGTCATTTTATGTGATTTTATGTGTATGTATTCTACAGCTGCACTCCAATTCCGACAAAGGTGATGGATCAGTCAAATACATTCTTACTGGAGAAGGAGCAGGAACTATATTTATTATTGATGACACAACGGGAGACATCCATTCAACCAAAAGCCTAGATCGAGAACAGAAGACACATTATGTGCTTCATGCCCAAGCTATTGATAGAAGGACAAACAAGCCACTTGAGCCTGAATCTGAATTTATTATCAAAGTACAGGATATCAATGACAATGCACCAAAATTTACAGATGGACCATACATTGTTACTGTACCAGAGATGTCTGAAATGGGTAAGGAAAACAAGTTATTCTATTCAGCAGTCTTTTAATAAAAAAAAAGCTACATTTTGTGACAATGTTATGACACTTTATTGCATCATTGACTGTATGTGAAAAATATTACAGTTTAGAAGAGGTGATAAGAAGGCACCAACTGAAATCTTGTATGTTACTAACAACTTCCATATTGAGAAAACAGTAAGTGTATATGCTAACTGTAAAGGAGAGTCACCCTTATTCTTGAATGGTTTATGATACATGTTCCATTGTGCTCCTAGGCGAGCTGTAATTTGCATTCTAGAAAAAAGATATATTTGTATTTCCTTATTCAACTGCACTGTTTATTTCATTATTTTATGTTTACAAAAGCAGTATATGCAATCCGTAGAAGTAACAATAGTTCTCTAGATTAATCATAGAATCACTGAGGCTGGAAAAGACCTAAAGATCATCCAATCCAATCGTCCATCTATCACCAGTTGTTCTCAATAATCCATGTTCCTCAACACAATGTTTAAATGTTCCTTGAATACCTTCAGGTTCAGTGACTCCACCACCTCCCTGGGCAGCCTATTCCAGCACCTGACTACTCTTTTGGAGAAGATTGTTCTACACCATACCCTCATATCTTTACCCTTAAGTTTCTGTAATGTGGACAGTACAAAATAAGTATTGGTGATTGTTTTCTTCCATGTTAGAAATGTAATTCAGATAGTCCTATTTTTTAATGTACCTTATTATACAGTCAGTTTTCTTTATTGCTTCTCTGCTGTTGTGAAATTCATTATAACTTTAGGATCTCGATATCAAATATACATAATTAGTTTAGGACAGACATACAAATACAGCTTTTGTAATAGATGTTTTTAAAGAGTGGTCATGACATTCAACCTGTCTTAGTCAAGCAAGTGTACTGTATTCATTAATGAATGGAAAGTACAGATCATTATCTCATGAATACACACCTTACCCTGACCACCAAAATACCTACACACTCCATCAAAGGAACTAACTTTGATTCCAAGATGTCAGATGTGTCTAACTTTCCCAACTGAATATATATGTATGTATGTGTATAAATACATATATATTTATCTATGTTTATATATGTATACTCTTCTCTCCTTGCTTTTTGTCAGAAATGCAGATAATAGGCTTTAAACTTCTGCAATGTACAATTATGGAGTCAAAAGGGGAAAATACCCAAATACATGTAGTTACTCAACTCGTATAAGAAGATTCAGTACTACATATAAGCATGATTATTGTCACTGAATCTTAATGCTTTGCAACAGTTTAATTACTACGAATGATGATGACAATTCATAAGAATAGCTCGAAAAATAGCAAAAGTTGTTTCTTTCAGACTTGAGATTCGGATGCTTTGTCTTGTTAATGTTATTTTGGGTGGGAGAGTACCTTTCCAAGTGCACATAAGTGAAAATAAGTTTAAAATAGGAATTTGCATTTGGTACATATTCTCATGTACCACATGACATTATTATGCTGAGTTCAGACATACCTTACTATGCAATGAAGGAAGTTTAGTCTGCGTGTATAAGGAGTTTAATTTCCTGGTATATGAAGAAATACATGGAGAGACTAGACAGTTCAAAATCTCAACCTACATTACAGATATGTAAAACAAAGCTAATATATTCCACATCAATGTTTAATTTCATGAATGTACAAGTGGACTGTGGCATTTGATTCATTTGCAAATGTAGTAATCCAATTCTAGGAAGACCAAAATATATTAAATATTATTTCTGAACCATGGAGTTCAGTTTTGTGACAGATTAGAAACAGACTGATTTTTAAATTGGTAGATTCTTTGTCCTAAGTGAAATTAATTTTAGATAAAGTAGATAATATATAAACAAAAATTCATGAAAGATAGAAAAAAAACATTTAAAATCAGACTATATTAAATGGACTCTGAAGTTCGCCAAATGTCATGTATTATAAGTTTATAACATTTTCTCCTCTCTCGTTCTTCTTGCTGTCATTACTGCCAGTTTATTCTTTCTGTCACTTCCACTTCCCTGAAATGTGGGAAAAGTTCATTGATTTTCTTCTTAAAATGTCCACTGTATATGATCTGAAAAATACTTACCTCTCTGCATGATAATTGTCTTAATCTAACACTTCATTCTTAGCTTCTTGTAGAATTTTTATCCTTTTCCAGTCCTCTTCCCCAGTCCACCCACACTGTATGCTATTTCAGATGTCTCCTCTCAGCCATGGATAATTCTGAGCCTATTCTTCCTGTAGTTCTTTTTACAGCAAGAACGTATAAAAGAAGCTGCTTTCTTTGATCTCCTTTTATTTCCTTCTCTCGTCTTTCATTATTATTCCTATATTGGCTTTTAACTTCCCTTTTGTGAATTTTCTTCTTTGAACAGTGAGTTTCCTTTCTGTCTTCACTTTTCTCAAGTTTCCTTTGTCTTTAAAGAAGACAATTTAAATTAAGTGAATATTTTCTTTTTTGTTTGTGGAAGACTTATTTACTGGCTGAGAGGACAGAGAGGAAAGTAAGTTAGTGTTATCCTCCAAGTCAAGAGCTGCCAATGTAATTATTTTTTATTTGCTTGGTCTATTTATAGATACATATGTTTTGTCACCTCAAAATATTCTTATTTAGATGTTTGTCATAGATTCAGAGGACTACAAAATTAAGTATTACAGTACAACTTTTCCAAAGAGCAGTTATAAAAGTTAGTCTAGGATGGCATTTTGGGTTACAAATCAGAGTGGATTATGATAAACCAAGGAAATTTTAATGATAAGATAGAGCACTAATGTTCTGTTTTATAAATTAAATACTTCACTGGTTGTACCCGAGGTCAACAACCTGTTCCACAAAGCTTCCTTGTTGTATGAATTAAACAGAGTTTTCATATCCTTTCATACATGCAATCTGCCATGGGTATGCATTATATTTTCTTTGTGATTTATTTATTTTTTTCATTCTTTTCCATTTATTGAGTTTTATACTCTACTGCATATTGTATACAAGTTCTTGCTTGCAGTCTCTGGAATCCAGAGTAGTGCTATTAGGGCTTCCATGGTATATATTCTTTCTGTCAAATAATAGAGAACCATCCTTATGCTGTTTTCATTCAGTCTAAAATTAGCATGAGCTTTAAGCTGGGGAGTCTATGTGTGACTTAACATCATGTTATTTTATGAGTTCCTAGGGAATCATCACTCCTTAAAAAAAATCCTTCCATTTTTATTTACATGGACCTGTAAAGAGCTTTGAATATTACCATCTCTGTAACATTCATGCAAAATGTTGGGTGATATTTTTTGATATCTAGTGCTTACTTGCCACAGCAGATTGCTGTCTGTCCTCAAGAAGTTACCTGATATTTTTCCCACAAGCTGTACCTTTCTGTTTTCCTTTCTTGTTCTACTTTTTTTGTTTTTACATTTTTAAGTCACCGATGAGTACAGTAAAGTTCTTTTTTTCAAACTATTTGCCAAATATTAGATCACAGTATTCACAGTCATGCAGAACGAACATGTTATTTATTCTTTATCTCTTGCACAGAAAGAGCTGAGAAAAAAAAAACAAAACACTTATCCCTTGCCTTCATTGAATCTCTTTTCTTAAGGTTGGCTGAAGAGACAGTGTTTCTTTCTGAAATGATTTCTTCTACCATGAGCTACAGTTGTGCTCTGCTTAATGGTTTGTGAAAGACTGTTAATTCTATTTCCTTTTCATTTTCGTCAGTAAAAGCCGTGTGCTCATTTCTATGAAGCTTCAAAATGAATGAAATTTTGCATATCAACTTTTCTAGTGTTGAGTTTCGTGCGTAAGAAGAGTATTCCCAATACATCCTATTTAAGCAATTAATAGGCACACTGGGCATTTCTGAACTTCTTCCCAGGGAATTGTAATATGAGATAGTAATGATTTCAGTTAATTCAAAAGGCACTGTTGATGGTGTTCATAAATATGATATGTATCAGAAATGTTTACTTCTTGTAGTTTTGATTTGTCTTCAAATAAAGGTAACTGACTTGAAAAAAACTGAGAGTTATTTACAGTGTGATCTTGGATCAGTATTATAGTCACTGGATTCCAAGAATTCATTTTCTGGTGAAATACATTTTTTTTCTAATGTGAAAAAATTTTTAGAGTGAAACAAAAACATGTTGGCTTATTTCTGATTTAATACTATCTTAGGGATTAGTTCAGTTAGTCAGGAAATCCCTGTGTTCATTAAACTTCACCTTATTTTCACTTCTTTGACTTTTTTTCAGTATTGATCCATTTGAATTTTTAACAGTACAGCAAAATATGGAAAGTCCTGCATACTGATTTGCATTTTCAACAGACATGTTTTATTGAACTACCTCATTAAACATTAAAAATTTATCTTCAGCGAGACAGGTTGAAGTATTTCCCTTCAGCTTTTACTTGATATTTAAACCTTTTTATTGCAAAGATACTAACAAAAATAAAAACAAAAGATTTTGATATAAAACTACAATTTGATTTCCCAAATGGAATGATATATTTGATAATAGACAAAAGGAAGAGCTAACAGAGTGGTGTTCAGAGCATGCAGATGTATTTTACAGAATAAAATGTTAGCTAAGAAAATGGAATTCCCAATATATAACCTCTAAATTGTAGAGGGAAATCATGTGGAATGGTAATTGTACTCTGAATAAGCAGAGCTTCCACTCTCGGGAAAAGAATTCTTTTTTATTGCCTAAGTGGAGTGTCAAAATGCTTTCGTAGCAGAATTTTTGAGTTTTCCTTGACAGGCAGTTTCACAGTACATTAGTGAAGAAAGTATGGAAGGTATGCCTCTGGGTCCAATGTTTGTATCTGTTCTGAAGTCTCCAGGGAAATTAGTTGCTTATTTTTTGTATTACATTATTTTCTTCAGAATGTTTAACATTGAAAATGGCATCTCAGTTGTACTGTATTCTTTTCCATCTATATTGTCCATTACGCATTGTTTCTACATATAGCTCAGCAACAAAAACTGGTGCTGTTTCTGAATGGTGTAAATGCATTCAAGATCGTGATTTATCATTTTGATGAGCTAAATGATGTTAACTTTGAAGGAATAACTGGAAGGAAAAGATGCACTTTTAACCACTTTTTCCTGCAAGGCATTCTAACCTACAGTTTTCCGCACTGTTTCCTCTGTGCTCAACAAATTAAACAGTAGTTAGACAGCAGACCAGGATAGGTATAACCTGTAAGACACTGAGCGTACTTGCTTTATATAGTGAAATGTTTGCATAGTACCGCGGAAAAGTTATCTCCTGAGGGGCTACTTCGCACTGTTCTTGAAAGTCGGGGTGGTGGTTTAAAACCTAGCATTATAAGCGTTCTTTCAGATGTAAATAGAACACTTTCCCACTATTCAATACGAAATTGCTATTATCGGGTGTTTGCTAGGGGAGAGATATGTAAGTATTACAAAATCACTTAGCCGGAATTTAAGGTGTAATAGTTTTCCATTCATGCTAAAATGACCTGCCAGCTGCTCATGCGAAATATCTCCTTTCTTTAGTCTTCTTTCTTTGTCCTGCACCAACGAGCAACACAAGCATTCAGATTTAATTCCCTATCTTTTAAAATAAGGAAAGAAGGATGTGAGGAGTGATAGTGCCATTAAACGTTAAATCTCTTTCTTGTATTTTTAGTATCTGAAATAGCTAAGTTTGTCCATTCCAAAGTCTATTTTGAATTTCAAGAATTCTACGAATAAGAGCAAATGGATAGACAACTTGTGGGAAAGGTGGGCAGCTGTAGAAACTTGCTTCTCAAAGCTGGAAAATCTCTACATAAAGGGGTTTAAAAGTTCCCCACCAATCTGGTTTAAAAAAAAAAAAAAAAAAGGCTGGTAGGTGACTACCCATTAGAAGAATTTCTTTTGTTGTATGCAGTTAAAAAGAATAAAATCAATGTGCATCAGTAACCAGTAATGTTTAAAAATCCCATAAGTAAGATTCCAGCATAAAATAAAGCCATAAATAAGTCTATAAGTAATAATTAATCTTCACCACTGAATACAACAGCTGAGCTACAATAGTACATCCTCATAGCAGATGAGCTGTATTAAAGGGTGTAAAAACCCTCATTTCAGGTAACCTGTTGTTTGCATGAATTCTTATGCTGAGGTAACAAATAAATACATCTGAATAGGCTCCTAGAATATTCTGAGAAAATTTTTACTTTGTGTTTAATGTACTCAGTGATTTAGTTAATTTTACCATTAACTCTTAACTATAAGCAGCCTACTAGATTCCTCTCGATTTTATAACAGTTGTCATGCTTTCATATTCATGAGTGTATTCTTTTTACTACTGCAACATTTGGGCTGTTTCAGAAATCACAAGGTACTTTATTTAAGTATGCAGATACGTTTACTGTACCTTTTACTGAAGCTTCAGTACAGACACAAAAAGAATCTTTCTGTGTCCAAGTTAGTATTGCATGATTGAAGGAATACTTTCTGAAACAGCAATAAGTACATATCTCCAAAGATTTGAATGCTTGCTTTGCTGTATTTAAAGTGAGAACCAATGATTTTAAGTATTTCTGTTCCCAGTGTACACTGGGAATTAATATAAAAATAATTTCATGTATATATACATCTATATAAAAATCATTTTTACATTAACAAATAGTTATTTGCATTGGAAACTGACCTATGAAATAAAATAGTTGAAACTGTGTAACTTGGATCTCATGTTCCTACCATATGTTCTTGAGAAACCTTTCTGATTAGCTCTAGTCTGCTTTCTGAGACCAAATGCCTCCTGGCAGTCAGGGTAAATCAGCCATGCTGCTACTGCATGTCTTCTGGTTTAGTTTAATTGGAAAGAATCTAATTCACATGCTCTGAAACTTCCATGAGGCAAATCAAAATACAATGAGGGAGATCAAGGGATTTAAGTCAAAAACATACTTCTCCTCAGAACTGAAGTGTGAAATTGAACACCCCAAAGTGCAAGTGATGCCTCCATGGCTAATTTATCTGGGAAGTCATTTTCAGAATTACAGGGGAGCAGCCTGTGCTGTTATTTCCTTTCCTCTATTTTAATACTAAACCTAAAGAGTCTCTTGAAAGTTGTGTCTATAGAAGAATATGCATATGAGATGAAGACAGAACCTCAAATAACTTTAATTTACTGATTTTTTTAAGTGTTGGGCAAACGTAGAAAAAATTATTCATCGTTAAATGTCTTGAAAAATACAGTAAACTTAAAATCATTTATCTTCATTTTATCTATGCAAAACTTCTGCTTTTTATGTTCTAAAACATATACCTGGTATGTTATCCCACTTAATGATGTGATAGAAATTGTGATTATAATTTTTTCTAGTAGTATCTATTAGCTGCAGACAAATGTTTGCTTTTTAAACTCCTTATCTATTTTCTTTCCTAATATTACGTTCATCGATGGAATTACATCAACTCTTACGTAATGATTTGTTTTACAGTTCTTAGATGCCTTCTGATAGCTTGATTTTTTAAATTATTATTATTATTCCTTTGTTGTCTTTTATTTATTTGGGGGTGTTTATGAGAATAATTTTAAATATGCACTTCAGCAGTAATTTGTGCTGCAAATGATGATAATCCTGTAGTCTGTGAACATGAGTTGTTAAAGACTCTCCAGTAATATTCAGATATAGGATATGTATGTGTGAACAAACACAAATATATATGGTGCAGTTATTATGTATGTTCATACATGTGTAATCAATACGTGTAGGGAGAATGAGAAATTTTTTTTCACGTGAGTATAAAAATAGAATGTAGTCATCGTCATCAGAGAATGAATAAGAATCATAGAATGGCGTGGGTTGGAAGGGACCTTGATAAATATCTAGTTCCATCCCCTTACCGTGGGCAGAGTTGCCAACCAATAAATCAAGCACTAGATCAACCTAATGGGGACCAGGACCCCATACCATACAACCTGGACTTTTACACCTTCAGGGATGAGACATCCACAAGATGTCTGGGTAACCTGTTGCAGTGACTCGCCACTCTAAACACAGAACCACATCCTTTGGTATCTGAGACTGGCACTGGGTGAGCACTCCAGCCTCTAGGCCAAACCAGCTCCCGTTTACCAATACTAATACTGAAGACTGCTCCAAAAGTAGTGCTTGAAATTTCATATTTTCCTGACATGGAAGTGCATATAAAGCAAAGATGTGGAATTAAATTCCTCCTTGCAGGGAAAAAGAAAAAAAAAAAAAGCCTCTATTGACATTCATAAAGCAATTGCTGAATGTTTATGAGATAGCAGGTAGTAGATGTGAGCACACTGAGGCTGTGTGTAGTGCAAGTGACACTGGGTGACCTCTGCTGGTGTAGATTTTTACAAGCATGGCATGCAGACTCTTGTTCATCATTGGCTAAAATGCATAGCTAGCGGTGGTGGCAGTGTTGAAAAACAGTATTTTGTAGCTGAGAATTTGCTCTATGAAGTAGTGTTATTGTGCTCTTTGTATCTGTTGTAGCTCCATGGAAATAAATAGGACACGTTAGTTTCAGAGTAACCTATATACTAATGCTAATTCCGTTAGTAATTAATACTACTAATAATAATAATACAGAGGGAATGCTGTTGACCTCACAGTTTTAGAGTATAAGGTATGCAAAAGTTTTAGAAATGCACCTGAATATATTCTTATTTGCCATAAAATTATATGTATTATCAATTAACTTCTATTTTCCTGTATATACAGGTACATCTGTTCTACAGGTGACAGCAACAGATGCAGATGACCCTACATATGGAAACAGTGCAAGAGTAGTATACAGTATTCTTCAGGGACAGCCATATTTCTCTGTTGACCCTAAAACAGGTGAGTGTTCTACCTATCTGTCTGCGTGATTTGGTCAGCATGTTACAGTTAACCAAGTTTGGTAGAAGGAATCCAGTGTTGAAAATATGTTGGTAGGTGGAAATTTTTTTCTTTAATTCCTGTTATATCCTACTTTTGGCTTTAACAAAATTTGATAGTTGTTATGTTTCACTGAGTACTAAAATGAGCCAACCGGGTACTGAATTAATTCTTCATTATGCCATGATATGAGCCATTCAGCAAAAGTGGAATAGCACTTTTCCATCTTTTCAAGCCTCTGTTTAGGAAATGACTCAAGTGTGCCAAATACATTATGATTTTAAATGCTTTGTTTTGCCTGAAGGATTGGCTTAGGAGGATTATTATGTGCCTCAATACATATCCCATAATAAATTAATATCATTTTTGTATTTATAAAACTACTGTTTTGCCATTGTGCTGAAATTGTATTCTCTGATTCAAGAAGTAGAATGAGCTAAATTATGTATGCTCACACTCTTGCATCACCAGAAGAAATTTCCTTTGGAGCTGCAGATTAATAATTTTTTATTTTCTGAAGACCATTATCTTAAGTATAAATATTATGGCACTTTTTTTAGAGTGTTTTTATAGCCCTTAATGTTAAACAATTAAAACTTTAGAAAGGTCATTTTTCATCTGAACTTTTAAACTGTCTTTCCCTTTCCATATCAAATAAATTTTTTCTACTTATCTTTCGCAATCCCTACTCTTCACATATGGAAGAAAATAGTGCTGAAGTTAAGAAAGTGTAGTATAAATTGTTTCTATTGTAATTTTTTTTACATTTAATTGTCACATGTGTTAGTCTCTGTGGATTTTGGAGGCATGCACTTGCTTCAGTTCAAGAGAAATGTGTCTGTAATACCTAAGATGGCTTTTGGGTTACACCTTCTTTGAGTAGGAGGCTGGACTAGATGACTCCAAGATGTCTCTTGACCTAACTTATTCTATAAATTTCTGAACTTATCTTAGAAAGGCCTAAACATGTAAGGCCTGACAGGGGTTATATAAAGTGCTTGGGAGCAAACTTAATGCAATCCTGTTCATACTGTGTGCCAGAAATGACTGCTGGTGCACACCTTAGCCTGCAGAGTATGAGCAGACACAGGTGAAAAGCATGCTGGGGTACATGTTGCAAATGGATGGTACTGAAGCTCTCTTTGCCCTTCTTCTACTTAGAAATACAACTTTGGCCTACCTTTTTGCTTCTCTTTTGTCACTCTGAGGCAGTGGTGTGAAACTTGTAGTCTGGAACAGTTATTTAGTCAATGGAGAATCATAATCGGTGTTTTCAGTACCAGGTCTGTATCATAAAAGAAGATAATAGTATGTCACTATTTGTTTCTGTTATAAAGAAAGCAGATGGAAGTATGTTTTCATTGGAAAGCCTTAGGCTTTGAGAGAGATTTAATAACATCTATGAACTTAAATTGTTTTTAATGTGTACAGAATACGAAAATGTTTTTGATTCCTAATTCTATTAGAATGTGTGTATGGGACAGAATAAATACCATATGAAGTAAGTAGACAGTGAAGCAGTGAAAAAATGGGAGAGACTTTTTGATTTATGTTGTGTTGTGTTTTGTCTTGTTTTATTCCAGAATAGCAGTTAATTTAATTTGGTATTATATAATGGGAAGAAGTACAATATTGGAAATGATGGGAAAGTCTTGAGGAATAGAGTTTTTCACTATAAATTTTCATGTTTAATTTTTGTTTTATAAACCACAGATTTTCTGAAAACATCACTTATCTGAATCTGCCAGCATTTCTGTGACATATTTTTCCTGAAGGCTTCAGTAGTTTACTTCCATCTTAATTATATTTTCTCTGTAACTTTTCTGAATTTATAGTGACATATGCAAGTTTTCCTTACAAGGAAGGAGTAGAAAATCCTTAGCAAGGAAAAAGAGAGAATGGGAAAAGTCTCATTTTTCATATTTGAATGTAACTTTTATGAAGTTCAAGAATTTCTAATGGCTATCAGTAAAGCTTCTTGAAGCTATTACATGCATACATCAAGATGTTCATAGCTATAATGTGAATACTAATCTTAAGAATCGATCTGCTTCTAACTTAGTGCTACTTGATCTTGCTACTGAACAACTATCCAATCACTTCAAAATTATGGATTTTTATTAGCTTAATTCAAAATAGCTTAATGGACATTCATAATCTAAAATGCTCAAAGTTACAAATTGAAAAATATTGTGTTCCTGCCACAAGTTTTTGTTAGATTATCTGATAAAAGGCTCATTTCCACACACCTAAAGGAACACAGAGATGCAGTAGCGAGGGATTTAGGCCCAAGTAATTCCCCATTTGGGGAATCAAGACTGGGCTTCTCCATGATCCTTTAGCCCCATAGCCCAGGGTTGAAACCCATCAGGAGGGGTCAACAGAAGAGGCTGTCTCAGTCACCCTTTGAGTGAAAGGAGTTACTGCCTGCAGGGTATGGAATACATGGGATGCAGGGAAAAGCATTGTAGTAGTGCACTAGATTTATTTTGGCATGTTTAAAGGTAAGACCATAGGCAGCTAAAGGGAGAGACTGAGACAGAGTAGGGAGGGAAAAGCAAGTGAGAATAACAGGAAGAGAGGATGAAAGGGACCAGCTGTGCGCAAACAGGATCTTGCTCAGTACCATTGTTTGGCTGTGTTCTGCGCTTCATAAGTGCAATCTATCCTGCATCATATTTTATGCTCTTCTTATTTTACTGAGCGAAAGGACTTTCTGTCTCCGTGCATGTGTGTGTGGAGGTTTAAGTGCCAGCAAAAGGAGTTGGACCTTGGGTCATAGAGGCCCTTGTGTCTGTAGTGTCAACTAGTGGAAAGTGTCGATTGTGTGCATATTGTGTAGGCATGTATGTCAGTGTGCTGTCCCTCCTGAGCATCAGGCTGGACTGGCCAGCCACTAGGATAAGTAGCTTGGTTGCCAGATATCTGCGTGCTCAAAAGTATGGGTGAGATGCTGGAGAGAATAGAGAGTTCAAAAGTTGGCTGTTGGAGGAGCCAAGAGGTCCAGACCAGCTCCAGAGCAATTGTGAGATCTGCAGATTGACCGAGGGTTTGCCTGGGTGTGTCCTAGTGCCAATGACTGTGAAACTGGGACCCAGGAGTAACCTATTGGCCTAAGGAGGGATACAAGAGGGATCTGTGTTGACTATGTGTGTGTATTTCCAGCTAAGCCAGTCTTCTTCCTGAGCAGTCTGTTTGTTTTGTCTGATTAGCCCTCCGCTTTGGAAAGGAATAATTATACATTTCTATTGGTAGAAAGTTATAGTTACAACTATGGATGTCAGCACTACTGTCCACGTATAACAAGAAATTTAAGATTTGAAAAATGCTTTGAATTCAAGTGGTTTTCTAGGAAATGTTTCGTGTTTGAGCTTATTATGTTTAGTAATTAACTGTGTTATATAATAGTAATAAGCTATGTAATCAGTAATTATCTGGGATAGCCTATGGTTTCCATTTATTTTCCTCCTCAATTCCTGCAAAATATTCTGCTGAATTTTTATAGATAAGTACATGTTAACAAAGCTGATGGAAGAGAAGTGAAGGTCTAGATCCTGAGTGTTTTTGCAAAGATTATGTATATAGGGTTATGTGCATATAGGCTCATATAAGCACCAAATGAGCCAGCTTTGAAGTTCTAGACCTTTGTCCTCAATTATAACTGTTCTTATCTGTTTTAAAATTTCTTGATAAAATTCATGTGGGACTGGCATATTTTGTGGCATTATAATCTGTGCAGCATAATTTTAAGTGTGCAAGTGTATACAAATTCTTTCAGGGAAACAATAAGGTAGCCTTTTAGTCTATGGAGTTATTTACAGCTTTAATATTGATATAGCTGTGTACAACATAACAAAGTTAATTGGTGAAATATGTTTAAGTTAAATTAAAATTAAGTTACTTTCATAGTGAGGTAATAATTATGGATTTAAGGACTAAAGATCTACCTCATTACTTCATTTAAAGATATCTTAAATTAAAAGAATTGTGTAGATGAACAGTCCAAGAAGGAAGAGTGCACTTTATGTGGTTTAGCAGAATAACCATACTAGGTAATAAAATCATTTCAGAAATCAAATTGTGCAGTTTACTTTAATGAGCATTGCTATTTCTGGCAGAAAAAAGAATCATACTTTTTTAGTTTAAACATACGTCTTGGTGACATTTGTTTAAAATGAGTAAGTCCATTAGGATTAGTGGTCCCCTACATATATACAGGTTGGTACACTGTAGATTTCTAACTGAAACTGGAGAGTTCTGTGTTTATCTGTTTCACATTCAGATCCACCAATATCATTTTTATGGCCTTATGGGACCATATAAGTGTCTTACATAATCCAAGCGCCTTTGGTCTAAAGGAATATTCATGAAGTTACACTAACTCTGCAGATTCCTAATATATGCATTAATGCCCAGTTTCCTGTAATGCCAGGTGAAGAACAATTCTTATTTGTTTGTCCGGGTTTTAAGTCACTGCAAAAGCAGTGAGACACGTACAGGGTTATGTAGGCTTGGAGTCTGTTGCCTTATCTTTTACAGTCTTTTTCATAGTTGTAAAAACGCTGTCTGCACGCCATTACCAGGTTGTGTTTTTATGTTTGTCCTATGGGCTATCATATAAGGTTCCCTGAGGTTTATGATTATTAAGCTTGCTTTTCTATGCTTCTAGACATTCATGTCTTTTCAGATGTACTGAGGATAACGTCATGCTGTTTTATTTTGTTTTCTGAAGGTCTAAAATACTACGCTGTATCATTTGCAAAAGGTGACGATATTGGTGTGAGTACAGGGTTCTTTTGTTATTGTCTGTAAAATATCTTTTATGCCAGAAGACGATTAATACTATGAACAGATGTTTCTACCTCTTTGAACTTTTCACAACAGAGATACAAACAAATACTTCTCTGTTTTTAAATAAGGAAAGCTAATATCCTATCAAAACAGTGTGTGCATGTTTGATAGACTGTGTTTAACTCAAAGGAGTAGGAATTAATAAGATTTCACCCTAAAACTACTTCTACATTAATGTAATTTTTGGCTAAGCTGGGATGAAAGCCAGGACACTGACTCAGAAGATTAATGCACTGTACTCTCTCTTTAAAGACTTTGCCCAAGTTTCAGTCCACTTGCTAGCAGTACTTCACAGATCAATCTGTAATGCTATGAAATTAAGCAGTGACTTTATTGCTTTAATTGTTCTAATAGGTGTCATTTTCTAGACAATAGAGTCCTAGTTCTAGCTGTTTCTAGAGGAAAAAATTACTAGGGCACTGAGTCAGTCCACCTTATTTTTTTGACTTGAGGATAGAAATGAAGATTTAGAGCAAAGCACTGGGATCCCTTATTCATACACAGCGCTGCTTTATGATCCATGCTCTGTTTTTCAGTTCAGTTTTCCTTTTCACAATTAGTTGTCAGTATTGGTATTATTGAGGATGATAATTTCAGAAATGCAGGTAAAGAGTGGCAGTGAAATTTTTCAGTGGTAATTCAAACAAGAGGGAGCAATACTGAGGTACTTATCCTGGACCTCCTGGTTTGATAATGGTAAAATGCCTGGTTATATATTTATTAAAAGAATGAATTTCTTATATCTCTATTTTATGATTTTTTTAACAAATGCATTGTGTTAATAATACTTTTGCTTCAGTAATTAGCATGAGTAAGTTCAAATTTTTATCTCTCTTACTTTGAGAAATTACATTTACTTCAAACTGGAGGCAAGAAAAAGGCAGTGGTGGTAGATCTGTAAAAAAAGAAGTTAGGCCTGTATAGTTGATAAAAAATACTGTTTCCTTCAGTAGTTGTATACAAACACTGATTTTTATGAAGCACTATCAACTGCTTATGGGCTGGTTCAACTCAGTTCCATGATGACTGGGTCTGGGGGGACCCACAGACCCAGGCCCCAGGAAAGGGGAAGAGAAAATGGGGAAAGGGTAAGGAGGTGGGCCTAAAAACAAAACAGCAGCAATGACCTGAGGAGGAAAGCTAATTTACTAAGTAAGATATCAGAGTGCGTAGTAACACAATATAATACAGTTTAATTGGAATTGAAGCTAATAAATCAAATGAAATGAGTGTCCAAAAACCAAAAATCTTACTCTGTTGCTGAAGGCAAGATGGCTAGGGAGCTCACATGCTGCTGAGATGAGCCAAAAGGGAAAGAGACAACAGTTTTATCTTTCCCTCTGAATGGAAAATGGAAGAATGCAAAGTAACAAAGTCCTCTGGGGTACGTAGTTCTTCTTCTCTTCTGAGACAGGTATATCTGGAACTATCAACAATCAATGGGACTGGAGCATTTCTGGTATGGAAAAAATACTTTTTCTAAGATTATGTATAAAGGCAGTGCTTTTCAAGACATATTTTCCAGCAAAAAAAATCAACTGCTGTTGAGATACTTCCTAAGAAAAGTGAATTAACAGAAGCTGTGTATCAATTGGACAAAAATAACAAGGTATCTATGAACTAATTTTATCACAGTTTTGAAATATAATAACAAAGATGACATCTGGAGGACGTCTGTAATTCAATTCCTATCTGAATAGGAAGGATAAGAGAAACCACTTTCATAAACCATCAGCAGAACTTTGATCTGTCTGCGAAATTTGACCTTTATCAGCTGTATGTCAGCAGTTATCCTCCTGTCAATATTCTGCTTAGTATCACTTGCAAGGTCAATGCCGGTGTAAAGGAGAAACATAAAATCTGACCATAGAATTGTCTGTTTTCCCTTATGTTGGGTCCATATTTTCTGGGCTTGCCTTGGGGTGTATTTCCAAACCCTGCAGTACTCCGTGCTTTCCTATCTTTGCCATGCTTTCTGGTTTCAGCTGTTATAATTGTCTTCAAGATGGTTGGTATAATGCCATATTTTGGTTATAGAACAAAAAAAAAAAAAGTGTTGATTGTACACTGATGTTGTAGTTCTTGATGAGCAGTGCTTACATGCTGTCAGTGACTTTTCAGTTGCTCTTCCCTGTCCCAGTGGGATGGGAGTGAATAATTAGCTGTGTGGTGCTGTGCTGCCTTCAGGGCTGAACCACAACATAAACATTAACAGAAGCTGCACAGTAAACTTAACATTGTGGATAGGCTCTGAATATTTTGAATAATATTTGTGATTATGATTACAGCATTAAAATATGCTGTTCCTCTTCCTTTTTACTTTGCTGGTCCATGAATCTACCAATATTTCAGTTATATAGTATTGTGAGATGAAGTTTACACTATTTGCAAGGAAAAATTCGATTGCATCTGTAACATTGGGGAAGTTGTAGGAGTTGAAGCCTCCCTGGAATTTAGTAAAGCTCTTACGCTCCCAGAAGCAGATATAGCCATCAGGAGTGCAGTCCTAAGGGAAAAGTGTAGATTAAATGAGGTTTTGCTCTCTCTCAGACTGTTCTTTTGAGAAACATTGTAGATCAATAGATTGCATCTAAAAGTGCTCTGGCAAAAAGTGCTGTAATTCCTTATGTATCAACCATGATGCAAGGTTGGCCTCACTTGAGAAAGGATGAAAATAAAATGAGGGACCTATCAGCTGTTTCCTCTTGAAGTATATTTATGATTAGATTTTCTTCAGATGCTTGCCTACAATGTGAAATAGCAAGAACTGGTAACATAATGCAGATCCTTTCCCATAATTGTATTTCTCAAGTCTTAGCTTTAATCTATTTGTAATTAGTTCTTCAAAAAAGTTAATATCGTTTGTTCACCTCACTCATAATGTTCTGTAAAAAGTACCTAAGTAACTGAAAGAGCACACCAGTGTGTTTACTTAGCTAATCATTGCTACTTAAGCTTCAATACAGTATTCTTTGTTGTAGGAAGCCCTTAGTTTCCAAATGGATGGTCGTTGTGCTAAATATCTAACTTGTTTTGAACCTTGGAGGAAAAGGAAAAAAGAGAAGAACTTTTAAATTAGGAAAAGCAGGAGTATCTCAGCCTGTGTTTTCTGGTTATTTTTTGTGCTTCTTTGGTTTGTTCTGGTAGAACTTTGTTCTCACATTTAGTGGCTATTCTGGATATTTTGTGTGAATAACTTTATTTAATTCAGATGTGATATCATCTCTAAGAGATTCTCAGTGGTATAGGTGGTATATGTCAACAATTGCATTTACTGATTCTGAAACAGTTTTCATAAATGACAACATAAATCTTTCTGGAAATGGCTCAGATAATTTGGCAAGAGTTTCATAATGCTCTGGCAAAGCAACAGTTGCAAGATACACTGTAGTAGTAAAAACAATATTACACATTAAGGGGTATCAGCAAATTATTTATGTTATCAATGCCATAGTGATTTATTCTATATATTTCTAATTTATCACATCTAAACTATCACGTAAGATGAAAGAAGGTTTTTAAAAAAAAAAAAAAAAAAAGGAAAAATATTCGTTTTCTAACCACCAAAAAGGTGGTATTCTACAAGTGTACGTACTAATAATTTTATTTTACAAAATTTTACTTTAAAATATATAAAACATTAGGTTCTTAATCAGCATGTAGATGTGTTTGTTTTGTTTTGATGCACCATCTCCGTGTTCAGCTGACATAGTAATAAGTCAAAAAATAGCAACAAGGGCAAAGTAATCTTACGTAAGTAGTATGGTTGAATTTGACATTATTTTTAAAGCACTCTTTCCTGACATAATTTATCAATATTCATTATTCTTGTAAAATTCTATCTATTCACTTCATTTCACATATATATGTATAACAGTATTTCCATGATTAAGCTCTTCTAAGTAGATTTCTTTTAACCTGGACTGCTGGCACAAAATGATTGCACAAAAAATCGATATCTAATAATTTTTAAAAAGTTTAAAGCATACATTTCTGGAGTTACTTTTCAGAGAAAGGCTTGTGGAAAAATAAATCTTAAGTAATTGTGACTTTTTGAATGTAGCTTTGAACAGATAGTTGATACATACTTGCCATCTATATGCTTCTTTCAGGATATATTGCCCTTTGTAGGTATGAGGGGCAATTAATTTATTGTTTCTCATAGGAGTGACGTCCAGGGATGGTAATTTTCACCGGTCTGTGTATCAGATACCCATTACTACTTATCTTCTTTTGAAATATACAATAAAAAAAAAGTGGAATAGGGCACTGACTGTATTTGTCTGGATAAATAAACCAAGAGTTGAAGGACCCATGGATATCTTTCTTTTGAATGTGATTCCTTTCAGTTCCCCGCTTTGCAGGAGTTTTGTGCTCCTTTTAACAGCAACTCTGGACAGAGTTTAGGAGTGCTTTAACCTCTCTGGGCATTCACTGTGGGTTTTTTACTCATTTTGGATTGAGATGAAACTAATAACTGTTTCCAGATGACAGCTACAATGGTACTATGTTTTTATTACTTCCCTCTTTCGACTCTGAAGATCCTTTCTTTTCCTCAGCAGTCCTCAGGGTGAATTTCAAGGCCTTGAAATTAAATATGGTTCACATAGCTGCTGACACATGTTTCTAGGCAGAAGCAGAGTAACAAACAAAAAAATGAATTTCTTTTACATTTTCTCTTAGGACACACATTTTACTTAAAAGAACTTAGTGAAAATTTCATTTTTCCTATAAGTGTACCAGTGTTTGAAAGTATGAGAAGTTATAGGTAAACAAGGAGCAATGTTTGTGAACTCACGTTGAATGTTAGGATTTTATTAGTCCACCTTAACTTTTTTACTGCATTACTATTAATTTCTTTTGATAAGAATCTTTTTGATGTATGACAGATTGCTTTTCTTTATATATTGTATGAATTGCAGCATATATTGCTCTATATATAGAGGGGAGAAAAAACAAATTACCAATTTGGGGCCCAGAATAATACCTAGAGAGGTGGCTTTTTTGATGCTCACAGCATTTGCGGTACTTTTGAAGTGTATGCTGTCCATGGCTCAGGCATGTTAGAGCACTTGCCTCTGTGGTGCCTTACCTAGTTCATTTCACTTCATACCTTGGGCTATCTCCAGGTTTTGTGTGATTTATTTCTAAGGAAGGGCACTCCACTATATTCTAACAACATTGTTACCTGCCCACATACCTGCTTCTCATCCTCCTGAGCAAGCAAGGCTACCTCAGATATGCTGAGATTTGTAAAGAGAGCAGGTGACAGCCTTTGAATGGGATTCTCTACAGCTGTAGGCATGCTCAGCTAATAGCTTCTGTCTAATATGCAAAGAACAGAATAGAAAATGACTTCCTTTTTGCCTAGCCTAGGTGTAAAGAGACACACATTAGCACTTCCTTGTGCTAGCCAGTATCTTGCAACATTAACACTGAGACATCAGTATATAATATGGATGGAAAGTCTGTTTGAGCATCCCCAGTCCTACTTTTCATGGCAGAAGGGGAGTCTCCTATCTGATGGTAATCATCATAGTGCTTGAGTGACATTACAGTGTCATCTGGTTTCGTCTCACTTCTGACCTTCCCCTCCAAATCAGTTTTGTTTAGATTTAATTTTACAATCACAGCTTTCTATGTATGTAACTGTGTTGCTGTTCCAAGAGGACCATAATTTAGTACAGAATGTAATGGAATGGCATTGCTATCTTCCACTGGCCTGTGATGGACTACTTCTGTGACTTAGAGATAGTGCAGTTTAGTAAAACTTCCTTGAAATCTGTTAATTTGAAATGTTTCATTTTCATTGAAATGTTTCAGTGGAATTCGTATTAAGCTTCTGAAATCCAACATTTCAGTATTGAATTTTAAATTAAGGCAACGGCATAGGCGCTAACTGTATTTTTATTCTTTATGTGACTGAATTGAAGGTTTGATTTCTTCTTTTTTCCACCAGAAAGAACAATAGATAGGAAAAAACAAGATAAATTCCTTTGCACTTTAAGTGGATTTGAAGAAAAAAATCCATATTTTTCCAACCTCTTTCAAAATATCACATCATTACCTATTTAAAGGGCTTTTATGGAGTGATTTTTTGCTGTCAATCTAGTTTTAACTAAAAATATCTAATTAGTGCTTTGAATAGCTGTCTTATAAGAAAGATTGAAAAATTACCCTTTTAATGTGTTCTGAATCAGAATGCGATTGTCATGAATGTGTTTGGTAGCTTCAAAGTGTCAGTTAGGAAATAATGAAATAATACACCTCTGATTGAACATCAAGCCTCTAATTTCTGAAAACTGTTCATATTGATAGCCACAATGTTTTTTTCATTAAATTATTGTTAGTTAAGAATTCTACATGCTGAAAAAGTGAAGAGGAGGAATTTTTTTCTGACCAACAAACTGCTCCCCCAAACAAAACAACAATTTATAGAAGCTGCATTTGTCTTTGAAAAACAATTTCTACTGGAAATTTTAAAGCAAGCTAGCATTTTCTCATTTGAATGAACCTCCTTTGGTTTATTGCTTATCAATTTAGGCAGTCAATTTCCAGTTAGTTTAACAGTTTATGTTCCTTGATTTGTGAACAGTTTTTGGAGTAGTAACAGTCTTTTTAAAATGTGGATGTAGTACCAAGAACTCTTCATAAGATTTAAAACTCTTGCAGTTTGGAGACTAACGTATATGAATTCATTCCCTCCATATGTATTCTCAGCCTTTGTCTTTCCAGGAGAAGGAGATAAATGTTTTTATGCTTTGCAAAAGAATTTAAGTTTTCTTTCTTCATTACAAATAGGAGATGGAACATTTTTTAACAAATGGCTTGGTTTGGAAATTATTTTATCTGTCCTCTAGTTGCAGCCCCTTACCACAGACAGGGCTGCCACCCACTGGATCAGGCTGCCCAAATCATCACCCTGGCCTTGAACACATCCAGGAATGGGGCATCCATAGCTTCTCTGGGCGGCCTGTGGCAGTGTCTCACCATGCTCTTTACTCACCACCTGAGTAAAGACTTTACTTCTAACATCTAATCTAAATCTCCCATTTTTAAGTTTAAAACAGTTCCCCACTATCTTATCACTTTTTGCTTGGTGACTGGGAAGAAGGGAAACATCACTACAGTTTATAAGAGGTGTGGAAAGGAAGACCTTGGGATCTACAGATCAGAGATCCCAGGAAGATCTTAGAACAGATCCACCTGGAAACAATTTGTCTAGGTGAAGGCCAGTGATGACTGATGTCCCCCAGAGGTTCTTCTTGGAACTGGTGCTCTTTGACATCTTTATCAATGACTTACATAGTGGCATTGAGCGTACCCTCAACACGTTTGGCAGTGACGCTAAGCTGATTGGTGCAGTTGATATGACAGAAAGAAGGGACGTAGACTTAAGAAGTGAACCAACTTGAGCTGTATGAGTTTCAATAAGCTCAAGTGCAAAGTGTGCTGCACCTGTGTCATGGCAATCCCAGATATGTGTACAGAGTGGGATAAGAACTCACTGAAAGCAGCACTGTGGAGAAGAACTTGGAAGTCATGGAATCGTAGAATCATAAAATGGCCTGGGTTGAAAAGGACCTCAAAGATCATCTAGTTTCAACCTCCCATGGACAGGGTCTCCAACCAGTAGACCAGGCTGCCCAGAGCCTCATCTTTGATGCCTCCAGGAATGGGGCATCCACAACCTCTCTGGGCACCCTGTTCCAGTGAGTCACCACCCTCCGAGTGAAAGATTTCCTCCTAACATCCAACCTAAATCTCCCCTACCGTAGTTTAAAACCATTCCTGCTTGTCCCATCACTATCAACCCATGTAAACAGTCCTTCTCCCTCCTGTTGATATGTTCCCTTCAAGTACAGGAAGAAGGCCACAGTGAGGTTTCCCTAGAGCCATCTCTTCTTTGAGGTAAACCACTTCCTGAAGGGGGGTTGTGGTGAGGAGGGGGTCGGCCTCTTCTTCCAGGTAGCTAATGACAGGACAAGAGAGAATGGCCACAAGTTGCGCCAGGGAAGATTTAGATTAGATTTGAGGAAAATTTTTTTCTCTGAAAGAGTGGTCAGGCACTGGAATGGCCTGCCTAGGGAGGTGGTTGAGGCACCATCCCTAGCACTATTCAAGAAGTGTTTAGATGAGGTGCTAAGGGATTTGATTTAGTAGCTTAGTGGGTAGGGATGGTGATAGGAGGATGGTTGGACTAGGTGATCTTGTAGGTCCTTTCCAACCTAATGTATCTATGAATCTATCAACAAGCCCAGTTCCCTCATCCATTCTTCATAAGAGAGGTGCTCCAGCCCTGTTATCATTTTAGTGTCCCTCCTCTGGTCGCACTCCAAGAGCTCTGTGTCTTTCTTGTGCTGGGGGCCCCAGACCTGGATACAGAACTCCAGATGGAATTCTGGAGGTAGGTGATTGTCCCCCTCTAGTCAGCTCCTCACAAGAGCTGACTAGAGGGGGACAATCACCTACCTCTCCCTGCTGGCTACCCCTTTTTAATGCACATATTTGGCCTCCTGGGCTGCAAGCACACACTGCTAGCTCATGTCCAGCTTTTTGTTCCCCCAGGACCCACCCAAGTCCTCCTCCACTTTTTCAGGGCTACTCTCAATGAGTTCTTTTCCCATTTTGTATAAATACTTGGACTTGGCCTGGCCCAAGTGCAGCACCTTGCACTTGGACTCATTGAATCTCATTTGGTCCTCATGATCCCACTTCCTCAGCCTGTCCACGTTCCTTTGATGGAGTACTGGTGGATAAAAAGCTGAGCAGGAGCCAGCAGTGTGACAACTTGTGTCCAAGGCTGCACCAAAAGAAGGATGGCCAGAAGGGCTCTGGAGTTGATTGTGTCCCTCTCCTCTTCCCAGGCCCCACTTGCAGTATTCTGTTCAAGCCTAGGGTCCCCAGCAAAAGAAAGACATGGAGCTTTTGAAGAGAGTCCAGAGGAACACAGAATGATGATAAGAGAATTGGAGCACCTCTCCTATGGAAAAAAAGGCCTGGAGAACAGAAGGCTCCAAGGAGACCATGTTGTGTCTTTTCAATATTTTGCATTTGTATATAAAACTAAGAAGTTATGAGGTGCAGAAGCAAGTAAAGCTATTTCAGTAGGGTAGAACATGACATTATAAGTAAAATTAAAGAATAAAGAGAGATTTCAGCAAATGGGAAGGTAGAAGGAACAAGTATTAGGAAAGCTATTGTTTGGGAAAGTGGGAAAGCTATTATTTTCAGGTTTGCAAGAACAAAACCTATTTTGAATGTAATCTTGAAGAAGAATGAGAATTATCTAGGGGACAAATATGAACTGTCTATATTTCAGCTGCCTGCTTCAAAAAATGGGATTTTAAGAAGCCGTGAAATAAATTACTACATTAGCCTAGGCAAGATGAAATGATATCATGAATGAAGATCTGTTCTGAGGTGGAATTGAATTATTTCATTATACCAGCTATAATTTGTCTGGAGACACCTTCCCTTAGGACTCTATTTATGTAAGCAATATGTTTCTTTGAAATCTATATTCTCTTTTTCATTTCTTTTGTATTTATTCTTCTTTTCATTTTTTACCATGTACTTTTACAAAATTCTTGCCTGTCAAATCTGATACACAAGAAAAAGAACACTGGAGCCAAAACTATTGTTCCTGTTTCTATGTTTCCACACTAAAGAACGTATGGTGGGGTGTGGGTAATATCAGATATAAAATACTCCAGTATCTTTTTTTCTAGGATTCTCTCATACTCTGGTGACTGTAAGTACACTTGATAAATAGTCAGAATTCAGACTTTTTGTGTTCATATCTGAGTAGAAACTGTTTCGCTGGCTTTATAATGTGATTTGGTCCATGAAACCTTCTTTATTTCTAGTTCTGTTTTGAACCATCCATGTTATTTATACCCATCATTTTAATGCATTCTTCCACATGCATTGTTGTGGACAATTTCGATACATTTTGTTTGAGCAATTTAAACAAGAATTCCCACCTTCTGCTATTAATAATCCTAACTTTATACATTCTGAACTTTAGCTGGACTTAACATGCATTTTTCTTTGTCTCTTTATTTCTGAAGGCTTACATACTTTTTCATCTCAAAAGTTCATGAAATATTTTGGTGTGATTTGATGTTACAGTAGGTTGCGTAAATGACATCTTAACCAGGTTGAGACTTCATCTGACATTTTCAAAAGATTCTGATTATTGATTTCTTGGAAAATGTGTTTGCACATCATCATTCTCACTTACTATTGATTTCATGTTTTGTTTTGTTTTTGCATCAAGTGAAAAATGTTATTTTTGAAAAAAAAGAAAGAAAAACTAACAGTGGTTGCTGATTTTACAGTACTCGCTGTTAATTATTCATGGTACATATGTTCCAATAAATTATTGTATTAGCTGTCGTCGTTGTAATTCATGTTTTACATTAATAGAAGGTCATTTGAACTTGAGACTCTGACTTTTTTGGCTTTATCTTAATGAGGTCAACAGATGTTTGGTAGTCTTACAAATCTAATAGTAACAATGAAGAACTGAAGAACAAGTAAAAATACAAATTTTCAGGGTTTTTTGTTTGTTTGCTTGTTGTTGTTGTTGTTTGTTTTTGTTTTTTGGGAGGTGGGGGTGGGTGTAGTTTAATATGGAAATACCTGTGCCTTTAGTTTCCCACTTAACTATTTCTTATCTAAACACTGCAAAGATGCCAATTTTATGTCTGAACTTTTTCCAAATTATTTTTACATCACATAAAACATGTTTGGTATTGATATCTGGTACCGTGATGAGAATCTTCCATTTTGCTGCGAAGCTGTGAGATCCTCAGTGATTTTAACTGCTCTCATTGTATGTTCATGAAGAAACTTCATTGTTCTGGTGTGTGCGTTCATACTGACAGACACTGAGTATTGTGCTAGTAGAAGTCAGAGTAGAATCATTTCTTCTTTCAGACATGCACATACATCTCACGTCAAATCCTATGTAAGTACCACATACCTAATTTGGGGGCTCGAGATGTATTCCACAGAACTGCTTTCTCCCACTTTTGATAAATGGAATAGCAAATGGAATAGCAGAATAGCACATACCTTTTAATCCTTCCCCTCCCTTTTTTTTTTTCCTTTTTTCCTTTTTTTTTCCCCCTTCTTATATACATATATATATATAGAGAGAGAGAGAGACAGAGACAGACAGACAGACAGAGTGAGACTGAGTTTTTTTCCTTTTTTCATCCAAAATGATAGTGCTTTATGATATGGAAGCAAAATGACTTACATTTGAAGTGCTGTTTATCTTTTTACATATTCCACATCTGGACACCATACTGTAGTGGTTCAGAATAACAGTTCAGTTTCCTGTAGATACGTTAGGATGATCTGTTGCCTTCCTAGCAATTAGATGAATGGGTGCATGCATAGTTTAGATTATTTTTTTCAAACTAATGTATATCTGCATTTTTTTCTTATCATGTGGAAATGAAACGTGGCTCTAAGTAAAGTTAATACTTTATTGCTAAATAGATAATAAAATGTATATTCTGAAATATATTCTGCAATAGGTCCAATATATACATAACTATATCCATAGAAAATAAAAATACGATAAAAATATTGAGGGGTTTTCTTTTGACTCTAGAATATTTTCAATTTCCATTCTCTCAACATCAGTTTTGGATCCCAGCCTCACTAATGTGAAAATAGCATTACTATAAAGGAGAACAAGTTTCATAGTGGTACATGGCTGTATGAATTATCATTTTGTTGACCTCATTGTAAATCTTAAATAATACAAAATTGAGTTATTGTAGTTTAAGTATTAAGTGATGCAGAAAATAATGTAGAAAAGAAGCTGACTGAATGTGTGCTGTTATAGTTGTCAGCCTAATTACCTTCTCAGTAGCAACTGAAATGTTATTTGTTCTTTGTTTGATGTAGCTACGTTTTTTTTTCTTTATGTTGAAACATATCACTTGCAGCTAATTATAAAAGAAGAAAACTTAACTTTTTTTCACTTTAATAGATTACATGGTTCCATTTAGCTCCTTAGAATTTTATCAGATGAGAGTGCAGTCATTAAAACCACAAGACATTGTGACTGGTCTTGAAAAATATTATTCCTTTCAGTGTTGATAAAGTTCTGAGAAGACTTGTTTATCTTGTTGGCCAGGTTAGATGGGTGGCACATGGAAAAAATTATATCAAAATGTTTTTTTTTATTAGTGTCTTTCATTGAAGACGTAACTGAAAAAAAGTAGATACTTTTGTTCAATCATTTCTTTAAAGCCAGTGAAAACAAAGTATGTTATTTTGATGCATTCATAGTAAGAAATAGAGAAATTGAAATCTAAATTTACAGAGCTAAAAGATGATGGTTTTTGTCATTCATTTTAAATAGGAGATGGGGTTTGATATATTCCATTTAATCTTATTATATGAAGAATGCCACATATGTGGCTGGGTTATTATTGTTTAACTGCACTTATGTTTAAAAAATTGGATTTCAGTAACCAGGAGCAAAAGATTGTTCCTGCTATATGTGAAAGAAAATTTTCTTCAATGTAAGTATTTGGTATAGACATTGTAAAGTATTTTGTTTTAATATACTTATTTTGAAATTAATTTATCTTAAAAGTTTTTTTTTACTGGAATTTATTTGCTGCTTAAAAGACTGAGAAGGATGAATGAAGTGGCATGATATTATTATTTTGATGCTTCTTAGTTTATGTTTAAACTGTGTGCTTTTCCTTTACACCAGGTATTGGTTGAACCTGAGAACATCCTCTGTCTACCCATGCCCCAGTCTCTCATTGATACTGTTTTCATTTGCATACATGTCCAACCTACTAGTTTTATGTTTTTGTAGCCCACTTTTTTAATGTTTTAATAAAAAAAAACAAGTTTTGCTACTTATATACATTAACTGTATTATATTTATTATGTATATTATATGTGGCTCAGGACAGTTCCTCTTTACTCAGTGTAGCCCAGGCAAGCCTAAAGTAGCAAGAATTAAATGTAGCCAACTTTTTTTATTTATGTTTTGACCTTATGCATTAGAGTTTTCTTCTACTACCACACTGACTCATGCAGTGGCCCACGCAGAGTAAAAAAGAGTTTTAATAGGGAAGAAAATGATGTAGTCAGTGACAAGGAAATAGCCATGTCATTCCTTTTCTGCCTGTGTATGGGAACTGTTGAATCACAGCCTGAACCACTGATTGATCACCTGAGGCGAGCACTGAGTCAGCTGCAGGAGCACAGGTGAAGGCAATGCACTGTGTGACCAGAAGGGGTGGAGTCTGGCTCCACCACTCCCAGACCCCACGTGAGGGCTGACTACCACTGGGGTAGGGTCTCTGGTTGGAGTTCCCTCCCCTGTGGAGTTTCAGGTAAGCTTTTCCTAATTTACTGGTTGTCTTTATATCATGTGGATAAGCCATACAAAAGTATACTGTTCACCTTCATTATTTTGTGTGGGTACTATTCTTTTGGGGTGTTCACCCTACGGCCTGGTTCAGAGCATTGGTTTTAGACAGTGCTACTTTCTGGGTAATCATCTTCGTTGGGCATTACAATGTTTCTCTCTCTAATCTATTATCTGCTTCCATCCTACTGCTAATCACTTTATTTAACGACTTATTAAATAATTTTATATTGAAGAAAAAAGGTGTTTGTTTTTTTCTCCCTGTAAATAAACTGTTCTTGGAATAGGGGATTTGTTACACTGAGTAATGTACCCTCAAGAACATATGCTGTTATTATACAGTCTTCTGCATTTTTGGGCAGTCTATTTAGAATGAAAATATAGTCATCTCAGTTATTAAATGTTTCATGCAGTCATATCTGTCTCATAGTATACCAGTAAAGAGGCTTGCTGTGACCAGAGAGGATATTTAAAACCTCTTAGGTTTTGTGTTTTCTTACAGTGTTTGCAAATACATGGAGTATATATATAAAGAAACTTCTGTTAACCCCATTATAGGGCAGTATTTATTGTAGAATTACAAATAACCATGTTTTCAATTCAGATGGCCATTTGAAGTATTTAGGTTCCACGTTAGCATTTTGTCAAGATCCCTTTTTTTACTGCCACACATTGTGCTTGCTTTAATATTTTTACACTTTCCTTATCTCTGTGGTTATACCAGTGCTATAGAATGATATGTGCTAAGAAAGAAAGTTTGACATAAAATACTTCAGTTGAAACCCTGTCCCTAGTATGGAACTTTCTGTTGTTTTTACAGTGACTATACACCATATTCTTTTTTTAAACAAAAGGAATATACAGTTAAGTTAATGGAATTCAAAATAATCAATTTGGTGGGAACAATTCAAGAGCTGAAAAGAATGCAAACTCTATTAATCTATCAGATATTTACTAGAAAGAGAAAAATGTAGACTTTTACAGAACTTACATATATATCTTATTTACATGTATATCATGATATAGAACTGCAAATGTTCTTAATTTTCTTGTTTTTATAGCTTTCAATCTTGAAAGAGTCATTAATTTATTTTTGCACTATATTTGCCATACTTCCTTAATGGAAGTACTGAGGGATAATATATATATATATGTTATATGTATTTATAAAATAAAATTTCTAAGGGATAATACTCATCACTTCTCACAGTACTGTTTCTTAAACATATATTCTCACATAATATATTTCTTCAGACAATCTGCCCTGTTAGATAGACCATTCAAAACAAAAACATGTTTGGTAAAGCTGGGATGTCAAACCTACTGGAAGAAAAAGTAAATTATGATAGTCAATGGAAAGTGTCAGGAGAGCAGACTATAAAGGATACTACAGAAGAGAGACCACTTGGAGGTTATTTCCTTTCACACTTCCTTCATAGTGCTTTTAATACTTTCCTCCACAGTACCCCATTTGATTTCTCACTTGGTTTAAATTGAAAACTAGATGCAAGATACAAGAATAGTAATCCACATGCAGCTGTGCAGGATCATGTTTTTCTTAGGTTTTGAGAATATTAAATTATCTTGTTTAGATTAGTGTGTTGTTTAATAAATATGAAGTTATGCATTTACAATTATAGTGGTAGTATAGTTTTTGACAGCTTTATTGGTGATTGGAATGACTTATTCCTCATATTTTCAGATATTCTGTAATTGTCTGTTGTGGCTGTGCTGTAAGACAACTCATATTACCAAAAAGGAAAAAAAAAAATAAAGTGAGGGAGACGAGAAAGGAGAGAAACAAAGCAAAAATAAAAGCAAACAAGTAAATATGTCCAAAGAGAATAGGCTGAGTGTTTTCCCTTTGGCAGTTCTTGTTGATGGTAATGCCTGAATGCTCAGTTGATGTGAACCAGAATAGTCGTACTGATGTTTGAATAACCAACTGGCTTCCAATCTCTGGATGTCAATAAGGCATCCTGTGTGATCTATTGAGATGAAAGAAAGAAAGCAGATTTGCATTTCAGGAATAAGAGAGATGTTCTGTCATATGTTTAAGATGTATTGATAATATTTTAAAAGCATAATAAAGGCTTCTTCATTCTACCCTGATGAAGAATTCAGTACTTGAAATCATCGTAAACTATTCCTTATTTGTTGTAGTACAAGCATGCATTGACTGATCCAATTTGCAGTGTTTCTTAACTTTGTCATTAGTCCATTTTCTGAACCGCAGAATCCTATGATTTTCCTGCAAGAGAAGTGCTGTTTCAAGTTATGCTTGTAGTTTTTCCTGGTGTCAGAAATGATTTAAATGTCCTGAAAAGTATGATTTTAATGCACTTATATATGTTTTTATATATTTATATTTTCTTTCTATCCTTTTATTTATATATATATATGTAAAATAAAAGAATAGAAAGAAGGAATACTGTTTATATTTTTTTATTCAATTATACCCTGACTTTCACCTCTAGCGAAATTCATTTATTTCTGACTAAGCTGTTTGTTGTCTTTTGAGTTAATTATTGACAGAGTGGCAACTTAAATACGAGTGTACAAATTAAGCTAATCCATTTAACTGAATCCATATTTCTTTGCTGTGTTTAAACTCTGCATAATCACCCTGCTGTATTTATTTTAATTTTGTGCTCTGCTTTTATTCTCATCTATTCCTGCACCAGCTGCTGCTTCTTCTGGAAAGCAATTTTGCTGGCATATCACTTCACCAGTTGTAGCTGCCCAGGGGAAATCGTTAGATCAAATCGATTCTGCAGATCCTGTTCTCTGTTTCCAGAATTCTGCCCTTTCTTTCCCCATGTGTGACATAGAGCTCTTCGGTTCTTGTCTTTTTGTGTATATATGTGTATTTCTTTGTAAGACATTACTACTGTTTACAGTACTGCAAAGCATAAAAATATTTTGGGTTCCTGAGTGAATGCAACTCAAAATCAATGCCACTCTTGCCTTCAGCCTCAGGTGACATCTTTTATTAGAACAGAACTTCTCTTTAAGACCTAAGCCTATCTTTTATTGGATATATTTTATTTGATTTTTTCAATGAAGACATGAATAAAACAGTCTTAAATAGATTCTGAGAACGGTAAACTTACTGAGATAATTCTTTGACAATTTATTAAAATTTTAACATTTTATGTAAAACGGGTTCAGGAAACAAAACTGTATAGTAACCTATTCAGTAAGAACTAGCATGCTTTAAAACTTAGTAGGAGGTTACATCTTTAAGTTGGAAGTAGATGACTAAGAAATATTACTGGCTATTCATAATGCATGGTCAAAGTAGTAGGACATGGAACTGCTGATTAAATATTTATAATGCAAAAAAAATATTTACAGAAAGAAAAAGAAGATTCACATAGATAGACTCATGTTTGCAAATAGTAGAAAAGCTACTATAAGTAAAGTAAGGAAAACGAAGCTTAGGATAGCAAAGTAGACCTTTTCTAGATACACTGGAAAAAATGAAATACTAAAAATAGCCCTGAGAATTTATTTTTTACTTGTTTTTAATAGCATTCAAGAATATACAAAACATTAATGCAGGATAAGTTTAAGAGTGAGGGGTAATGAGACCCCAGGACCTAGCAGAAGCTGCTGTGCATGCTAAACAAAGGATATGGTAGTGCTTTTTTTAAACATGTATCAGGACTACCTCTCTGCCTGCTTGTGTGTTCATACTGTCTTCTTAAATATGTTTAAACGGAAAAATTTCAGAAGACCAGAAGAAAGTTATTGTGCTGATATTTTAAAGAGTATGTCATAGTTACTTTCAGGCTTTTCATCCTGACATAAATCTTGTTCAAAATAATAGAGCTATAATTAAGATTTGGAGCAATAAATTTACAAGAAGTTGGCAGAGGTCCATGGACAAATACTTCATAAATAATCAATGTAATATACCTTTGATGAGATTACCATTAAGTGATTAAAAAACAGTTATATTGATGGTTTAAAAAGGAATCCAGTGTAAAATTTTATTTCTAACTTCTGTAATATATTTTGTGTTGATTGAGAGGGTGGAAAATACAAAAACTACATGACTTTCAATAAATACTATCAAGCTCAGAAGTTTTAGAAAATCAGGATAAAGCAAAAGCTTGCTGTGTTAACACAGTGGTCTACATAGGTGGTATTCTGCCTTTGACAACGTTATGGGGGAAATGCTGTTTAGAGAGAGCACAGTCTTGTCATGGTTTTATGATTTCTGTTATTGGTATTCCACATCATTACATCATTTAGAGCAGTGAGAGTTAAAAGAGTTAATGCTCCAGCTCTGTGGATCATTGATAGCTTTGGGTATACCTATCTCAGAAGAGAAGAACTATAGAAGTCCCCAAAGTACTTTGCATTGCTTTGCCTTTTTCTGTTTTCCACTCAGAGGTAAAGATTAAAAACTGTTTGTATGTCTCAAGAAACAGGCTCTTCCCTTTTGGATTGACCTAGTAGTGGGTGCTTGCTAGCTGTCTTACCTCAATGTTTAGCATAAAGCCTTCAGTTTTTTTTCCATACACTCTCTTGCTCATTTTATTTGATTTATTAGCTTCAAGTTCAGTTATATTGTATTATATTGTGTTACTTTGCATTCCAATATCTTATTTAGTAAAATAGCTTTCCTCTTCAGATTGTTGCTGCTGTTTTGTTTGTAGGCCCATGTGCCTTTTCCCTTTCCCCTTTCCTTGGGGTGTGGGTCCATGTGACCCTCCACCCCAGTCATCACAGAACCAGACCAAACCAGCCCATAAACTGTTGGCAAGTCTGCTCCCCTGAAACTTTTGTAGCATCTACAGCTGTTGTATTAAGGATGTAGGGAGACAACACCTTCCCTAATTTCAACGCTATCCATTTGTAAATCTATTGCCCATGAGTTATCTAATACTTTTTTGATCCTGCTAATACTATCCTGTAATAAAATACTATCCTGTAATAACCTGCATTTTTAAGGAAGTACTTTCTGGTTTAAATCAGCCTCTCTTGCAAGTTTTGTCAGCTGACCTCAATTCTACCATTGTTGGATTTGGTGAATAAAAAGTTCTACATTTAACTTGCCTTGGATTTTATTACCCAGTAGAGTTTCCAGTCACATATTGACTGTGAGATTTCACTTTACACTCCTTTGTCTGAGAAAGAAATACTGAATAGTTGTGTAAATAAAGCTATTAAAAGAGCAATGGGTAGCATTATATCTTTACACAGCAAAATCCCCTGACTTGCTGGTTTTCTAGATCGGCAAGTATAGAGAATATCTAGAAAATAAACTGTCTTGTCTTCCTGCAATTCTTACTCAATAGACCAAAAACTGTTCACGTTTCTAGACACTCATAAAAGAACCACACCAAACCCTGACTTTACTTGTCCTCTGTACCTCAGAGTGTTCTAACGTGTGTTCTAAGATCAGAATCTCTCTCAGTACTCAAATCTTAGAGTGGCAAAATGTTGTCCTCCATCTTGTTCCTAATAACTCTCTTAGTCTGTGTAGCTTTTTGTTGAACTTTGTAATTGTCATTGTGCCAGTGATCTGGAACTGTTAACAATGACTACAAACTCTGTTTTTCTTAGTTGCAACTGCCATTTTGGATTGATATATTTTATGTAATTTTCCCTGAATGCATTACTTTACATTTCTATACCTATTTCTGGCTAGTTTTGTGAGCTTTCATTAGAATCTATTACAGCTGCTGGTGGTGATGTACGTCATTTGAGGTGCTTTTCTGATATTTGATGTTACTGTTCTATTTGTTTACCCCTTGGCCTTTTCAGAGTCACAGTAAATGATAGCTGTTTCTCCCCTGTGATTTGCAACAGAGTGAACAAGACTTTTTTTTTTTTTTGTCTCTGTCAACTTTTATCCCATTGCTAGCTTAAAAGCTTTTCAGTTACCTTTTTGTTGCCAACTGCCTGGCTCCATCATGATTGAAGTGTAGCCTGAACATTTTGTCCAGGCTTCTCTTGTTACTGAAGGCTTTCCAGTTCCTATTCTGACAAATTCTTATCCACCTATTGAGGGTGGAAATCTCTGCCCTCATATCAGGCATTATATGTGAACCTGGTAGTTTTCCATGGAGGTCATGGAAACCTAGTCCCCTTCTCTTGAAGACAACTCCCAGAATATTACTCCTGCACTTTTCACAGATTGCAACATTAATTACACCAATTGACCTCTCTCCCTTACTTCCTATTTTTCTGGACATCTTAGAAGACCTACTACCTTTACTTTTGGTAGATAAGTTAATATTTCTTCTTAAATGTCAAAAGCTTCATTATCTGTGTGAGTAATAATCTTTCAACTGCCATCATCTGCCATCACCATCTCTTTTTATCTTTGAAGTTCCCTTCAGCTGCAGGATTATTCTTAGATCATCCTGCATAAGTGCAAAGCAACTTCGTCTGCAGAGTGGCTCTGACCAGTAGTTTAGATCTCATTTTCTCAGGTAAGTGTCTTCTACTGTGTAGGCTTCTATAAGCCTGTCTATTACAGCTATGGAAGATAAATTGTTCTGCGATACTCCTGTAGACTTCAGTTTTCAACCTTTCAGTCTCAGATGCTGGAGGCAACTAAAATCTCCCTGTCCCATGTGGACCTATACAGAACCCATCTCCTGGATAGGTAATTGAAAATAGTGCATTCTGTGCAACAGAAAAAGAAATAAATCACATTCTATTGCTTCAGTATTAGAGGAGGTTTTGTCAAACAGTTTATTCAACTTTTCTTCTTTCTGGTCTCACTGAAAGGTCTAAAGCATCCTGGAAGTATGTAGTTCTCTTAATTGGTTAGGAAAAAAATTAAGATGAGCAGATCAGGATAAACTATTGCAGTTATATAAAGTTAAATGAGATGAACTCGCAAATGCCCTGAAGCCCTGTTAATAGATAAAAGGGAAATCTGTTTGGTTTTGTCATGCTGTGGTCCTTGCTGTGTTTGAATATCAGATATATTTTTACTTCACTAATTTGAGTAGTATTTACCACTTCAGAATTTCTTAAGGAAACATAAACAATGTTTGTAAAGAAAACATTTGTTTTTTTTCTTCAGTTTCATGTTGGAGATAGCTCATAAACCTCAGTCGTGATTGTTTATTTATTTTTTACTGCTTGATAATAATGAATTATTTTTCACTGAATAACTTTGAAAGCATTCTTCAATGGATAATATTGGTCTTCAGCTTGCCATTGTTTATAAACTGTTTCAGCAAACAAATCTGTTTCTTTTTTTTCTTCAACTTTTCTAGAAGTTGAATACAAAACTTTCCTCAGTGTTATGAATTTTTACATGACCTAGATGGTAATCAAACTAAATGATCTAATTTATAATTTAGCCATGTAAGTTTCTTGCCTCTTCAACATTTGCTTGTTTTACTTAGAAGAGTGTCATCTTTGGAAAGGCTTTAAGAAATGCCCATTAGCAATGCCAAGGGAAAAAAAGTTTAAAAGCTTAAAATCTACTCTTTCACGCTCAGATGAATTAATCGGTAGAACTTTCAGCTCCTTCAGTTCATAATTATTTTATCATATCTTACAGTTCTGCTCTGATTAATTTTTTTTTTCCTACTAGTTGAGACAGCTTTTGTTTTCTGAAATTTTGTTATATATGTGATATATGTATGTGTGTTTCTCTACTACTACATCTCAACTGCTACTAAAGAGACAATGTTGATCCAGAAAAAAATAAAAGAACTATAAGGACTTTTGGGAAGAATGGTTTGAAAAGAAATATTAAAACAACTCTCTGTTTGGTCAGAAGGAAAAAAGTGACTGAGGAAGCAAATGCATTCCTTTATTGAAATAACTTCAAAATTTTCAAAAAATATGGGGAAAAAAAATAAAAGACACTAAAAAAAAATTCTAGCCACTGAACAACTACTTAGTGGAATAGCTTGCCTATGATGATTTGAGAATACTTACCATTGAAGGTTATAACACCAATTTAAATAATGCCTGGTAAGAATGCTTGACATGAGGTCCCTGGGTTTGTGAGTTTGCACCTGAGAGCATGGGATCCTATGAGACTGTGGATGGAGTAGTGTTGTGTGGCTGGGACTGTGGGCAGACTGGGCTGTGAATCCAGAACAAGGAAGTCCAAGCTCAAAAGGGCTGCTTCCAGCAGGGAGAGCAAACTTTCAGAGCTCTATTAGTCCAATCACAAAGTAATGCTGGTGGGAAACTGCAGTGCAAGCCAACCAGTGCCTTGAGAGTAACTTTGTTGATAGGAGATAACTGAACTCCAAACGCGTGAAAGACAAGAGCCCCAATGGGAAAACTTCAGAGAGCACATGTATGTCTTGTGCTGAATGTTCAGCAATGTTTTCAACTGACATTTGGATAAACTTGTTTAAATTTATCTCCTAATACAATAATAACATGAATAGGAAAGCAAGATTAAGTGCAAAGTTCATGAACAGATTACAGGATAACATTTTAAAATTATTTCTTCTATTGTTTCTTCTTCTAAGAGGAAAATACTGAACATATAGTAATATATACATTAGTGGATTAAATTCTACGAGTACAAGTGGCATTGCTGTATGTACTTTTCTTAAGAATGAAGCACTGCAGGAAATGGCAACATGAGAAATGGGCTACTTGTAAGTGTAATGACACATTGAATACCTTAGCTTCTCCAGGCTTATTTGATCTGTTTTAAGAAATGCCTAGAATGTATACTCAGAATAAGCAAGTGTTTTTGCTATTCACAGTATGAGTGATTTCACTGCAGTTTTTTTTAAGATTTGAAAAAACTCAGGTTTGTTACTGCATAGATTCTGAAGCTGTCAACCTATCATGTTACTGATCTTATTGTGTTGATAAATAAGATAGAAACAAGGGTCATTCTAAGATTAGTTGTGTCTCTAGAGTCTGTATCTTCAGTTATATGGTATGGCTACATAAATATTTGATTGTATGATTTCTAAGAAAAATCAGATTATTCTATTAATAGACATTTTTTTAACAGTTTATAAATCTGAGTTTGTTTCCACTCACCCAGTAACACTTTGTGTTTACTGTAATAAAATAATGTTCATCCATCTGCATGGTAGAAAAATGAACAATGCGTCCAGTACTCTTTCACCATGAGATTGCTAATTTTCTGTGCATCCATTAGACCCTCATTAGCAAAAGGAAAGCAGGGTATTTTTCTGTCTGAGTTATTGATCCTTTACAGTGAAAGAATTTAGGCTCAGGTATGTAGCTTGGTTTTTCATGTGGATATCTCTTTGAAGAATTCATTCTGAGTTTTGAATGTATGGTGCAGTTCTTAAAAGATTGAATCTTTGCTAGATTGGCAAGTATTTCCTTTAAGTATCATGTTGTGTCAGTTTATTTTAAAAACAAACAAAACCTGAAGGGCATTATTTCCCTCTAAGCAAGAAGATCAATGCAGTACTTCATTTGTCTCCCCAAGAAACAACTTGACATGAATGTGACTTGGATGGTATTTGTACTAAGAATAGAGTTAACTGGCAACTGTTGATGTGGGTGGCATCCACGTCATACTTAGGCAGTCAGCTGCATTCTTTGCACATCCTTTTCTTTTGCATACCTGCAGATAATCACAAAATGCACAAAAGAATTAAGAATTTTATTATAATTCTTGCATGAAATTCACACTTGCCATTTCACAGTTTTGTGCCTAGGTGAAGATTTATGGAAGGTACTTAAAAATGTCGGGGTAAAATAAGTATGTTGCAGCTTGTGTACATGTATGTATATGAAGAATAGGTACAGTAGCTTTAAATGGAATGTAGATGACTTTCATGTAAGAATGATTGGTGCTGAAGTGAATCTTGTCTAAAGATCTTGTGTGTAAATCCAGGTGCATTATTTGTTTTACTGCTTCTTTTGGAATAATAAATATAATTTTTGTCACAATATAAAAATTCAGCAAAAAGAGTCATAGCAGTATTTCCCTCCCTGTTCCACTGCAGCAAAATCCTCTATATAAATATTCACTACTGCAGAGAAACCCAATGTACCCTTGAAGCTTGGGAATACTATATGTCATTCAGAAACATCCTTTTTCTGGCAGACACCTGAAGTTGTACCCAAGCTCTTTTAGCTAGCAGCATGGTCACAGTTTTATGTGGCCCCTGAGACAAAAGGAAGGAGAATGGAGGAGGAATGAAAGATTCTCATAAGCTATTGCTTATTTTGAGGTTAGGAAAATTGGAACATTGTAACTCCATTGGATCTTGTACCTTTTTCCTCTCAGACTTTTTAAAGACTGTCTAATATTGCCAAAATTTAATTTTTGTTTTGGCTTTAAAAACATTCAATTACAGGGTTAGTGATGTACTATCTACACAAGGAAAAACTGCACTGAATGCACAAATGACACATTTAAAACAAGTATTATGTAAAGAACTGTGAAATCTACTCTGTGTTTTTTTTATCTGCTAAATTCGTACTTGTGTATAACTATTTAGGTACTATGTATTTTTGAGCCACGTCAGGATATTTAGTCATGGAATGCCTTAGTTTTTCACAGCTTAGGTGATGTCCTTTAAAAAATAGCCAGCCAAAAGTAGACTAGTTTATTTCTTCATGCAAAAATTGTGTTATATTATGCTTTGAATTTAAACGTAGAAAAAGTGAGTGGATCATATGTTAAAGCTGATCCCAAATGGAGTATTTAGCCACCCAGGAGGAGAAACTGATTATATTTCTATGCCTTGCCCTAATTACCAAAATAGGAAATCAATCAGTGGTATTTCATTCTTTTTGTTTAAGATAGGTTAAATGTTGAAGAACATCACCTGTGAATGTGTTACTAATAGAAGCATAATGACATAGACTGACCTTCAAGACATTTTCTTTCTTGCAGGAAGGAAATGCATAGACCCTGCTGGAGAGAAAGAAAGGCAGAGAAAACTGTGCAGATTTCTTATTTCTCCCTACTCACAACATAATACTGGTCTGTGTCATGTAAACAGCAGATTGCTGTCATAGATCTGTTGTCACAGAAGGAAAGTTTATACATAAAGAGGCTTTGCAGCAGTTTATGTGCATCAGCAAAACCACATGTGATTTGTGCAGCTTTCAGGCAAAGGTCTCCTACTGGAAATTGCCAGATTTAAACTCCAAATGTTAATTCAAGCTAGTGAATGCTATCTTAGATAACTCAGCTATCTGAAATGGTGAATGAAAGCAAGAAATTCTTTCTGACTGTCAGTACCTACATTATGAAGTGTTGCAGCTAAAGATGAACTGCTTGACTTTCATTCAGAAACAGGTAAGAAAAGGTCTTCTGACAAAATTGCAAAGTAAATAGAAGTACCCTCATGTTCAGAACAAAGTTGTGTCTAATGCTACAGTGAGAGCAGGAAAGAAAGAGCTCTGTTTTCTTCTAGGCAGTTTTTTTTTTTTTTTTCAGCCATAATACTAATCCTCTTCCACTTATCTTAGGAAATACATTTTATTTCCTAGCAGACAGTGGAAAGGGGGAAGGGTTTATTGTTAGAAAGATGTCAGTACTGTGAAGCTTGGATATACTGTCAGATGAATTTGGGGAAATTCTGTGAAGAAGGAATGAAATATCTTGACACTGAGATGATTACTCTTATTTGGGGAATTGAAACAGAGAAAACAGATACTGAATATGGTAATGAAATAGCAGTGCAGATTTGTTTATTCAAGAAAACATTGTCTAGGTTGATTTTTATTTTTTATTTTTTAGATCCATTTGGAAGCAAGGTCAGTTCCACTGTGTAAATTATATAATGTACTAATGCATCTACTGAAAGTTACTTTACATAGAAATTACATTTCAGTTAAATGTTCCTTCATAAGTTCCTGAGCCAGAATTTAAATTACACCGTGATTCATCTTATCATGTCATTCAGAACGTTTTTGAAAAGTTTGCATAAGAAAAGTGACCTGTTCCCTTACAGTGTGAGCATACAGAGAAAGGGTCAATTTACCTACATCCTAATCCTAAATGGAAGAAGAAATTGCTTTCTGGAATATCTAGTGTAGTTTTTGTAGCCTGACTGTTAGATAGCGCTTTCTGAAGACGATAGAAGACATTAATTGATTTTGTAGTTCAGTGACACTAGGATAAGTGATGCTCTCAATCATGTAGCATGGCTTACAGACTTGTTTTCATTTTTGTTCTTTTTGATTTGAAAGGTTTATATCAAATACGTAGGAAGCACTTGATGGAAGAAACATACCATGCAATACATAATTAGTATGATGAATGTATCAGCCTTTGTCTGCCTTTGTTCAGCTTACTTGATTTTCGATTAAGTGCATTAGTGTCCAAGGAGGAAAATCAGACTGTAGATGAGGGAAATATAAATATTTTTAATGTTTTTCATTTTTAAGAGGCATTGTGAAACCAGGTATAATCAAATTAAAAATAGTTTGCTTTCTGTGTAGTGTTAATGTAAGCATTGTTTATCAGTTATTAACAGGTAGTGTGTATTGAATATTTTTTTGCAAATAATGCATGTAATAACTCACAAAGATACAGTATCTATTTAGAATGTGATATGTTATTGAAACCGATACAGAATTTTTCTTGCTCAGGAATTCAGTCCCATAAACTTGTGCTGTAGTGACCAATGAACAGAATTTCTGCATTGAGTCCTTATTCGTTCTTTTCTCTCACAAACATGCACAGAGCAGTTTGAGCTACAATGCTGACTTCCAGCTGGTTTAAAACAGTATTTTTTCTTGCAGTGTGATCTGACCTTTACCCAGTACATTCAATCCCTTCACGCCTGTCCCTATATTGTAAGAAAAAAGAGTGTTCTGTTGTCACTGATTCTCATGAGAGATGGGGAAAACACTGAATTCTGTTAGTCTTCCTTCAGATTCCAGTAATTATCATGAGGCAATTACTGTTTAAAAGTACTCTGATAGTTTCTACCAACTACATGTAAGCAAGGAAAGTAAAAATAAAGCCAGGTGTTGCTGAAAGTTACCACCATGTCACAATTGGATGGTTTAGCAAGTCTCTTACCACTTCAAATATGGACATGGGTTAATTTCCACAGACTGTAGTTAAGTTGATCAGGGAAGACTTGTTCTGCATTCGTAATGCACTTCTTGACCAATTCTGCAGTGAGCTCATGCAATCCTTGAATTTGTGTTTTGTTACATTTGTTCCACATTTATATACTTGTAGATCTATGCACTTTAACTTGAATTTTTTTCCCAGTAGAATCACTGAGGTTCTTGCACAAACTTTTCTTTTAACTGTGCCTTGAACCAGTGATTATAAAGTGTATTTGTTATGAGAGACTATGGTAAGATAGCTGCAGAGCTAAAATCTGGTTATATATAATTTCTCCAACACAGTGTGTTCCAATGCAAATTCTCTTTTATCACATCTCTAGGAAGAGAAGTACTTCTTAGCAACTTGTTCCTACTGCTTCACCAAAATGCCTAAAAGCTAAGCAAAACAGGACACTTTCACTGGCAGGGAAAGTTTATTAAGAAGTGAACAACTTGTGGTACATCTGGAAAATAGTTACAATTGTAAGATGGAGAAAGGGAAGGCGAAATGGAAGCCATAGGAGGGTGAATTGCACAAATCTGTGCTAATACAACAGTATAGATAAAATTGCTTGCTTTGAAGTAGATTTAGCTATGATCTGTAATGAGTAATTTTATATAAGCATAACATAGCAGGCCAAGACTCAAGAAGGAAGTTTGACAGATAACTAGGAGCTATGCTATCAGAGGCTTTTAACAAAAAATAACAATACAAATTAAATCTGCCACCTTCTAGGCAGCCACACTGAAAGGCACACATGATAATTGAACAGTAGTAAAAACTGTAAAGCTGCCAACATTCATGTCCAGTGGGAAATTTCACTATTGAGACATTTTAGTTTAACAGATGTGTATTTTTCTCATCAAGTCAAGATATAAAAATATCAATGTATAAAAATAAGAATTTTGTGACTCAAGATATTCCTCTTTATGCTTTTAAATATGTACAGTTTTACATGACTGCTGAACACGATTCTGTTAGAAAATAAATTCTTGCTAAAAAAGCCTAGATGACTGCTATCAAAACAATATTGTTTTATTAAACAAATAAAAAAAGCCTTCCAAAAACATTTTTAATATTTGTGAGAATTCCACTCAAATGAAAAGGATTTAGCATTAGTAAAACAAACTTCTTCAATATTTGCCATCTCTAGCATATTCTTGAGGTTGTTTTGCTTTCATTGTAACTCTGGATGAGGAAATATTTTGCTCTTTCAGGCTTTTCCAGACAAAGAGATACAGTTCCAAAATATACTTGAGATGTAACAGAGATTATGTCAGAAGCCATAATCAGGGTCCTATTTTACCATGTCCCTTCAGCATACATGAAATAATAGTACCAGTAACTAAGGAAATGATTAATAACTAATTATAAATAACGTTATGTTTTATCTCTGCATCTGGTTTCACAACTGTCATGATGTTATTAGCTAGACAGTGTATTTCTATGGTTGAGAATAAGCTTGAAGGTTTGCAGAAGAAAGATAGAATCACCTCTATGCCTTCAAAAAGTAACTTTTTTTTCTGAACCAGACAGAACAAATGACAGTTCCATTTGTGTTTTTCAATTGTAGTTTAAGGAACAGGAATTAATTTCATGTTTCCTGAAGGAGAACTATGGTAATATTTGTGAAAAGCTATTGAGAAATATAACATGGCAGCTGTTTAAATGCAAAATAAATAGGAGATCATACGTGAAACTAGCAAGAGCTTTTCCTATAAATAAAACGCAAACTTGTGGCACTGAAGAATGACATATTTTAGCCAAAAATTGAGATTTGTCTTGGACTGTTACCAACACAGGCCTGTGACTTAAAACCTTATATTTAAGTAATGCATTCTGTGTGTTCTTTTCACCGTCAGATTGTAACAGCATTGTAATTATTTGATTCACAGTTCCTAAACGTTTGCATGAAGATGAGAATGAAACTTCAGTGGGAAATGTTAAGGAAAACAAAGTTAAGGCTGTCCTTTCCCTTTAATTTCTTAATTTTCATTAAGAACATTCTATGTGATGCATGGGACTGCACATTTCGGAATTTCATTTTGTTGCTAGGGTTTTTGTTTGTTTATTTGTTTGTTTCCATTAAGTTTTACACAATTCTCTCAGTCAGTATTTTAAAGCATTCTGTGGATTAGTTGCTTGAAATAGAGAAACCCCTGGACATTTATAATGCCAGTTCAGTGTGCAATGTCCCTGCTCGCCTAATTTGCTTCCTACTTCTTTCCTATTTGATTCATGTGGATATTTTAAATACATTTCTACAAATTTATTCATCAGTCTTACACTCTTTCCTGATTTCATGATTTTTCAAAAAAGATTAAAAGCCCGGTGGAAGATATGTGAGCACAAAAATTAAAGACTTCGTATTTTTTAATAGCTTTAATGGCACTTTAATAGTGCTGTTGTTTTGTAGCAGATGTAGATTCTGTGGTAATAAATTGGAGGTACTGCTTTTAGAGCAACCTATGTAATAAATATTTGCAATCAAAATGCCTTCAAGTTTTAAGACAGGCAGTATCATCTTCCTAGTTCACAGCATGAACTGTGAATTAGCTGGCATTTTGTTCTGTGTGCTGAAACAAATTGCAGTTCTTTTGATCTACTGTAACTAGATTATCTTTCCTTTGATAAGTATGGAATACCTGCACATAGGACAGAACTTCTGAGCATGGCAGACTGTTCAGAAATTGTAACCAGGTTGTGCTGTGATTCAGGATCGTCTGTGATTTAAATATGAGGCTTAGGAAAAATAGTACAAATAGTGTAATGGGTATCAGATTAGTTTAGGAACTTCAGCAGTCAATGTTCTTTTATAGAGTTATTTAGCTGTGCTCCTTGTAAAAAGCATAATAAACTAGAAATATGTAGTATCAAATGAGGGTATTCTGGCTACAATAATTCAAGACAATTTGACTTCTAACATTTACACATTGGAAGGGTTGTTTTGGAAGCTTGAATCTAAGGTTTCTGTACAACACTGTCATTTCATTTGCTGCAGTATCTATTGCAAACAACCATTATAGTTTTTTGCATATGAATTGTGAACCTGTTAGGTTTTGGAAAATCATAGATTTTAAAGAGTTGAATGGACAGGCGTTGAAAATGCATCAGAAGAGTTAAGGATTTGAGGATTTTTTGCTACTCATTTTGGCCGTAACCACAGTTGAGCTCTCCTGATTCCTTTTTTCATAAGTATATGTCAAGACATTTTATTTCTTTTATGTGTTTTGAAACACTGCATGGTTGAATAGAGATAATGGCACAAAGCCACAACTTATCGAGAAACAAATGATTGTTATTTCTAGTTGAGAGTTCCTTATTCATGTAAACATAGTCATATTGTTTATACCAGAGAAACTGTATCATTTGGCTCTGAAAAATGTTATGTCTCCTCCTTCCATTCTCTCCAGAATTCTCTGTGAAATTCAGTTTGTTCAACCAGAATCCAGTTTCCTTCTTTTGGCTCTCCAAGTGCTCTGTTATTGTGGGGTAGAGATATGCCAGCTGCACAGGAGAAATTTACCAAAAACAAGCATTGCATTCAAAGAGAGTATTATAAGTGATGGCTGAAAATCTATTATACTTGCAGCGTCATTTTACAAGTTCCCACCTGCATGTACTTATTTGAATAATCTCTATTCTATTATCAACATACAAGTCTTTTAGGTGGGGAATGCACCTAATGGCTTGGAAAATGATTTCAGTGTTGCTCAACAGCCTTATGTTAGAATGTAGTGTGTGATACAGTTAACTCTTCTCAGTTATCACTACTGAGAAAAGCATGAAATATAGATAAAGCTGACACAGTGCTAAATAATTTAAAAAAAAGCAAATTAGTCTTTATTGTCATTAGAAATGTTTAAAATGGAGAAAAAAAGAGAAGATAGTACTATCCTTTGGTAGCATGCTTGTATACAAATTTATTTTTAAGATACTTGTCTTAAAGGTGGATTCTGATTATAAAAATACTAACTGAATCTCTGCCTAGGGAAAACAAAACAAAAAAAAATGATGATACATAATCTAGCCCATTTGTATTTCCTTGAAATTGTTTTAAGAAAATAGGCAAAAAATAATAATTGTGAATTTGTACTTTAACTGGTAAGATTCAGGATATATATTAAAGAAAATTTTAAAAGAATTATTAAAGGACAAAAAGAATTTTCCTCATTAAGAAATGCCAGCTTTCTTAGCTAGCTTTAAAGTATGGTAGGCAAATGTGTGTTGAGAGTGTTTCAAATATAGTTTATCCTTCACAGGACAAGAAAACATAGCTCCTCCTGCATTGTTTCTCTTTCATTCTTTTACTTTATACTTGGGTAGATACCTTTCTGGCAGAAAGGCTTGATGTTTGAAACTAGTACTCGATTATGTTCATCTATATGCAAGAGAATAATTCCAGCTGGTCAATTTGTATTATAGGGATGATAGAGTTCATCTTGTTTTCATTGCTGCCATGGTGATTTTCTCTGTAGAATGCTTTCTCCTTAGCTCACAAGACAGATGAAATTTTTTTTCTTTTTTTTCTCAAAGACATAAAGTCATAGCATACCTGAGTTGGAAGTGATCCTCAAGGTCCTGAATTCACAAAGGATTACCCAAAATTTAAGCCAGTATACCTAGTATTCCTTCTTAACAGCGCAAAAAATATTTGTAGCACGATGCAATAAAATCTAAATAAGAGGTTTTTTTATGAAGGAATATCTGTAATAAAGTATTTCATAATATCAGAGTATTTCATGAGACTTGCTGTGTTCTTGAATGTGCTGTTCACTGATGACCTCTTGTTACTTATAATTGCTCACAGTAAAGCTGAAAGACAGCGAAATAACTTTTTCTGTCATTTGTATAAACACTTCTAGTGCACCAGGCTGCACAATTTGATTGGTACCATCCTTTAAAATATAGACATAGTAAAATAATATATTGTTTGCATCATTAAAAGTGGTCAAATTTCCTCCACAGAAAGTGTAGTGCACGTCAAAAAGCTGTTGCATAGCTTATAATGACAGGACTAGTAATTAAAAAATAAAAAATGAACTGATAAAATAAAATGACAGTCACTCATGCACAGTAAATAAAGAATTCTCTGGTATGTATCTTATGAAGTTTCTTTCCAAAGGAGGACTTGCCAAGCCGGGCTCAGTTTACCTTCTGTTTTCAAATATGCAGTGTTTGCATTTTATACTATTTAATGCATGCACTGCTATACCAAGTCCTGTCAAACAGCAACATTACCACAGTCACTGATATTTTTCTAGCCATTTAAAAGTTAGCGAGGAAGATATTTAAAATAAAATTGCATAACGTTCAGGTAAAGACTCTTGTTAAGTGGTTTAAATTATTTGTTATATTTCATGCTTGGGGGCTATCTTCCAGTGTACAGCTGCTGGGAATCATGTTTTTCCTCTGATAAATTACAGGATTGGCATGCTTTTGCATAAGAAATTTGTGTTTAATGTCAGAGACCACAGGGATCCTTGAGTGCGGTCTTAAGAGGCAGATAATTTTCATATTATTGTGTTCTATGCAAGCGGATAGCTGGACAGTCAGAACACTGACTGTCAGGAGAGAAAAATCTTAATGTAGTGATTGACTAGGACTCAAATATTTCTGAAACCAGGGCTTCAACCTGTGTATCACTGTACGTGAAAGGATAAAAATGGAGCTCTGGAATTCAGCCTTTTAAATATGACGTGTAAAGGGAAAAAAACTTAAGCTCTTTGGAGTTTGAGATGAGGTTCAGTTCTCACTGTATTTTCTCACTGTTTGCTGCTTGTGTCTCTTTAAATATTACACTCAGTAAACAGATCTCTAATTATAAAATGTTCTTAGTACAGTTTCAGAGGATAGATTTAATGAAGAATGCCCAGATTTGACAAGTCAATCTTTTTATATTCTTCATAATAACAGGAGCCTTACAATAGAAAATGAACATGCCATCTTTACAGCTGAATTTATAATGTTGTAGTGTTTATGTGGGACTGTTATATACAAGTGTCTTTTACTCTTTGCTTCAAATAGTTCTTAAAGTTTCCAGGAACACTTACATAGAATAAGGAGGACTGTATTTTGTTCATCTAGTGCTCTGCACAGGACTAGGTGTTGTGGGCACGCAGTCAGTCCTCTGGATGGGGGTAGTCCCAGTTAATGATTTTCACATGACATTAAGTGAGAAGGTGGCCATAATTGGAATGCTTGGACTATGCTACTAAGTTTATTCTAACCATTTAAGTATTATTAACCATGCTGTCACAAACTGTAAATATAGTTACTAAGAGTATCAGATGGTCCTAAATGGTAACATCATCCAAGATACGGCATAATAAATGATGGAACCCTCAGTTATTTTATTTTCTGTAGTAAGGTGTATAAACGCTATTAATTTTCCCATGCTTTATATAGTAAACAGACTCTTTAATCCTGTGACTTGTATTCTGCTGTAAATCAATCTTTTAGATACAGGGAACTAATGGTGTAGTCAGTATTTTGAAATATCATTGCCTAGTGTTAGGTATGATTTCTCAGATATAAGTGGGCACATTTATTTTGAGGCTATGTTTTTAAATGACTGTTTTCAGACATTTATGCTTGGAAATTACTGGTTTTATCTACATTGTCTTGCTATTGTGTAAGGAAAACTATTTTGCAGGGATTTCATAGTGGTGGGAGCAAAAAATAGAAGATCTAATGCTTGGAGACAGCTTTTAGAAAATTGTTCTTGAAAAATATATTAATACATTCAAAGCAGAGTGATATAGTTGTGTCCTTTGCAAACTATGTATGTGTATCCCATTAAATTTTCTTAAGATTCTGAGGATTTGTGTGCCATTTGCCATTTGATAAATGATATCTTCTAGAAAGGGTTATAAAAGTCTGTTCTCCAATCTTCTTGTAAATGGTTTTTGTAAAACAGTTCATAAACAATCTAAGTGATATTCTATAACTGTAATGGATCACAATGCAAAAGTTTTATGCATGTCAAAATATGTTTTGAGTTTTACTCTTCAGACTTTAACACTTAGAATGCTGCCTCTTACTAAGTTTGGGAAGTATTAAAAAGGATTTCTTAGGATACTCTGTTCTCTGAGGTCAAGCTGACAACTGTCCTATGCATAGGAAAATGTTCCTCAGTAAAACTGGCTTTTTCAAGTGTACTAAAAGTCTTACTCAAAACTAAGAAGGTATTGCGGACTTAAATATTCAACCTCTACCAGTGCTGAAGCAGCACCATTGCAATTTTCTAGACAAATATATATTGGAAGTTAAGTTTTGTAACATATCCAGCCAAACTTCTTAAATGCAGCAGAATTTAGATGTCATTTATTCAAGTCTGAAATACTTAAAATATATATGATTCATTTGAATTTTCACTTTCCTGAATGTTACAGCAACTAACTTTCCTGCAACTAACTACACTATATCCAGGAAATAAACTGTACTTCATAGACATTTCCCAACATAAACCTTTTTAATTTTCTACATTCAGGATGATTTATAGTAACTGAGCTTTCTTCCAGTTACACTCTTAGTGTTGGTTTATTTACAGCTTGTCTCAAAAGATGCACTTCATCAGCAGAAATACATTGCTTATAAAGTCTTTTTTGATAATTATTGCATGTTGTGTATTCAAGCACCATTTTGTGGCTGTAGCAGATCTCAGGTGCACCGAGTTCTCTCTGATACCACAGAATGGTAAAATTCCTTACTGTCTTAAATACAAACGTGAAAGAAAATGTATGATTGTGAGTAGAAGTAAAGAGAAGTTAATTGAACTGCCTAAGAGAAAGGTAATGGCCCAAATAGGCATGCAGAAAACATAATGGTATTAACATAATAGGATTAAAAAAATTCCATTTTTGGCCAGCTTTTCAGGAGCTTTCTCATAATGGCAACCTTCACTAACATCTGCTCCTCTTGCTATTAATAGGTGAAGTGTGAAAATTCATCAACTAGAGTACTGTGTTGACAACTTAGCCCTAATCATAGTAATAAGCTTTTTCAACTAAAAATAAAAGATAAGATTATTTATTGTTGTAGATCATTGCAGCTGCATTATCTTTATTTGAAGTGTGTGGATTTACACTAGATTGAGATCAACAATGTGAGCTCCTGCTTCATTCTATGTATCTTCATTCTATGTATGTGTTAAGATCTTAAGAAGAGCAGACAAGAAAAACACTTTACCATTCCAAACATGGCAAATCATAATTGCTGCATTTTCTGTGCAAGGAAAGCTGCTGTCCACTTGAATTAGGATTTACTATGGCTGACCTGATCCCATTGATTTTTACAGGTTCTAACTTGGTACATGAAATGAAATGCTCTTCTTAAAACATTTATTTACTTACCAGTTACCATATATGTAAGTACATTTAAGTTGCTTTTGATATATTTTCATATTACCTACGGTCACTCTGGAGAACTGAGCTACATTGGAAGCTTACCATTGTAGGTGGAGTTTAGAGGAGTCTTCCTCTGCAAGCATATACAAAGAAAACTCCAGGAAAATGATATGTTTCAGTGCTTCTTTTGATTAAAGTAACATGGCGAATAATATATAGAGCAAAAACTGGTATACTGCTCTGAATCTCCGTTTTAGTTTGGCATATTAATTCCTGTCACTACTTAGAACATACATTTGCTAAACAGTCACTGACTTCATTCTAAATGGTTCATCTATTATTATGTTATCCTATTATCTTTTCTCTATATTACTGTACTGTGGATTCATTAAAAAGAAATGAGAAAATAGATACAATTTTAGGAAATCTTAATTCTTGTGGAAAGGACAGTTAGATAATATTAACATCCCCATTTTTGTTCATTCCAGGCCTGCATGAGGCAAACATTTGCGAAGGATATAATTCTTCTTCAAATAATAATAGAGAAGGAAAAAAAACTTCATAGCACTGCTGCTTATCTGTTCTATTGCCTGTGAGATCACAAATAAATTACGCAGACAAATAAACTCATTCAAGGTATCAGTCTTAGGAAAATCTTATTTTTGAAAGGTCGGTGGAAATTTCCAGCAATTGTTTCATTTTTTTTCCACATCTTCCCAAATATTTGTCTGTAAAAATTTGAATTTCACATCTTCATCTTTATTCAAGATTGCATTTTGTCAAATATTTAAATGGCTAATGCTGATTCAGTGCAGGTTTGAAATACTGTAATATGTTAAGCTGACAAAATACAGTCAAACTGTATAAAGTGTGAAGCACTTAAAAGATACATACCAGTTACTCAGGCTTGATAATCTTTAGTTGAATCTGTGTATTTTAATTTATCTACATTGAGCTTTAAAAGGCATACTTATGCCTTTGTTTTGCAAATATATACATGTGTTCATCTGAAGACGTCACGTAGATCAGTGCAGTTTATAAAGCTGATTGCCAGTTGATCAAATAAATCAAGTTCTAAGTTGATAGGCTTTATTATCTTCTCAAAGAAATAACAGAAATTGGAACGTATCTTGTGAAAGCTATTACATTTTTTCAGTAACTGTGGATGAAAATGGCAGGTAGGAAGAAGAAAGATGATTTTATTTATTTTTACTTCTGTTTATTTGTTTATTTTCCAGCACTTAGCATAGAAGTTTGCATAAAACTGTGGTGTCTGTGACTTGGTTAATAAAGTTGCTTTCTTGAATCTAAATGGGATCTGCAGCAAAGTCCTGGCTTTCCCAAAGCTGAAGACTAAGTACATCTGAAGTTATTCCCAGAAGTGTTAGTATTCAGTAAGAGTATTTAAGGGGAGACTTTTGTATTTTCAGATTTTTGCTTTATCTCAATGCAGAATCATTTCAATTGCAGGCAAACTTCAGTTTTAACATAGAAGTGTTTTCAATATTTATATTCAGGCAGAGGGTGATCACCTTGCACAATAATGTATTCAGTCAAATCGGAAACACAACTTTTTAAATCTGTGTGTTGTCATGAAGCAATCATATCTGTATTTTGTGTGATTATTTTGATGCTTTTTCAGTTCACTTCAGTGTGAGGGTGTCTCTTTTCAACATACTGCAGCACTTCACTAATTCAGTAGTTGTTTTCTCGATAGCAGTGCACTCATAGCAATGGAACTACACAGACTACTATTCTCAGCCAACTATATGATTTATTATGCCTCTAGGTGGAGATTTGTCTTTACTCAGACCAAATCAGTATCTAACTCTCAGATAAATGCATCCCAACTGAATTGCAACAGAAGTAAATAACTACCATTTATGTCACCTAATAGGCAAAGATTCTGTGAGTATTAGGTCTAAGAAAGGAAATAACATTTGTGCACATGCGTATCAGAAGTTTTAATATAGCGTATCTTTAAATTTTGTATATATAAAATCATTCTATTTTATACGTGCAAAAAAAAGTTGTGGAAAATGCGCTGTTTGCACATTTTCAGCATTAAAAATATCTATTAACTCCCGTTGTTCTTTAGTCAGCATTCTGTCTTACACATTTCTTCTATGTGGAGTTTGAACTTTGATTTTTCAATAGATTGGAACTTTGTAAGTACTAAGATTTCAGTGTTCCTTTTTTTTAAGATGAGGTTTTTTGTTTTTCTTTCAGAAAATATAAGTTAAATTTTGGTTCTAAGATTTTTCCTTCTATTAATCATATATGTAATCATTTTCACTTATATGTATGTATGTAGTTTTAAATGTATAGATGGTTACATTCAGTTGTGCTAAATTTTTAAGTTGAACAATTTTTGCTGATTTTATTTTGCTGATAATTAAATTTGGTGGTTTTTATTTGAATAGTCATTAGCTTGCAAGGCCACAATAACATCACATGGAGCATAATTATTTTCATTGTTATTTGAGTACCTAGGTTATAAATGAAAATCTTCTTTCGTTCCCACATTGACATCAGTCTCACTGTATTTCACTTGCTCTTGAAGTTTAGTCAGCATTTAAGTATGCTTATTTATAATGTCAAAATCTAAGTACCTTATTCCTACATATAAATTAAGCTATATTGCTATAAGGTTCTTAACAGTCTACATATGGGACAGTTATGCATTGAGATTGTCATGCTCATGGGTATGTCATGAGTAAGTGTCAAGAGTAGAAAAAAAGCACAGTCATGTAAAACCTTGGTCTGTTGGCTAAGCAAGCTTTCTTACTAACAGACAATCTGAATTATAAACCTAGACGCTGTCTGTCAATAGTAATTAAATTAGTCAGCATATGAAATTCTGTTCAATGTGGATTTTTTCCAAGACTGTGTGGCTGCATTCAGATTTTAATTAGCTGGATGCTATTTTGACCTTATTCAAAAGCTTTTTTGTCAGGCTAATAATCATTGTCTCCTTGTCCCTCTTTATCAAGGTGACTTGCTTGAAAAGAAATCACAATATTATTCAACTTCATGGGCAACTATGTTAATTATCTCAAATTATTTAGATACATTCTCATATGCTTCTTAAAGACAAAAAGTTAAATTTGCATGGAAGTCTAATTTAATTATAATAGATGAGAAATATAAAGTAATGTCTGTGATTCAATCGATTTTCCTTTCTGTTATGGAGGATCTGTGGATTATGAGTGAAATGTTGGTGTTTTTAACCTTGAGCTCTCTGTTGTTGTCATTTCATTCGAACTACAAATTAAAAAGATTTTCGTGTATGTGGACATGTAGGCATATTAAAAGAAGCGGTGTTTGATACTAGTCATAAACACTATTTCTTTTCTAAGATAGTGGTATTTCAAAGCTGGTGAATATAAGCAATCAGTCTTCACGTAATTCTAAGCTCTTTCTTGTCAAATGGGATTTCCTTTCAGAAGGTTTTAGTACTTAATTCCCATCTGCTGTGTTCAGCAGTTACTGAAGCATCCCCTTTCTACATAATTGTTTTGTTCTTCTCAAGTGTCATAAGGTCTTTAACGGATTAAATGCAACCCCAAGTTCACATTGTGAAGAAATCACCCTTAATGAATAATTTCCCACCTTTACAGTGTTTTTTGCCCTTTCCTTATGTTCATGTACACATCATATGCTTGATCCTTATGCTTGTCAACATGACAAGTAATCTGTAATGGAGAAAGTTTGAATAACCAAACAACATTAAAGTGATACATTAGTTGTTTTGTATACCTGTATCAGGATATATTTATTTTGATATGCAGTTATCTTGGGCATAATAATGTAAGTATTCCATTACACAGGCAATATTAACTAATCACGGGCTTTCAGCAATCATCATTCTTTTCTTTTTCTTTTTTCTCCTGGCTTTGCTTTTGTTGTTTTGGTGTGGTTTTATTTTTGTTGTTTGTTTGTTCTGTTTTTTTTCCCTAGACTACTGTTCAGTTTTGAATATGTATTTTAACTAAGTTGTCAAAAAATCCAAAACTTCTTTTTCAGAAAAGGAAAAGAATTGCCTAGGGCTGCTTTACCTAACACACATCCATACTGCTTTAACAAGAACACATCAGAATTTGACTGCTATATTCTTGAAGTTAAAAAAATGACTGTTGAGACCTGTTTACTTCTAACTATATCTTTCTTCAGAGCCATGGAAGAACCACTAATTCAATCCCAGCAAAATGACATTAAACAATTGAAGTAACCTGTTATATGTCAGCTGCTCCCAAAGTGATGTCTTCTATCTTATTGTGCCAGCCCAAAATGTCAGAGACAGATGCTGGTGATATGACAGTAGAATTCAGACCTTCCCACCAATATTCCATTACATTTTGTTGCAATGTGAAACATGGCAACCGAGGGGCAGTTTCACAAAATGGCATCTGATATGGGAGTGTGTATGGAGCAATGGTATGCTATTGAAATACTCCCTGTGGAAAAAATGGCTGCCATTGACACTGAACCTTTTGAACATTGATGGCAACCAGTGGAGATATATTTGATTCTACAATTCTAAGATGTTCCCTTGAACTTGGAAACATTTACAGAATTGATGCTTCACGTCATACTGTTCCCAACAAAATTTAATGAGTCGATATTTTTGTGTATCATTATTATGGTAGGAGCATCTCATTCTGTTCCATCTTCATTTTTCTGTTAAAAAGAAACATTACTATCTTCAATATACTATGTTATCAACCCATTTTACTCATCGAGTTTAACTCTTTCTTGCTACAAAACAGAAACACAAATAATTATACACCAGACTTCAGTTTACTGCCAGACAACTTACCAACTACCACTGGAGATGTGCTATAAACTCAAGTTTACTGCACAGAAGTCATTAGGCCTAGAGAGCTGTGTTTGAGCTGTTTCAACAGAAAAATGAAATAAAATATCCCCCTATCTTTATAGCCATATAGAGTCACGCCAGGCCTAGGTTTGATGAAAGAATTTGAGTATGAAGGCAGCATAGAAATGTCAGTGCAGCAGGCTAATCATTTATATTATTAGATACTGAGATTTGCACCAAAATGTTGGTTTTATTTCAATGCTGTATTAGCTGATAACTTTAATGTAGGTTTCTGAGCCAAAGGGAAGAGTTAATGTTTGCACGAATAACTATAATCGGAGTGGAATAAACCAGCAATCCAATACTGCTAAATCCAGTAAATACCTTTCCAAAGGGCAGTGATTTGGAAATAGCAGTGCTCTGAAGTCAATGGAACATGTACAGCATTTCAGTGGTAAAACATTCCTAATGGTAGAGTCCTGATTCAACCAGCTTACCAGATGCTGAGAAAAAATTTACTTTTTTTCAGAAAATCTGAACAATTCTAATTGATCAGAAGTGACAAATTTGGAAGCTATATGCATATGCTTTAAGTATTGACAAGAGAAAGAATAACAGCTTCTTGCTCAAATAGAGGGTGGCCAGTTGCTATGGTATTTCTATATTATATATTCCTTTGATTTGCAGCAATTCTGTGTGGCAGATTTGTGTTTCTTCTGTGATTGCTGGCATGCAGCATGGCAGCAGATTCTTAATTTAATTCATTTGATTATGTTATACATTATGAAAATAGTGGAAGATGCTATGATTACATTTGGCATCCTTGCATTTGCCACATAAATTGGTGTATGTTCTGCTCAATCAGTGAAGATCTCTTCCAGTTCCTTAATTTGGGAGGCTTTGGCAGAAGATTTTTTTTACTTTCTAAATTCAGGCTGTTATTTATTAAGATTTATGAAGAGGGTTTAATCACTAATAATAAATTGAAAGTCAAAACCCACAATAGTCCTGCTTCATTCTCATAAAGGGAATATGTCAATTTCTCTCAAGGTAGAATAGTACTAGATTTTGAAATGTGTGTTAGTATATATAATTTATTCAGAACATTAAGTCAAAATGAAAAGCTAGCTACATAGCTTAAATCAACACAAGTATAAAATTAGATATTTTTGTTTGAAAAATAAGAGTAATACTCATGAAATTGCCATCTGTAGCATTTCTCTTTTCTCAGTAATTAGTAAAAGTTACACAGTCAGTTTAGTGGCTATGTTTATGAGAAGACAGACAAATATAAACAAGAGCATAATAGATCCAGTAAGATCTATTGACCCTTCAGAAAATCTCATCTGATAGCAGGATGTGACAGTATGATGGATATTTTCAAATACAAAAAAACAACAAACATACAAACAAACAAAAAAAACCCCCTTAATTGTACATGACAAATTAGATTGTCATTAAAGCATTTTATCTTATTTATTTATTTATTTTTCACTAGGTAGAAAACCTTTGAGCTAAAGTTCTATTTGCATATCTTCCAGGAATAGGCTGTAAGATAAAGCTGACTAAATTTGTACATTGGTTATTGAACCTGAAGTAAGTTCTTACATAAAAGCAATAAGTTAAATTACTTCAAGTGCATCACACTGTCAGGTAAGAATATAATTAAAACTTCAATAAATGCACAATTAAACACTTGATTGTGGCAGACATTTTCTTAATAATTGTCTGCACTTGACTAAAATATCTTGATTTCTGTAGTAAACTATTAAAAATGGATTTGGAGAGTCTGATTAGAGAATGAAATAAAACTTACAAAAATAAAAATATTTTCTGTTCTTTCTCAAATCAGTGTGTTGGGTAAAAGGAAAGAAGACATCCAGAATAGTAGACTTCAATCTTTTTTTTAAGAGCTTGACACTATAATGTTCTTGGTCAATTTTGTCTGATCTTCGGAGGATAAATGGATGACTGTTATTAGGAAATCTTTTTATGCCAAAAAATATTTGGGAGTTGTGAGGAAAGAGTAAGAACTTTGTCTTTGATGTCAAGAGCAAGAAGAACGTAATGAAACACCATGCTACAGGGTTAATTATAGGAACACAATAACTCTGGTCTCATTAATTTAGAAATATCACTGGTGAAGAAAGTCCTGAGAAGCTCTTGTCTTAGGTAAACCACCCGTGTGTGCAATCTGAAAAATGAAATGAAAATATAAGCTGTAATTGGTAACTGTGGTTATAAAATCTGACCTGTAATGCAAGGAAGTATCTGGTCATTAATGGTCAAGAATGATAAACTCAAATTGAGAAATGTACAATTCAAGACAAGAAATTATCAAGGAAAAGAATAAAACAACAAAAAATGCTATGATTTAGAGGTGTATAAATTCAGACAAGTTTGAGGAAAAAATGTGTCCTGGAGTAGCCTTCCATGTGGGAAAGCAGATCTCACATAGTTTAAGATGGAAATTCGTATGACTAGACTAGGTAGTCAAAAGATCCAGAGCTGTGTCCACAACTCTGCTTCATGATCTAAACTTCCACATCGTGTATGCAGTTTTTAATGCAACTGTCAAAAGTCTTTCCTTAATACCAGAAACAGTATGCGGGAGTTTCTGTAATGATGAATACATCTTAATTTTTATTCTTGATTTCCCTTTTTAATAAAGATAAATAAATACTGGAAGCATAGCCAAGAAGTAGCCTGTTAACAGGGTATAAGTAGTGCCTAACAATACCAGACTCAAAATATATTTAAATTTATAAGGCCTGTGACAGTTTTCTTCTTCAAATTCTTGGCTTGCAGTTTTAGATAGGCAGACGTCCCTCTTTAGCGTGAACTTTCTGCCTTCTTGTGTGCTGTATTAGCTTTTAACCAAATACACTGAAATTCAGGGGCAATTGCTACCTCAAAAGTAACTTGTTTTAAGTTTACATTTCTTTTTGCAAAATAAAATTCCAGTGCGGTAGGATCAGATTTTGTGAAGCTTATTGGTTGATACTCTATCCTTGGAGACTTTCAAGCTGAGGATGGATGAGGTTGAGTAAGGCCCCGGGCAGTCTGATCTAGCTGTGGATGTCCCTGTTCATTGTAGGGGAGTTGGACTAGATGGCATTCAGTGGTCCCCTACAACTCTAAGGATTCTATGATTGATTTTGTTGAAAATAAATACTCAGTTATAAACTGAATATGAAACTTTTGTTTGCTTTGGAAGAGTCAACCAATAAGGTGTGATTAATTTCAGATCATTACAGCTAAATACATTTGTTTGTTTGTTTTCCTCACTTGTTTTTATAATTTAAGGGAAATACTTGCACTGTCCCATCTGTCCTGGTTTAAATTTTGTGACGTTGTTGAGTTTTTCTTTGTTATCTCGCTTGATGCTATGTTTTGGCTTTGGGAGAAGGACAGTGTTCGTAACACACTGATGTTTTAGGTGTTGCTGAGCAATGGCTGCACAAAGCCAAATATATTTCAACTTCTTGTGATATCCTGATGGGGAGGGGGGCTGAGGGAGCACAAGGAGCTTTGAGGAGAGAGAACCAGGACAGCTGACCTAAACTGGCCAAAGAGTTAGTGCATACTAGATGACATCATGAAAAATAAACTATAAAATAGTAGCAAATAGGCCATGGGAATGTGCTACAGCTGCTGCTCAGGGTCTGGCTGGGCATTAGTAGGCAGGTAGTGAGCAATTGAATTGTGCATCACTTTGTTTGGATATATAAACTATTATAATTACTAATACTATTATTTTTTTCTTTTAACTTCTCAGTAAGTAGCTTTTTATTTCAATTTCTCTAGGAGGGGGGAGTGAGCAAGCAGCTGGTGCTGAGCTCCTGCCAGGTTAAATCAAAACATTTCCAGATGCTGAAACCTTTGGGGAATTTTAAGTAATCAGCAGCGATTGAGTACTTTAGAAACCTGAATTTTCTTACAACTGCCTTTTTTCAATTGCATTTTCCAGCTGATCTATCCAGAGCATGGACTGGTGGGGCCTCGCCTTAGTCCTTCCCTCTCAAAGCACTTGACATTTACATTTATTGAACTCCATGAAGTTTCTGTCAGTCTGTGATGAAATAAATTACAATTTACAGACATCAGTGTGAACTAAAGATATACCAACACTGGAACGAACCCACAGCGTTGACTGTTACTCTGTTATTGTAATCTTTGCTTGTGCAAACTGAATGTTAAGATAAATTTCTGGTTGTGATGCATAAAGATAAATAGAATTTTTGTCTTACTCAGTTTTACTTTTCTCTCTGTACAGTAGTGAAAACAATAAACCTTATCTTTCACTTCACATAGAATTATTAAATAATTTACACTTACGAAGATAAGTGTGCATGATTAATAAGTTAAGAAAGTATACGTTTGGAGTACTTTTAAAAGGTAAGTGGCTTTATTCCAAAACTAACTTTTATTTAAAAGATAGGAATCTGGGGCTTCTCCTCTGAAGTATGAATTCTCAATTGCTAGTAGTATTAAGTAGGTATTTAAACAGTTATTGTAACTGAGATAGTGCATTTTAGGAATGTTGGAATAATTTTTTTTTTTAATATGCTAATATATTTGTTCTTAAATATGAGAGCTGATCCAGAAGTGATGCCTTCTATCTGTGTTGGCCCACAGTGTCAGAGTTAGATGTTGGTGGTATGACAGTAGAAGTCAAACCTACCCACCAATATCCCATTATATTTTGTTGCCATGTGAAATGGCAACTGACATGGGAGTGCATATGAAGCAATGGTGTGCCATTGAAATCCTCCCTGTGGAAAAAATGGCTGCCATTGACATTCATCAATGCTTTCTGAACATTGTTGGAGACCAGACTGTGGATGTGAACACAGTGAGGCACTGGGTAGTACATTTCAGCAGCAACAACAGTAGTTCACCTCTGCTTGAGCTGATTTTTGCAAGGGCAGCATACATGCTTTTGTTCATTGCTGGCAAAAAATTTATAGCTACTGGTGATGACTGTGTTGGAAAACAGTGTTTTGTAGCCGATAATTTGCTCTGTCAGGTGGAACTATTGTACTTTTTATTGAAATTTTCATGGAAACAAATAGAAGGCATTACTTTCAGAGCAACCTATGTAGGTTTTGTGTAGTTGTTTTTTTTTTATTTTTATTTTTGTATTCTCAAACAAGTTGACCAGCTAACATCTGGCATTTTTGCACTCAAAAACACTCTCAAACATCTCTGTATATAATCCATTATTCGTTATTTTTTTACACACAGGAGGCAACCAGTTGGCTTTTAACCATGAATATCAGCTAAACCCAGCTTATTTGGATTACAGAGAAGCTTTGTGTTTCCACAAAAAAAATCTTACATTCTTCCACCTTTCCTGAAAAGAACAGTTATGCTTAGCATTTCCCTTTGCTAGAACAAGCTAATCCTCATTTTACTTTTCTTTTGTTTGTTTTCTTTCCACCACAGGAGTCATCAGGACTGCCTTGCATAACATGGACAGGGAAGCCAGAGAGCATTATTCCGTTGTCATTCAAGCCAAAGATATGGCTGGGCAGGTCGGAGGGCTGTCAGGGTCAACAACAGTAAATATCACACTCACTGATGTCAACGACAATCCACCCAGGTTTCCTCAGAGTATGTACATTTTCAGTATAAATTTTGTTTTGAAAATTGTGTTGATTATCAGTGAATTAGGAAGCTATTAGTGAAATCAATTAAAATTCAAATTCATGGGGAAAAGGCAACTGAGGAAGTGTATGATTTCACCAATACTGTTTTTCCTAATTGTTTAAATTATCTCCTGATTTCATATGAAGCACAGGTATGGCACAACTGAAATACTGGAACCAATGAAGATTTCTTTCAATTAAACACTGAGAGAGATGAGAGACAAGTAAATACTCTTGTAGCACGTGGGTTGTTATCCAGTCTTTTCTGTTAATCCATGGTACAAAAAAACCCAAAAAGTAACACATTCAAAGTTCAGTTCTGTCATGCGTTTGGCTGTTTCCATATACATATATCATTTTCCTTCTTCTGTCTCCTTTTCTGAACTCTTGCAAACTCTTAAGATCACTTTTTATATTATGGACAATCAAAACCTAAGCTGTTCACAATTGATGAACTACAGCGAAGTCTGTCCTTCTCTGAGTTAAATGATTTGTCAGTGTTTATGTCAAACTGAATAGTCTTGTATTCATGTATGTAAAAGTATATGGCAGAGTACTCTCATTAGAAAATCTCGGTGTGAACACTAATAGGAAGCTCGTTTTTTTATCCAGATAGTTTGTGTACACTGATCTGACACAATATCTGGGGCCAGGTAAGTACTCAGAATTTGGTTGACAACTTATTTGAAAGTCTGGCAGAATGAAATTGCATAGCAAAACCTACTCCCTTTGCCGATTGGCTCAGGGCCAACAAGAATGTTGTAATCTGGACTCAGACACTGCATGAGCCCTTGTATAACATAATGGAATTGTAGCTGTAGGTGCATCCACTGGGAAATACATTACGCTATTTGAATGAGGAAATTTATAAACAATAGACGAGATCAAAAAGCTCCAGGGAAAAACAAAGTTCCCTGGCAGTACACATTATGTAAAATGTGGATAAGCTGTAAGAAAGCTCATTAAAAGTGTTAGAAAAGAGTGGGTTTTTTTGGTGCCTTGCAAGTGTGCACACACATGCGAGGCTTTTGAAAACAACGTTCAATAAAGTATATTTGGTTTTAGTTTTCACAAAATTGTCATGCTCTGAGCTCTGTTTAGTAATTTCAAACTTTTGGAAAGACAGAAGGAAGACCATAATCTCTGGTCAAATAAAATAAATTTGTTAAAGTACAGAAAGAGTCCTAGGTTTTCTGCAAATTCAGGAACAAGTGGATCCCTGTGTCTGGTCCCTTTTATTTTGAGCAGAAAGTTTTGGCAAGCTGACGTGCAGAAGTGTATATTAGAACACATATTTCTTAATTTGTATTAGTATTTTATAAGAAATTGAGGAAATATAAAATCTTCAGATTATCTTCTATACGATTTAAGGAAATACAGTAATTGCATAAAATATTTTCAAAAACTACAAAACAGAATTTCTCTTTTAGAGAAAAAACATTATTTAATAAAACAGGGTAAAAACCCTGTGTTTTTACATGTATCATTTTTTACCAGAAAATATTAATCCTGAAACAGCTATTGTTGGTTACAAACATTTATCTTTCCTTACACAGAACTAGCGTACCACAACTTTGATTGTAACATTACTTTTCTACTTCTTGTCAATGAGTGTAGATGAAAGCTGTTATAAAAGAAGGGAAGCTGTATGTTAGTAATAAAGAATCAAAGCACACATTGTCTAAAATTAGCCCATTTTACCATCATGAATTATTGCAATAATGCATGAATGTTACCGTAATAAAAATAACGTCATTGTTTATTTTTCTTCTCCTTTATTCGTATGTTTTTCAGTTAAATTTATCTTCAATTTCCTTATTAGATGGAATACTAAATGACACTTACTGAGGTTTGTCACATTCAGAATTTAACTCAAGGGAAGTACTAACAAAAACTATATGTTTCAAGTGTATAAATCTTGGGACATGCAGAGACTCAGCCAAACCACAGATTCTCTTTTGGTTAGTTTTCTTTTTTTCTGTTGCCGTACTTGTGAGTTATGAATCTGACTGTAACTGTAGGAATATTTTACTTCAGTTCAAGCAAGGAAGCATGTCTGATTGGTGTTTCTGTTAGTTTAAAAGGTCTGTCTTTCTGGTCGTGTAGATAACTGTTCCTGCATATGGACTAAGGTATGCTAGATTTTGTCCTTTGTAAATAAACTCCCTGAAAAAACTAATTAAAACTTGAAATATATATGTATATATATGTGTTTATATGGATTTACTTTATTTTTTCTGTACTCATTCAAAATATAGCTGTTTTTCTTTCAAAGAAATTACTAGTGAAAGAACTACAGTGTTCCAAAATAACAAAAAATTATGAAGTTTACAAGACTTTTCTGCGTAAACTTATCAGTGTGATGATTGCAGTTCTGAAATAGAAATGAATAGATGGTAATAGTAATCTCTGATAAGATTATTATAATAATATCTGGTAAGATAAGATTCATATCTGAAAAATTCTGTTTGCAAAACAGGGTGTTATTTGTCAGAAGTAGGCAAGAGATTGTGACTTCATCAGAATCATGAACTGAATCTTCAAATGCATTTTGCTCTTCAACTACTTATTGCACTTGTACAATTCTAATTTATTCTTCCTTTATCACCACAAGTTTCTTTATTTTTTCTTTTTTTTTTTTAGAGAGTCTATTTATACATGAACTAGCTATGTAATGTAAGCTGGCAGACAGCATTCTGCATGGGAAGGTCTTTTCAATAATCAGCATCACTCAATTCTTGTTAGTTTTAGCATTGATGGACCCATTCAGCTAATAGTTGAAGGCACAAATTTCGTAGTCATGAATCTACTTCAGTAATCCGTTAATAAATGTTTGTCTACTGATGACACAGTGTCATCAAACTTGATTTACATAAGAATTTTCTGTATACTTTATTTTGTTAATTCTCTTTGGTCTTGCTTAGGATGAATAGATTCGACATGTTTTGCTTTCTTTAGGATGAATACATTCTGATTGCATCAAGATCATCACACTAGGCATATGCTTCCACTGACATGTTTTGTACATCAAATGCTAATGACTACAGTCCTGTTAGTGTGTAGGAAATATGTAGTATTACGTCTTCAGCCCAGTTTTACAAGAAAATGACTTCCTGATTCTCCATTTGTAGATTTTCTTCTTTCATAAATCTAACTCTGTTCTTTAGGATATAGGTGGAATTTAAGAATAACTCATGAAAGAAACCATTTTTATAAAGCTTGATTGTTGAAGCTTCATCATGTCATAGCAGTCTATAAAAATAATGTGAAATTATGTATATGCAAAATTTGTTTTACCTCATTTTTTTTTACAGTGTCATTTTATAACATAGAATCATGGAATCAGAATCACAGAATTATAGAATAGCTTGGGTTGGAAGGAAACTCAAGGATCATCAAGTTCTAACTTCTCTGCCACTGGCAAGGTTGTCAGCTACTAGATCAAATACTAGATCAGGTTCCTCAAAGTCCCATCAAATTTGGCCTTAAACACTTCCAGGGACATGGCATCCAACACCTCTCTGTGCAGCCTGTTCCAGCATCTCACTACTCTCTCAGTATGACACTTCCCTGTGAAATCTAAACTAAATCTCACTTTCTTTAGTTTAAAGCCATTCTCTTGTTCTGTTACTATCTATCAATGAAAAAAGTTGATTTATCTCATGTTTATAAACTTCTTTTAAATATTGGAAGGCTGCAATGAGGTCTGTCCACAACCTTCTTTTTTTCCAGGCTGAACAAGCCTAGTTCCTTCAGCCTATCTTCATAGGAGAGGTGCTCTAACCCTTGGATCATATTTATGGCCCTTCTCTGGACCCTTTCCAAGACATGCATACATTTCCTATGCTGAGGGACCCAGACTTGGACACAGTACTCCAGCTGGGGCCTCATGGGGACAGAATAAAAAGGGACAAACAACTTCTCTTGCCCTGCTGGCCATCCCTCTTCTGATGGAACCCAGGATACCATTGGCTTTTCGAGTTACAAGCACGTACTGCTGGCTCATGTTGAGTTTTTCGTCTGCCAGAATCCCTAAGTCCTTCTCTGCAGGGCTACTCTTGATGAGTTCTTCTCCCAGTTTGTATATATATCTGAGATTGCCTCAGACCAAGTGCAAAACCTTTCACTTTGCTTTATTGAACTACATTAGTTTCACAAGGGCCCACCTTTTCAAGTTTATCAAGTCGTCTTTGAATGGCATCCCTAATGTTGAGTCCAGCAATGAATTGGTGTCCAGAGAGTATTATCATAGAATCACCAAAGTTGGAAAAGACCTACAAGATCATCCAGTCCAACTGTCCACCTGTCTCCAGTCATTCTCACTAAACCACGTTCCTCAACACAATGTCTAAATGTTCCTTGAGTACCTCCAGGGTCCGTAACTCTACCACCTCCCTGGGCAGCCCATTCCAGCACCTGACCACTCTTTCCAAGAAGTATTTCCTAACATTCAGTCTGAATCACCCCTAGCGCAACTTGAAGCCATTCCCTTTCGTCCTATCACTAGTTACAAGAGAGAAGAAATTTCTTATTTCTATGTTCCACACATGAGCTTTTTGTAGTACCATATTTAGCACTTCTTTCCAGGTGGTTCATAATTCGAGGCATGTTTTTTAAAAGTCATAGTTTACATGTTTTGTTCAAGAAAGCTTCAAGTCTTGACATTACCAACATTTTTCCATGCATTTTCCATCTTTAAAGAAATCTAAATGGTAAAATGCATTTGATTGTATTTTCCTGTCTAATATTTAAAGAACACTCTTCTTTCCTATAATTTAAACAAAATCAGGTGCAGAAACAGCTCTTTGTATAAGTGGTGTACTCAAGTAGCCTGATGTGCATGATCAGTCTTCTAGAAGACCATTATTAATCTCTCAATGGAAGATTAAGTTCTTTCTGTACACTTCATAGAGAAAAGTATGTATTTGTAGGTGGTAGAGAAACACAGCTGTATTGATTTATTTTAGGCTTGAGACAGGTTGAAATCAAATGTAGCTTCTTTTATTTTAATTCTGTTTTGTAAATTAAATCATTACAAGAAGATTTAACAGGTAGCGTCTCATGAGAAAAACTAAGGCTTCCATTTTGCTATGTTAATATTTAGATATTGTTAATATCTCTGTTAATACTGAAATTTTTCTGCATAAATGTATTCTTTCCCAACATGCTAATCTCAGCTTAATCTAGAATATTTTAATGTATTACTTAAGTAGTCATAAATAACAGGTGAACTTTGATACTAAAAAAAAAAACACTAGAAGTAAATGCTTATAACCTAGAAGTTTAAGTTTTAGTGTTGATAAGACATAAACAGTAATTCAACATGTGCTTTTGAAAGCACAATGGTGTCTACATAAATTAGATTTTTAGTTCTTTGCAAAATGAAAGAAAAGTAGCAAGATTTTATTTTGATAAGGTTGCTGGTAGGACTGTGTTTCAGGTTACTGTAAAATTCTGACAACACAAACATGGGGAATGCACATTTTAGGATTTACTATGAAAATTTGGGATTAGCTATTAAAATTGGATGTAGTACATATTTGCATTATAGTCACATGGCATAATTCTGGTGCTAACAATTATTTTGCTTCTCTCCTAAAGCTAGAGAACAATTTCAGTTAACTGTTTTTATAAAATTCTCCTCTAACAAGAATTCATGAAATTTGACAACACATTTTTATAGACTTCAAATATAAAAGGAATCTTGGGTGGGGTAGAAGTATGTTTACATCAAAGTCTGGTTAAATATTTGTGGAGAATATAAGTTCAGTATGGTGAGCTTTAATGCCAACTATGTGCCACAACTTTATATCTAAAAGCTAGCACTGCTTTTTTTTTTATTTCACTTCAGAGGTATCGTATATGGGGATTTCTGTATACAAGATAGATTATGCAATACATGTGTCATACATACATAATCAACAAAAACATTATGAAATACTCTGAAGTCATTTTCATGTTTGAGGCATTAATGGTTTGGAGAGTTAAGCAAGTTCTTGTTTGTATACTCAGTGGAGAAATGGAAATAAGACTGCACAATTTTAAGGGATGTTCTTCAGAGGTACCTTAATTTTCATGCTTTTCATGAAGTTAAGCCCAAATGAGAGTAGAATCCAGGCTGTGCTAATGCCAGGAATTAAAAAAAAGAACCTCCACTACCAACAAACAATAAACCTTATTCAAACTGTACCTTGGATAAACAAATAGCATCAGGCCAAATATTTACTTATTTTTTTCTGGCAGCCCAGTATTATGTCTGTCCTCCCTTCCTTTATTAAAGGAGGTTATTCTTGAACTGTTCCACAGAACATTACAAACTAGAAAGGTAGTTCATATTTATCAGGAAAATTGATTAATAAATAGAATGAATAATGTACTTGTTGAGTTGCTGTATATACTGTTATATTACTTTTTTTAAGAGATTCAGACAAATAAATAGTATTTCTGAGAGTAAAACGTTATTAAAGGTTGCCTGTAGGCAAACTGAAGTGGGAAGTAAATCATTTTACAAATCAATAAGTTGTTTCTGTACTGTAATGACAGATAAACCATATAGTTTATTGAAAGAAATCTCTTGCTGTATTTGAACAGTGTTTTAATTAGCATAGATTAAAGCCTTGTGTAGTAGTGTGACTATCCTTTACAATACATTAAAAGGATAATAGTGTTAAATTAATGATCCATGTGAATGCATCTGTCTGAACATTGACATTAAAACGAGGAACCAAATCAGCCACTTCAGAATCATTATCTACAAGCCACCAAGAAGGCCTCCTAAAGCATCATAGAATATCCCCAAGACTCTTTGAAATTCCTTCTTTATAGAAACTGCTGGAAGCCTCTGATGCTAGGAGTGTGGGAACAATCTGTTCAACACAGGCAGGTTTTTTGAAACAGTTTTGATACAGAGCAGGGTCTGATCCTTAGCAGTTTTAATTTTTTATTTTTTTAAAGGAACTGATATAGGCTCATAGCTTGTGGTAACGAATCATGAATTCGTGGTATACTCATCCCACAAACCTTTTGTTTTGACTTGCACTATCAGAATGTAGCTCATGCCCAAGGAAATGTTGTTATGACACTGGTTCATTCCTCTACTCTCCAGTTAGTTTGCAACTATTTAGTGATTAGAAAGAACGTTTCTGATTTCCACCTGTGGTTAAAATTTACTTTTTTATATATCTTACCTTCATCTTGCTGAATCTTAACCTGTTCTGTGTTGTTTTTAGATAATATTGTTTGTAATTATCAAGTGGCTCACTTCAGTATGACATACATTCAAGCTGTCTATGTGAAGCAGTGGTTAAATTGTCTTTTCTGACTTCATAATCCAGCAGTTTTAATTTTCATCTGTTTTAATTCCATTTTTTATTTATTTATTTGTTTGTTTGTTTCAAAACATTTCCATTCTACAAATACTGACAGGTAACTAATGAGTGAGTGATTCCAGATGCTTATTTTACATGAGAACTTAGAATTTCAGAATGTTTGAAGTCGGTATCAGTAACATGGTTTTCTGAAACAGATGGCTAACACTTAGAGTATGATTATAAAGCAAAGTGTAGTGTTGTGTGGATATGTTTGAACTAGCTTGACTGTTTGGAAGTCTCTAATTAGTTCACCCTATCATATGGAATATAACACTCCCAGTTGCTGAAGTGTCTTGGTTATGTAACATAATCCGTATGGCCTTACTCTTTTCTTTTTTGGAATACATTAGTCTCAGAGAGATAAAGTGTCAAAAGATAGCATTTCTTGTTTGTTTTTTGTTTGTTTGTTTGTTTGTTTGTTTTGAGAGAGGGGGGGTGTTAATTTTTGATTTTATTTTACTTTTTTAACAATAAGCGAATTCCAAAATGAATCCCGTCTCATCACTATAATTTTATGTGCAAAGTAAAGCAACTAGCAGTGTGAAAATGTCATCTATATGCATGAAACACTGCAGTAGAATTCAGTGAAGTGCATTTATATAAAAATTAGTGAGGATGGCTTGTATATGCATATCAAAGAACCTGCTGTGCATTTTAATTGAATCAACAACTGAGCAGAAATTTTCTCATTGCATGAGAGTTGCCATTTTATAATTGGTGTGGTAAGTTTAAATTTTTCGGTTATCCTGCTGGAGATTTCTTGTTTCCCTTGAGATTTAGTTGATTTGGTATTTTCTTTTCTCTTCTCTTCTCTTCTCTTCTCTTCTCTTCTCTTCTCTTCTCTTCTCTTCTCTTCTCTTCTCTTCTCTTCTCTTCTCTTCTCTTCTCTTCTCCTTTTCTTCTCTTTTCTTTCTTCTCTTTTCTTTCTTCTCTTTTCTTTCCTCTTTTCTTTTTTTTTCTTTTTTTTTTCTCATTCCCTTTGCAGTTGAAACTTCTGTAGATTTGTAGGTTTCTTCTTCACTGATCAGTGTTTTTCTGCCGTAATGCACGTGTAGTCATAAAATCACAGAGTCTCTGGATTCATTTTAAAACTCGCCTTTCTATTTGCTTACTGAAACACATCTGCGGTAATATTATCTGGTTTAAACCCAGTAAATTGTAACAATGTGTTAGCTTTGTTATTTAGAATATTCTGATCCAGTCTCTAGTGCCTCAGTGTTTCACTGTTGCAGTCAGTATTGCAGAATGCTTTAAGTTAGAAGAAGTTCTAGAGTTTCAGAAGATATATAGTAACTGAAGTTGACTTTCTGCCATTTTTGTCTGTGTTGAAGGTTGACATGTGATGCAAACTCTAGATGGTTAAAAGGGTCATAAAAGAGAGATTTGTGGAGTTTTTTTTTGTATGTGGATACCTTCTATTGAAAAAACATGACTTCAACATCCCTGCTGTGTTACAGTGCTAATATTACTGGATAAAATGTCTTTAAGCCATTTCACTGGCCTAGTTTCAGATTGAAATTGAGTTTTACATAATTGCATCTTGGCTATATATGACTTTTTTCTCCTTTTAGCACCTTTGTGTTACAATGGCAACTTTGTACCTGTCATAAAATTTAATCCAAAATGATACTGGCAGTTAAGAAATTTATCATCCAAAGAATTTATTTTCCAATGATTAACATAAAAACACTGAAAGTTGTTATGGTGTTTTTTATAGACACTATTCTGTAATTCATTTATATATCCATTATGTTCATTTTCCTTTACTTTGGATACCAAGGGAAAAATGTGTTCAAAGGGGCAATAATGGTAAAGCATTAGGAATTCATTACATTTTTCTGTTGAAAAAAAAAAAATGTTGATACAAAGTTACTAAGACAGCTGATCAAATTTCAGGAAAACAAATTGTTAATACGGTATACAAAGTTTTTTCCAGTAGAAAAGTGTTCCTGAACTTATTCCTTTGATGGCAAATTAATGAAGATATAAATATATATATATTGACTTTTAAAAATGCTGTAAAAATCCTGTAAGTAAACTTCAGGGTTAATTTCTGTGGTATGTGATGAGAAGCAAAAAGAGCTGTAAAAAAAACCAAAACAGACACTGCATTAGGTCATTTGGATTTTGAGTTAAAGTATCCTATGAAAGAGTTTGCATTTGGATTCTTTGGGGAATATAAATAAGCTCATAGGTTTATTTGTCAACTTTCCATATGAAGTAATGTCCCATTTTCATAGACATGCATTAGGCACATAATGGTTCTTTAATTTATTTTGGCTACAAAATGTCTGAGTTGTTTTTTATTTTTTTTATTTATTTATTTTTTTCCCTCAGAACATTATCAGCTCTATGTCCCTGAATCAGCTCAGGTTGGATCAGCAGTTGGCAAAATCAAGGCAAATGATGCAGACACTGGCTCAAATGCTGACATGAAGTACACAATTATAAATGGTGATGGTGCTGGGGTGTTCTCCATATCCACTGACAAAGAAACACGGGAAGGAATTCTTTCCCTGAAGAAGGTAAGCAGCAGACATTAAAAGTTCCCAGCGCATGTCATTAAAAATGTTATGTTGAATGTCAAATAAGCAGGTGCTGTAATTAAGATATTTGTTTTACTATGTTTCTCTATTGTACCTTTAACTTCAGCTGTGTAGGCATATCTGTAGTGCTTGCTAGAACACCTTAAACTTTTGCAGAGAATGCAGGGAGAAAAAAATTCAAGGACAGATGCATTTATATATTTTGTATTTTTGTTGTTGTTGTTTTGCTTGTTTTAAATTTTATTTTCTTTTAAATGGTCATAACTAGCATTTGTAAGTGAATTGTTTATTAAAATTATTTTAATCTTGCTGAGGTTTTACTCATTAAATTTCCTTGAAAAAAAAGAAAATTGAAATTTGGATTTAAGTTATACTGAACTGCATGAAATTTGATATGGAAAGATTACCTATGGAAATGAATGTATACTTAAGTTTATGTATACTTTTATTGCTTAAATTTCTTGCTAGCTGGCTATCGTGTCAAGTATTGTGCATTGTATAGTACAGACATTAACTTACAAAGACTCAAAACTTTAGTGTCCTAACCATCACACTGTTGCCATATATGTGAATTTCCTGCATTTTAATTTGTATATTTAGACTACTGTTCATAAAATGTTCTTGCCATTTAAGTTCATTCTTAACTGAATTCCATACCCAAATATAATTCCACAGATAATTTCATCTGTGTATTAAACTCTTTGAAATGAGTTCATAGAGAATATTTCCTGAAGTATTTGCATAGTTCTGCTAATTTTCTATGGTTACACTTAAATTTACTTTTATAATAGGGCAGAAAGTTGAGTTATTATTTATTTATTTTCAGAACATTTCCAACATGGGGAAATCCTTTCTTGTTTTTTTTTTTTCATTTTGACTAAGACATTAATTAGCAATTCTCACATGGCTTTGTTGTTACTGTTTTTAGGCATTGATTATATTCATGTGCCCTAAAAAATAGAAGTTTATTTACATTTGCATTTAGCGTATATATATTCTGCTCCTGACTAAAGCTAGGATGAATGAAAACCAGAACCTCTGAAAGAGGAACTGTGAGAAAACAGCAAATAAATAAATAAAAATATTGTAATGAATGTTGGGTTTCTTTTACGTCTGATACATATGCATACATTTGTAATGGGAATAAATGTTATTTTCATCATTTATAATGATTTAAAAATTGTTTCTTTCTCTCTCAGAATCGTAAAAAGCTTTAATTTGGTGTATTTTAGCCTTTTGGCCATAAAAATAAAGCTCTTAACTGTTATAAATCAATGAAATTTATGGCAACCTTGATGGAGGTAATGCTATAATCTGTTATTGCTTCCTCACAATGAGCATTGTTCTCTGCTTAAAAGTTCACCATGCCTATTGTTCATTACACACAAGAGATGCATATTAAGAACATTAAGAAAAAAGGAGGAATTTGCAACAGAACAAAGGAGTCCATACATCAAATGTGTAAAATCTCATTTCTTAGTGCTGTTGATAGACATATCACTGTGTTTTAGAATATGACACAAGCATATGTTTCCTTTACGTACACATGACAGTAATTTGTGTCCCATTCTCATCACGACAAGAAAGGGTACATTTTACTGGGTTAGTATTTAATGTCAGCTGGACACAAATGTAGCACTTAACAATTCAGAGGCTGGTGTGGAATAGTTCTGTTCCTCAGAAAAACAAAGAAACAAAACAAAAAACAAAAACCTTACTATTTCCCTGAAGAGTACAGTACAGAAAGGTAATCTCATATTTTAAATTTTGGTTTTTTTCCCTCAGACTTTGTATGCAGTTTAATAAGTATTGTTTATAATGTGCACTATATTTACTTTTCACTTAGATTGTTTTTGAAGTTAAGTGAATTTAATAATCTATCTGAAACAAATAATCTCCACTAAGAATAGGATTGGTTTTGTACACCAAATGCCAATGACAACAGTAGAACAAAGTGATTTGTCCTCTTTCTAATACTTTTCTGGAAGAATATATGTTAGACACATCAGAAAAGCCAGAAGGAAATGTACTATTGTGACTCTATATCTGAAGTTTTCCTTAGATCATTATAAAGTTTCTCTTGTTTGAGGTTCTAATGCAAAAATCAGATTTCTCATTGCCTCCATGACCCATATACATGCCTCATTCAATTCTGTGTTTAAGTGGGAGACTGGAAAAACCTTAACAAAATACAATGAAATCCATAACTTGCCTGTATCCTTCAGAGTCAGCACATTCTCCGCTGTTGTGACATCTGGAGAAGTGTGATCAGACTATGCTGATCGGCAAGGATCATTTAGATTTCACAGGAAAAAAAAGAAAAAGGAAAAAAAACAACAGTCTCAACAACCCAAGTATCTTTTATATTTATATAGTGAGACCAGAAATCTTAAGAAATAGCTATTCACTTTTCATGAAATTCTATTATTCCCTTTTGGACTCTGGTATTATGGATGTATATTTCATTCTAATTAACATTTATTTCCAGTTAGTCCTGTGAGTGTTTACTTGGGCTACATGTAGTAATTTCGATTGGGCTGAAAAATACTGAAAAATCTGAATAACAGCTGAATACATACTAAATTTGTGCAGGTAATTGTCTTAAATATATACTATTCTTTGAGAAAAAAAGTAACGTGAACAAAAATTCTGTTTAAGTCCACCTGAAATTTAAATGTTATGTTTTATTTTTAGGAAAGAGGTAATGATCTTAAGTTTTTGACAATTTTTAAGTAAGTACAGAAATTATTACATAGATTTTGAGTTAGTACAAGGGTGGAATCTCTAATTTTATAGCTGCAGCTGATGTCTGAGATAGGTGGCCGAAATGCAAGGCTTCTCCATGAGTTTAATGAGGACTGCTTTACACATTGAGTGAATATGTTTCCAATTTACATTTGAGTATTTGTTTCTTTTGGGGAGAGAAAGGGGGCAGAAAGAACAGAACCACATCTTTCAGTGTGATTAGTTGTAGATAAATGAACCCTTCTGTAAATCTGATGGGGCAGTAGAAATAATTTCTTAGTAATGCTAATAATCTGTATTTACTATTTTTATGCCAAAACTCTTACCAAATTGCAGTAGTTCAGATATTTAAAACCAAATTTTGTTATTAATATATCAAATAAAAAAGAAAAGCAAAACAAACAAAAAAGAAACAAAGCCAACCTTCTACTGCTGAACAGCACAGATTACATGAAACAGTAGATAAGCAAACTTTTTAGCACAGCATTAAACAAGCTGTAAATGTAAAATGTCAGTTTTAATACAGTGTTTTAAGCAGTATTCCAACAAAATAAAATTATGTACATTCAAATTGCAAACAGATTTCAGTTGTTGAATATTTTATTAAATATACAATAAAAAGTACCAGTGAGTTATTCAAATACGTAGAATCAGACTTGCTTTGTTTAAAAGTTTTCTTACTTCTCAGGAGAAAACAAGCAAAAACAAAAAATCAGTACTAATTGGGACCCCTGTTAATAGTAGTCTATTGTTCAGTGTGTATCTTGTCTCCAAGATGTTGAATGTAGTATTTTTTCGTATATTCAGAATGTTGAAAGTAGTATTTTTATTTTATTTTACCTCTGTGAATCATTATACAGGAGTTTGAGAACCTTAGGCTCCTTGAAATGTCAGCTTTTTCCGATTATCTGAATTATTCTTGTACTTCTAAATAAATAGCATTAGTATTGTCCAATTTAATAACTACATAAGAGAAAACAAGACATTAGAGTCTGTATTATGCCTAGTGTTTTTTCAGGTAAAATAATACTCCTGTACAACTTAATCCAAATATTACCAGTATAAATTTTATTTTCCAAAATCTCCTATTTAAAATTTGCCATCCTAATTTTAAATATGTTTAATCTTAGAGTATATATGCTACAAGGAAGTGCAAATCATTATTTAATATTATACTTGTTCATAACCGTAATACAATATAAATAAATGGATGATATCTAAATTCAGGGTACAGAATTTTAGAGAATTAAAATTGTATAGAATATACGGAATTGTGTTTATGAGATATATTTCTGTATGAATTGAGTTGTTAAGAGTTGTAATTTTAGCTCTGATTTTCTTCACACAAAAAAATTGTCACATAGTGGTAAATTTCCAAGCTTTTAATATTTTTATTTGTATAATGAAGAAAGTGAGATGAGAAAGTATGAGACATTTTTCGTTTCCTATAATTGATAAGAGAATTAAATTGTTTTTCTTCAACAGAAAGAGGAGAAATCAAATAAATATATAACGTATAGAAATCCTGACCAGCTATATTTCTTAAATATCAACAGTCAAATTTACTATAGATTTTATCTACAAAGTATACACTGACAAATCACACATGGAGTTTCTCTTAATTCTTGACTAAAGTATTAATTTTGAACTCTAGAGTGATAGGAAATAAGAGTTTATCATTGATCAATGGCTTTAACCCTTCTATTGATTTCTGTTCAGTAAGTCTTTGGGTCCACGCAGTATTGGTTTTAATGGAATTCTGTCATGCCAGAATTGTTACTTGTTGGGATTCCAGTGTTATATCATGATCTTATTTGGTGTGGGCTATAACATGGTGATGGAGTTAGAAGAGAAGAATATACATTTACTTTGTATAATATTTTGAGATCTATTTTTCTAGTGAGATCTATATTTCTATTGTAAAATAGTATTATGCGAATGTGCAAATAATTTCAGTGTTATGCTGTGTTCTGAAACTGTTTGAAATTTAATGGTAGCACATATCTGTACAAACTATCTGCTTTGCTCAGCATAGCAATATATATTAACTACCTTCTTTGTATATTGACTGAGGCAGAAGTTTGTAAACCGGTAAAACCTTTCATCGACATTTAAATGTACTCATATGAGTGCATTTAAAATATAACAGTGTTAAGCTTTGAAGTCGATTCAGTGATTGCCTTGACTGGCATATTTTCTTGAGACTGATGAATGATCACTTGGCATTCTTTATAGCCTCTTGGGTCTATCTGACTCCTGGAAACTTGCTGAACTTTATGTAATTGCGGACAGACACTGATAAAAGTTCAAAAATTACAACAGGGAATGTTCTTGATACTTGTACATTTAAATAGCTGTGGTCCAAAGTGCCTTTTTTATGGCAGCTCTCTCAGGCTCTTCTCATGCTAGTATTGTCCTCATCATTGCATTTAGTCCCTATGGTCAGTGTGGTACAAGTATAGTTCTTCATTTACACATTTATCCTTCTCTGCAAAGCCAAAAAAAATTTGGTCTCTCAGGTTATAAACTATTGCAAGTAGAGTTTGTGCGACCCGTCACATAATATACTTTTTGCTATTTATTATTGGTTTTGAGATCAATATCTTAAGGTGTTTAATTCATCTAAAAGGAAAATCTATTTTCTGTAGCCATTTCAGTAAGAAACACTAGCAGACAATATATGGAAAGGGTAACATCTTACAGTAAGTTTCTGATTGACTAGCCTTGAAAAGTAGAAAATTATTTTAATGACATGAAAGAAAACAGTTCAAAACAACTGAGGTCCTCTTTGTGTTAAAAACACACTTCTGTGTCTGCTGATGCAACGTTTATTTAAATATCCTCTCAGTCTCCCCCCACTACATAACTATCTAACACTGGAAGAGTTGGTCATTGGGTGTGTCATGGTCCATCCTGTGAGCTCAGACTGGTTCTAACCGCAGTAAAAGGTTGCACAACTTCCTGTATTGCACAAAAAGTGAAGACTATTAGCCAGTTCATGCTTCTGATTTTAATGGTAATTTCAACGTCACTGTTACAAAATATGGTCTACAAAGCTTATTATTTAACAGGGTCCAGCTGAATCTGCATATGTGAATTTCATCTTCATGATCTGCAAAGCCATCATTTGTCTCTTAGTAAGCCTAAAACATTTCAGAAGATTAGGAAAGCTGTAAAAGAATGAGATATATTAAATTTTGACATGTAAATAGCTAATTAAAAATACTGCTCCTAAGAAAGGAAGTGCTATGTGATACATGAGTCAAACCAACTTCTTTCTAGTAGGGAGTTCTTTCTAGTGAAAATCTATTGATTTTAAAACCTTAATTAATAATTTTAATTAATAAAATTAATTAATGATTTTAATAATAAAGGTAAGACTAAAGAGGCAATAGCACTTCTGGTGGACGATAAAAACAGGGATTTGTTTTCTGTCAGATTTTATTTGAACATTAGGCCCTGTAGAAGGCTAGTCTACAGCTGCAAACATTCTTTCCATTTATGGCTGTTTAATCCATGTGCAGTGAGGCAGCACATAGTAAGACAGCATGAAGAGTTGTCTCTCTTGTTGCTGCTGGTAAAGAATTTAAAAGAAAATGGTCTAGACTATAGGTATAAGCCCAAGTTCTGGGCTTCCCTTTATAAAAAAGACAGGGATCTCCTCGAAAGAGTCCAGTGGGGAGCTATGAAGATGATGAAGGGTGTGAAACGCCCCTTATGAGGTAAGGCTGAGGAACCTGGGTCTGTTCAGCCTTGAAAAAAGAAGACTCAGAGGGTGTCTGATCCATGTCTATAAATATCTAAGGTGCAGGAGGCGCAGGGATAAGGCTAGACTCTTCTCAGCAGTGTGTGGTGATAGGATGAAAGGAAATGGCCACAAACTGAAATGTAAGAAATTCTGCACAAATGTGTTTTCAGAACTTCTTCACAGTAAGTGTGATGGAGCACTGGCACAGGCTGCACAAAGAGGTGGTGGAGTCTCCTTCTCGGGAGACATTCAAGTCCCATCTGGATGCCTACCTGTGCAGCCTGGTCTAGGGAGCTGCTTTGGCATGGGGATTGAACTAGATGATCTCTAGAGTTCCCTTTCAATCCCTACAATTCTACGATTCTGTGAAAATAATTCCAAAACCCCACCACTGTCTAATGAACATATTAATTGGAGATATGAATTTAATTTGGAATACTTTTTAAACATCTAGTGATGACCACTAAAATTTGAAGAGTGATTAAATCCAGAAACTGCATTATCACAGAAGAAGAAACTGATATTCAGTCTGAACCCTGAGTCAGAATTGGTACCCTGAAAAAAATTTTGTTGGAGAGAGAACCTGAACCATCCTGCTCCATGTATAGCCTTCTACTTACAGTGTATGTCAGTGACTGTGAAAATATCACAGACAGTTGTCCCTTCCTAGTAACCTCCTACCAAACTAAACTGAAAAGATATAGTTAGCTACCAGGCTAAACTGAAGCACAGAATTGTAATGATAAATACTTTTTTCTGCCAACAGCCGCTCAACTATGAAAAAAAGAAATCCTATACACTTAATATAGAAGGAGCAAATACTCATCTTGATTTCCGCTTTTCGCACTTGGGACCATTCAAAGATGTAACAATGCTGAAGATCATAGTTGGTGATGTGGATGAACCTCCGCTCTTTGCTATGCCTTCCTATGTCATGGAAGTTTATGAAAATGCGAAGATCGGGACAGCTGTTGGCTCTGTAACAGCACAAGATCCTGACACTGCCAACAGTTTAGTGAGGTATAGTACAAGTTATATTAGATTGAATTCCACCTGCTAAATGTTCAATGAGATCTAGGTTATGTGAAACAGTTTATTTTGTTTTAGTACACACAAGGAAAAAATATGTTGGAATCGTAGTGTTATGGTCTGCCTATGTGGATTTGATTTAATAATGTAAACTGAACATTTTGTTGCTTTACATAAAGTCATCATTTAGCCATCAATCTGAGCAGAAATGTATGTGTACTCATATGTCAGCAGTACTTCTCCAAGCAAACCACTAAACAAGACCAGTGCATGTTTACGCATAATGTAAAATTATGTACTTTACTGTCCTGATGCCAGTGAGTCTTGTACCACACATTATAAATCAGTTCATGATCTCAATGCTGATTTTCCTGTCACTCATGCAGATATTGTGATAGAGCTTTGCACTCCTCCCACACTTGCTTGTGCAAGACAGGAGCTGTTTTAGGTGCTTTTTTCCTAACAGTCATGCAGTATATTTGCTGCAAAATTATATTTCTAGAGGAAGACATTATTTTCTTATATACTACAGTTTTAGTAGCATAATGAAAAAATTAAATAACACTGACACTGCTAAACTTATCTCAGGCTATCTCTAATTGCAAGATTTGGTGCAATTAAAAGTGCTGAGTTGTAAGCTCTTGTAATACCGGATGTATCATTTGAAAACTAAATAAAAATGTAGAGTAATTGGAAGGTGATTTTTTGATAGCCTCTTAATGAAATTTATTCTTAAAGAAAATATTCTCACTAAAGAAAAAGAAAAAAAAGGAAGAATTCTGTATTGCCCAGGATGAAATAGTTCATATAGCAACAGAACTGGGTTGGAAATAAGTCTTGATTTGAACTAAGGAACTGAAATCATAATGGAAATTCCCCCATAGCAAGTTTGGAAAAATATTGATGCCAAAAATATGCATATGGATGATAATATGGCTTCTTCTAAATTTAAGTGCATATCGATTTAATCTTGACTGCCCTGGAAGTAAGGCTTGAATTCATTACCAGTTTAGAAGAAAGTTTTCAGTTGCATATTTTCCCCTGTAATCTGATAACATAATTTACTTGCTTTATTTGCAGGATAACTTACTTTCTAAACTGAAATACCATGTGAGAATTTCGTGAACAATGGAGAAATATTTGTCTTGTGTATGGTACCAGATTTAAAACACTTGAGGAAAAAAAGTATTCATGAATATGTATTTGAGGACACTCCTACAAAATAGTCTAGCCTTTGTGGAAATCGTATGAGAATATACTCATTCTCATCGTATGAGAATATACTCAGGAAAATAGTGCTTCAGAAGTTAATTGGGCATTTTAGTCTCCTGACTGAGGTGAAATCTGCTGGATATGTGTGGTAGTTTTGGTAGGTTGAAACATTTTTTGCAGAACAATGAAATAATCAGGTTTTTATGGTTCTCTTGTGTGAATTGTTTGAAGATTCAAAATGCTTAGTGTCAGAAAATCAATATATACAATCTCTTAGTGGAAAGTTATTGCCTTTGAAAAATCAGCACTCTATTATTTGTATCCAAATCGTAACACAAATTAGAAAATACGACTAAAAACAACTCCTAAGTGCCTGTAGTTCTAATAGTATAATTCTGAAACAGGAGCTAACACTGCCAGACCAGTAGTTGCAGTTGATTGGAAGTAGAAAGGAGAAGTGCAGATCTGTCTGGTTCTACCATAATTTAGCCATCTGTGGCCGTTTAAATTTTTGTCTAGAAAAGACAATAATGGTGACAGGAAAGTTGCAGTTAATGTCTGGGAAGGGCAGAAATAGATTTTTTTGGTCAAAGAGGAAGTACTCTGTAGGAAGAGGAACTGGAATTTCCAAATATTTTACTTCTGTGATTGGGCTTTTATTTTCCCAAATAGAAATATGTAACTAATAATTGAGGCCAGAACACTAAATAACTGTATCATTTCAATAAATTAGTTGATTTTTTTCCCTGTTTTCTGCCCATTTTTGTGCCTTCCCTTCCATCTCTTCTGTTGAATTGGGAAAATATATGAAGTGTTAGCAGAACGTACTGAATTGTTTGCTTCTGAAAGGAATCTGCCCTCAGTTACATGTTGGAGAGGATGTGACAGTTCTTAGCAGCTCAAATATCCACAACATGTAATAATGTGACATGTCACCAGCCCAGGGCCGGGCAGATTGGCTGGACTGAACTAGTGCTTGGCTGGAGGCAGATCCTGAAGGTAGGCCTTGAGGAGGTGGTTTTTCTAAGAAGTGTGTGTGCAATACCTTTATGTCCTGTGCCAGTTTGCAAGTCTCTTTCACTGTTCAACTAAACTCCAATGATTCTGAGAGATCACATTTTTTCCTTTACACCTGCACAGTTCCAAGTTCATTTATAAAAAGAAAAAAAGTTGTTTTAGAATTAAAAGACAGAAAGATTCAATATGTGAAACCACAGATCATATCGTCTCCACAGAAGATAGCTAGAGAGTGAAATTTGAACAGCTGATCTGCATGGAATAATGTTTCCTCAGCCAAATGAATTGAATGCGTTTTCGAATGCTGTAAGTCTACAGGACAGCTACAGAACTTTGCTTCACAGTTTTTTCTGATCCACTTCTGCATCCTTTCTGCTTTGTATGGGTGCTCATTACTGTGTGTGAGTCTGATAAAGCATTACACACAGTTTCAGCCATATCAGTTCTCTGTTGTCCGTCTGCTAAAAGAGATATGGTACTGTGATTTATTAACTCCCCATTTATCTAACACTTTGTTTTGGTGGCTGGAATGATTCGTATAACTAGAATAATGGTGAGAGGAGTAGTTACAGTAATTAACAATGCTGAAGGGAAATCCTTTTAAATTTTAATTACTGAAGCTAAAACAACAACAATAACAAAAAAAAAGGACCTCTGTTGTTATCAGTGGTGAAGAGTTGGAAGACTTTTTCTTGTTTTCTCACCGGGATTTCATCCCAGTAATTTCATCTTGCTCCTGAACCAAGTCATCTCAGAGGGCCCTAACTTGGAGCCAGTCCTTGTACTACTGTTTAACTTTTCCAATCCTGACAAAAGAACCTCTGTAATATAAACAGTAGCTATTATTGATTTATTTTATTCAGACGTTATCTGATTGAGAGTTTGACAGTTTTAAAGGATTTTTAAGTGAATATTTTATTTGCATAAATAGAAATGCATTTTCAATGAAACTCCTTTGAAGTTATATATTTTGAAATGTAAGATTATTATTCTACTGAGTAAACAGTCATACTCATCACAAGAAAGACAGATATAGAAACCTCATCATATATTACTTTTAACAAGTGGTTTGAAAAATAACCATTTGTCTTCTATATCAATAGAAAATATCCGAAATTGTAATTATTCAATTAATTACAATTAATTATTCAATTACAGTCTGATTACATATGTGTCAGGTAGTCTACTTTCAAAACAAAAAATATTTTATTGCTTTTAAAAATCAGGGTTATGTAAAACACTTATATAATATCTGATGTGCAAGCAAGTCTATAAAGGTGCCAATATAACATGAAAGAATGGATAAAGATTAAATTCAGTTATTGTCATTTTATTTCAATATATCATTCATTTTAAATCTCCCCGTACTTACTTACATGTAATCTTTCTTCTTCCTGAAGCCATACACAGAAGAATTCTGTGGAGATTAGAGGTGAAAAAGCTTTTAATTGGCAGGATGCATATGTGCAATGGGAGCAGCCCTAGGCTGCTAATACTGCCTCAGGGCTGCAGTTGTGCTGGTTGAAACCCTGCCATCTTTCTATAGGTGATATTTAGATAGTGATTCTGTCTGGCCACAGTGCATGCTCACAACATTCCTTGGAGCTTTCCGATTGCATCTGCTCTATTTTCAGTGGAATGCTTTTCAGAAAGATAACATTGCTGCCATTGCTGCCATTCCCCAAACCCCCTTCAAGTTAATGGGTCAGAAAAGAGTAAAGGCATACTTTCAAGACAAAACTTTCTTGAACTCTGATATAACAGTGAAAATAATTGAATGACGGGCAAATTCTCTCATATTAACTTTATCACAGGCTGATACTGTCTTAAAAGGAACTGAATGTCTTATTTAACATTGATTACATCCTGATAAGGGTAGTTTATGAGAAATAAGTTGTACTATTACAGAAGCAATGTATTAGGTCTTGTTATATTAATACATTGAAATTCTAATCATTTTCATGTTGGACCCTGGCCACTCTGCAATCTTACCTTGTTATAATGAATTTTATTAGCTGGGGCTGAAATTGATTAGCTATAGGAAACTGGAGTAATCTTACTGACTTTCTAATGTCACTTGAAAATTAACTTTCTTCTCTGTTCTCTTGTCACTACTGCCAAAAAATAAGTAATAAGCAGAGAAAAACAAAACAAAACTTAGCATCATTGAAAACCATTTATTTAAGTCCAGGAAATGCAGATTTAGCCAACTGATAATGAAAGAATGAAAATGAAGTATTAAACAAAACTAACCCGCACAAAATCAGAAAAGACCTTTTTGTTTTTGTGAATGTCAGACTGTTTTGTTTTGTGTTAAAAATAGAAGAAAGGCATAAAGATGTTGCAGAGGATTCAGTTTATATTGTATTTTTCTGCTGTGAAGTTTATATTTACTGGAGTTGGGATAAAATGTAAAATTCTGATTCAGCCATTCACTCAAATTTTGATTGTGCAATATTGGCATGTTTACTGGAAGGAAATGCTCTCTCAGCCATGTGATGGGACTGGGGACATAGAAAATGAAAATTATATTTTTCAATTTATTTTCCTCCTGTCCTATGAGATCAGTATCAGTTTCTATTCCATTCCTTTACTGTCACTAGGAAGAAAGGATAAGACCTATCTCCTGCTGGAAAATATAAGAATCCTCTTTATCTTTTTGCATTCATGTGTCTTGTCATTTAGATGTACTGTGAGTTGAATAAAGTCAGTTTGCTGTTTTATATCCTGCACACAGGATGCTTTGTTAGCTATACTTAAGGCAGCGTGCTGTGAACAGTGTCACTTGGTACAGTGACCAGCCCTTCCTCGTATGCCCAAAGGGGAAGCATCTCCCCAGATCTTGCTGTCCCTGAGCTTGTGGAGGGAGGCACCTCTTTGCTCAAGTCCTCAAGGCATGACTCTGTTACGATCCTGTGACCAACACCTACAGAGATACTATGGTATCTTTCTAGAGTATGTGAATGCCTTGCAGCTAGCAGAGATGAGCTGTGACCTCCTTCATCTCACCTCCTTCTTCACTCATTTGCTTTCTATATTCCTTCAGTATTATTATTCCTCAAGAGCATATGTAAATCAAAATAGACCAAGAACATCCTTTTTTAAACAGTTGAAGCTGGAGCAGATTTTTTCTCCAGTTTCTTCTGATTCTCTATCAGTCTTCACAGGGAGCAGCCATTTTAAAACATACCTTTATAGTGTTGAGGTTGGATGTCTGTTGCTGACTTTTTCCCTGAGGCCTCAATTTATTTTTGATTCTTGTCAAGCTGCATGTCCCAGGCCTCCCACTTTCCCATGAAATGGCGCTGCTGCCATCCCCAAAACAAATTTGGCTAACAAAAACATCTACCTCTCTGTGCCGGAGCTGGTAAGCTGTTCTGACAGCTGTTCTCTCTGGGAAACATCCAGTTCAGGATGGTGATCAACATCTTATAGCAACCAGAACCAGCTCCATCCCTTACTTAAATCTGTGATAGAAAAACTGACAGAACATCCTTATACCATGCCTGAGAGCCTGAGTTTTCATTTCAAGGCATCAGCTTTTTTTGTTTGTTTGTTTGATTGATTGATTTAAGTATAATTTCCACTGGCTTCAGAGTGCCCACGATATTTAAGAGTTTTTTTATGTTTGTTGGAGTTGGCCTTTATATCTGATAATCTCTGTAATGAAGTCTTTTGGTAGGTGCCATTCACCTCCCATAAATACATATAAAAATATTTATGTTGTTTTTATTTGGTTTGCTCTTTAGCATGGCTCAGAAAAAAATAATGATATGTAAGTAGAATTCCTTTATTTAGATGGTAAAGGTCTGGGAACAAAAAGTGATTATCATATAACACTGACTGCACTTTATTTCTTGGCAACATTGGAGTCAGAATCTCTGTTAATCTCTCTGAATAAAAATAAACTGTGATGCAACAGTTCTACCGTCAACACATCTATTAAAAATACAGTTGGACAGTTGAAATCCTCTGAAGAAATTCATAGAGTCGGGAAAAGAAGAAAAACTTTCATCTTGATTTGACTTCTGAATTATGCCTCTGAGAGTGTGGGATGTTCTTAGCCTACATTTACTGGCAGAATTAGCTAGGAAAGATGATAACTAGTTTTAGCACATGTAGACAGAAATTGTCAGCTAGAAAAGATGGCAGTACAGAAATGTCTCATTTCCTTCAAGTGAACAGCATTCCTGGTTTCCAGTGTCCAAGGTGAGCAGTGTGCCAGCAGTGCTCAGGCAACGGGAATGGGAGCAGCAGCCGGGAGCCAACTTCTGCATGAAATGCAAACCAGCAGCAGCTGCCACTCAGAGGCTTGGCTGGGAGGGAAGCAGCAACCCCCACACCTCCTGGGACCTGCTACCTCACCTTCCTGGGACGAGGAGAAGGAAGGCTCTGTCACATCTGCCAAGCACAGATTTCAATACAAGAGGTGAGCCGGGACTGTTGGGCAGGAGATGTCAAGGTACTGCTGATCAGCTGGCAGCCAGCACCCGAGCTAACTCAGTGGGAACAGCACATCCTGCAAGCACTGCGAGAGGAGCAGTGTTCTCTTCAAAGTCATGCTATGCCTATCTGAAATTAGTGAAGAATGGTAAACAGAGAAATCATCTTCTCCAAGCTCTCTTCAAAATGTGTTTCATTTTCACAACTGGAAAGCGCAGCTGAAGGTGCTGAAGAACTCTGGAACATCTTAATGTCTCCTTAATTTACCAGGCATGCTGCAGGGAGAAAATTGGTTACTTGCTGTTTTGGCAGACGACTGCTGTGTCACACTTCCCAATTTTTTTTTCTCTCCCGGAGAAGTTTGTTTGAAATATGGAGATATAGACCGTCCCTGGAAGGAAGGCAGTGTGGTACAAGACAAGTGTAGCAACAGGCAGACTGCCTTCCCACCGCCTCAGTTGTCTTCAAGGTCCACTGGCAGTGCTGCTGCCAGGAGGGAGACAGAAGATGAAGGCCATGTACTGGAGTTAAGGACCACCATGGGACACTTCCTGAGGCTTTCCAGCTACTCAAAAACAGAGAGCTGCAGCCAGTCAGTTTCCTTGCTTTTCTTCCCGGTATACCTCTCATAGAATGTGTAGTTGCCCCTCACGTATTTTTTTTGTTTGTTTTTAAATTCTCTGTCCTTTGAATCTGGCTATCTTCCTTCTGAGAGATTATTCACTAACATTTTTAACCAGCCCAACAGACTTCTTTGTAACAGTATTTGATTTCTAATAGTGTTTACATGGTATGAGTGATCATTTTGGCTAGTATTCCCACTAATTTTTGTAGATGGTTCTTTGTAACCAATTTCTGTTGTTACTAGAGAGCTGACTGTTAGATATAACTCTGTATACAAGCTCGAAGTGGTGTTCTGAACTGCAAATCCAAAGCTGCCTGAAATGTGATTTTGGAAGTTAATCGGAACTGAGAGGTTTGTAGTCAGGGTAGAAATTTCTAAAGGAGTTCTTGTTTACTCTTTTTAAATTCTAGTGATAAATAGTAATAGCATAATGAAGGAATGTCTTAGACTTGTTTAATGACAAAAACAACAAAAAAAAGACAAGTCAAAAGCTCGAAACATTCTTTAAAATCTCAAATTCAAGGTTTTACTATAAAACATAACAACTGGAAGGACACTGGAATTTTAACAGACTGTACCACTTATTTTTCAGTCACCTAACAGATTTTAATGTTATTTCAAAGCTGAATAATTTAGTTAGATTATGAAAAAGGAGTTTTAACTTTGGAAACCCTTCTAAAAAGCTCAGTAATTATCATTAAACTCCTTTGGCATCTTTTAGAACCTTCTTCATGTTCAAGCATTCTCTGTACTATTAGAACCCAACTACTTTAAAATGAAAACTACTTTATATGTCAAGAGTGCCTAAGGCCATCTTGCACATAAATTTATCTTTATTTCCTAATTCACTTTTGATTTTTAAAAAAGTTAATACTATTATTATTATTATTATTATTATTATTATTATTATTATTATTTTATAAAAGTGGGACTGTCTATCCTCACTGAACTGCTGTTTCACTAAAAGATGTGAAGTCACAGAAGCTGGGAGTTTGGTCAGAAGCAGGAATAAGGAGGCTGGTAATGCCTTTCCATTCATTGATTTTGCCTAAAAAATAGGTGATACATGTTGAATTTACCATTGCTTGTAGTATTGAAATTTAATTTCCTTCAGACACTCTTTGGGAACTGGGTCTAATAAGTAGGTTTTCTGTGTTCATAATCATTTTAAATGTAATTTTTTAAAGAGGGCTTTCTATTGCTGATCTGGAAGTAAACAGTTTATTGAGAGCTGTTTACCTGAGCACATCTTGTTATTAAGTCTCATTATTGACATGTGCCTTGCAACTCAGATGTGTCAAGTTCTTAGTTATAAGTATGCTGATTCACACAGCACTGTCATGAGTAAATGTCTTTAAATAAATATGCAAACTGAATATTATAAATTCATATTTTAAATGTATGCATTCTAAATGGATAAGAAAGAATAGTGAGTTGCACAGTCATGATGCAAATTTACTTTTGACATAACTTGGAAGATCTAAACTTGCACTATAGCTCATTGCAATCTAAAAAAAACCTTTATCACCATACCAGCTACTAGGAAGAAAATTAACCCTATCCAAGCCAAAATCAGGACACGGATAACTGAGTGGTTAATATTATATAAAGCCATAAAATGTTGTGTTTTATAAATACAATGAAACGTTCTAAATGTCCTCTTACATGTGATAGGAATGAGTGGCTCTATGAAGGGTGTTTATCCTACAAAATATTTTCAGGGCATTTGGGAGTAGAGCTTTATATTAATATTCTTAGTTCCTTTGCTCTTTGGGAATGTCATTTATAACTTGTATCACACAGACATACGTGAAGGATGGGAGCCCCAGTAGTGCAAATGGCTGCTTTAGACATGATATAGAAAGCAGTATCTAAGAAGAGTATGGATTAATGGGGGAAAATGACATCATAAGAAATCCTAAGACTGGGCCACTGTTATGCACTACTTATACATGATTAAGAAAAATTCCGTTGAGCTCTAGATGTTTTAGTATGCTGTAACTATATGAAAAAGTTAGAATGTGAACAGAATGTGCTACTGTGGATAAATTGGTAACATATATTTATTTTTCTGTTGTCACTGGAAATGAAAGTGTTACTGAATAAGTCATCTCAGAATTGTTTTATTTCTATGACATAGAAAGTGCAATTTAAATTATTCATCAAATACTGAGCTTTCAGCTTCTATAGAATACATTTAAGTACATCGTTTAGAAAAAAAAACTGTTCATATTTCAAGAACTAAGACAATGTTTTGTTATATGTCTATGAAAATGGTGTGTTAGGGAGTCACAGTTCATAGCAGAGTTGAGCTTCTGTTTTTCTACATAAGCTTCGTATCTGATAGAGATACTTGTTCTTTTTGGTTCTGCTATTTCCTCATAGAGGGAAAAGTAATAATTTGTTGTGATTGTGAACCAGACACGCACAAAAGCAGCAGTGTATTCGTATTTTTTTTTAATTTAATTTTTTTTTTTTGCATTAATCCCAATTAGACATTATGTCTATTTTTAAGCCAATGTCTGCAAATGCTCCTACTTTTTTATGGTTATTAGCACAATATTGCCTCTCAGAGTAGTAACTCTGATGGTAATAAGTGAACATTGCCTACAGTAGTAAACACTTGCAGAGACAAGATTCATGTATTATTATTTTATGTTATTTTTCTTTTTGACTAAGAATATTCCATAAGAATAGCTCAGTGAAAATTTTGTTTTGTTTTGTTTTCCAGCAAATAATTCATGTAATTTTCAGGAGACCTCTAGAGTCAGGAACAAGGCTGAAGTCAGTGAGAAGGAATTAAATTTTATCACCACATACCTGACAGACAACTGTGACAGTAAAGTGTCTTGCTGAGGTCTCTAGGAAAATTATCTGGGGGACAGTTATTCTTCCTATCCTTCTTCTGTCAGCATTCCAGTTCCTCCTGTAAAAGATGTTTGTGTATGCATGCGCTGTCCATCTTGCTGAACACAACTAGACGTTCATTATTTCTGCCTTAACAATAGTACATTGAACATGCTCCAAAAATTTGTCAGGTTGTCTTCATTGCCAAGTATAAAGTATAAGGCTGGAAGGCACTGATCCAGTTGAAGCATGCATCTTCTGGATAAACTTCAAATCCGAGCACAGCTCTGTGCCAAGCATGGCAGCTGTATGTACTTTCAAGAGTTTGATTCCACTCTGGCTACAAAGTTTCTTTGTAGTTAGGAAAAGGCAGGGCTATCTTTCTGCATGGGAAGTAAAACTTTTCCACTGACATTGGAACAATCTTTCAAAACATTTCCGTAGCAAGTTACTGCTTGAAGAACCTGCAGATCCTGTTCAGAGTGGATCAACTCTGCGCAGTTCTTTCTCATGGCAGCCTAAGAGCAGCAGAAACGCAGGTAAAATCAAATGTTCTGAAACTCAAAAGCAAATCCTGATTCCCAGTGCATAGTAGCTTGGACCAATACTGCTAGATAAAATAATGCCAAGAGGATAGCTGTGAAGGTCTTTTTGTTTGTTTTGCAAATTTAACAGTAAATTTCAATATTCCTTGAAAGCAACACAGATTTGCTTGGATATCTGTAACATTTAGTTTGTCATGATCAGCGACTGTCAATAATTTACTTTTAATTTATCTCTTGAGTTTACTAAGCATATCAACTTTCTAAAGTGTGTCTGAAACAAGCTCTGTGGTTCAGCAATTAGTAATATATCATTTTATTACTATTATTATTCTTTTCTAGCTATGTTACTTGCTTTGATTTTTTTTTCCATCCAATTTAGGACACATTGATTAAATAATGTTATCTGGAAGAGTACTTCCTGACTTGAATTCTTCAAAAGTAATTCCCCCATCTCCTACATATTCAAGATCTTGCCAGTTTACTTCTAATGTGGAGACATTTTGAATCTCTTTTTTCTGCTTGAAGCAACTTCCGCTGCTATCTTCTACATCTTAAGTCTCATCACTGAGTACTTTTGAAATGTTTTATAATGAGGTGTTCCCAAGTGTTGGTAGTTGATGTGTCACGGGTTCTGAGTTGATTTAGATAGAAGATAGTAATTAAATTTTTGTTCCAGAGGAACATAAAGGTCTCCTGTTGCTCAGACAACGCCCGTGATCTTATGGGGGTTGTTTCAATCTTCAGGATGGTGAGAGGAATGATGCAATGAGGCCAAAAGGAAAGATTTTCTAGCCTGGTTTGATCTGATCTGATTTCCAATGCCTGGTCTTTATATTTTTAATTCTTGAAAATACAGGAAATGTGGAAAGACAAAACCTGAATGCCTCAACCCAAACCAGCCTACTGTAAGCATATGTAAAATATTTCTTGCAGCTAGAAGAGTTGGTTCAGTTTCTCTCTAATAGGGAAAATCTAACCTAAGTCATCACATCCTAGCTGACTTTTCCACTCTTAGCTGTCCTTTGAACAGTTAAGGTGATTCATTCAAATTGCTGCCTCCTCCTTCAGTGCTTTATTTCCTTTGCTTTTTAACAAGACTTATCTTGTTTTGTTGAATCATCCATCCAAATGTTTACTTGCTTGTTTGTTTTCCATTTCAGTAAATAGTCTAAATAAGTACATTATGAGAGGAAGTTATTTTTAATTTTTTGAGCTTTGTAGCCTTTATGTACACAGCTCTTTTTATTAGCTGGCAATTACTATTGGTGATGTAGAAATAAGAGCAGTTGGATGGGTCAAATAAATCATTTTAATCTATATGTAGCTTCCTTGTATTAAAAATATCTCAGAATGAAAGCAAGACTGGCAAATTATCAAGAAAAACAGTTATGGTATATAAAATCTCTGTCTTTTCCTTATTTTTTCATCTGGTCTAAAAGAAGATTTAACAGGAGTGTGCAATTGATCCATTTGTTAGAAAATTTGTGAAAAAAATGTCAATCTCTTCTTTTGTGTTCTCATCTGCTTCCATTACTCACTTAAAGGTTTTTACTTTCTCTGTTAGGCAAAGTGCCCAGAAGCCAAGGAAGCTATGGAGGCCTGCTTCTAGGCCAATGTCAACAGCAGCTCTGGGAATCAGCTGTTTATGCTTCTAGTAATATTCATGTTTAAAATGCCTTATGTCAAAAAGACATGCTTCAAAACTGGTACTGGGACTGAGCAGGCTGTTTAAGCAGAGTAATATTTTTCTTGCTTTCTTATCTGCCTTTCCATCATATGTTATAATCAAAGTAAATGTGTTTAGTGTCTTTTGAGAGAAATGTGCACTGCTGTCTAAAATATCATCTGTTATTAATTTATGTATTTGTGACTCATAGTGGAAATCTTATTATATATCAAAAGATCAAATAGTATTATGAAAGGAGAGAAAGACAATGATACTACAGGCATCTCCATAATAAGGAATTTTTCTTAGGATGTTTTCTTAAATCTCCATGGTCTTTGAAAGACTGAAAGAAGTATTCTTATGTAGCTTTCTATTACCTTGGATCATACTTTTTACAATGAGTATATATTTACTATTTTATTTCTCCTTAGATATTTCATTGATCATAACACTGAAGAAGATAGATATTTCACCATTGATGCTAATACTGGAACCATTAAAACAGCCAAGATCTTTGACAGAGAGGAAACATCTTGGTACAACATCACGGTGGCTGCTTCTGAGATAGGTAAATAATATGCGTGGCACAGAGTATTAAAAAAAAGAAAGGAAAATATTAAGATTTTACTTTTAAGGAACACTATCTTGAAGTGTTAGGTTCTTTTTTAACAAAGCTACTTTTTTAATGATAACAATAATGGTGAACTTTCTGTGTCTGTGTAACTTCCTTAATTCCACAGAACAACTAACAAATAACAACAAAACCCCTCAAGCCTGTGTGAGTCCACCTATGGAAGTTTACCGTGTTTTTCTGTGTGTGATAGAAGGACTTGATTACACAGGAATAGTGTGGGCCTTGAAAGGCCTAAAATAAATAGCTTGCCCTGTCTGTGTATCTTACTTTTATGTATCTCAGAAGACACTAGTGTATAGTGCTGTCTGAGAAATCAATCCTTTCTTCTTGTAACTACTGTTTATGTTTGTCAAATATGCCAATATTAATTTATTTCTGACAGCTATCTAGTAGTTGCTCATTGTCATTGTGCTTATCTGGCCTTTTAACAGGCAGAGGCAAAAAATACTTCCCACTACATTTAAAAGGCCTCAAAGTGTGATGAATTTCCACTGCCTCAAAAAATTATTGAAATTGTCAGAAATGTCTAAATAAATATCCCAGATTAATATTTTTACATGAGGCAGGGACAGTTTAAAGAAATAAAGATTAACCTTTCCATTTCAGGGTACGTACTTTGACACAGTCAAAGTTTCAGAGGAAAAAACCTGACCAACCAAATGAAAAAAAAAGTCCCATGTGGTATCAGTAAATCCAGACTTTCTGAGTACTCTTAGTGATGCCACTTTTCAATGGAAATAGATTTTGATCAAAACTATGAGAATCTGTTTATATTCTTTCCTTTTTTTTTTTTTTTTTTTTGTTTTCTTCAGTGTATTCCATCATTGCCAGATAACTATCTACATTTTTTTGCCTTTAACAAGTGTCACCAACACAAATGGAAACCATCCAAATATTGTTTTGCAGGAATCAAATTCAATAGCATTATACTGAAATGTATTTTTTATACTATTTATTTCACATAGTCTAGTGAGTGGTATTGCACTTATGCTGAAGAAAATTATATCTAAAAGTTAACTGAATGGATAATGAGGATGAAGTAACTTTTTAATTTTTTTTTTATTTTTTACTTTTTTTTTTGGTAAGGAAGCCTGCTTAGAATTCTCCATTTAAGGTGCTACTTGCTATGGGAAAACACAAGTCTTTCCCTTCCATTGCCTTTTGTAGTGTTAAAGTGGGGATTGGGAAGATAAGTAAATCTGTACTGTCATTTTGGATAGCAATTCAGTTGTGAAAAATATGAGAGAACAGAGTGGAAGAAATGGATAGCAGACAGACTAAAAGGCAGCCTAAGTAGGATATAAACTTTCTTTGTCCTACTTCTTTGACATGTTCTTATGTAAAGTTACTTGAAAATTATAACACTGACACAACCTTCCAACTCCACTGTGAAATCAGTAATTGGATATATGATTGAAGGAGGAACATATTTTGTGCATACAGCATGAAGGCCCAAAATTGTAAGCGCTACCTATTACATATCTACATTCTTTTATGACATTCATTTTCAGTTCCCTCCACAAAGCATGTCAGAACTAAGACTAGGGTTGAAAAAGAGACGTAGCACTGTGACCAAAATGTGCATTGGCTGTCTGAGAGGCAATCTTTGAGTTTGTCTGATGTAGTGGAAGGCATTTATATCTTTCTGAAGCAATTTACTTAATCAAGAGCACTGTAGAATCTGGAAAGCCCAGAAAGATTGTTCTGCCTCAAAAATGAGAGTTGCTCTGTTGAAATAACATTACTGTTATAGTTAGATTCTTGAAGTGTTTTCTTCTTTACTCAACACCAAACTTCACTGACAATCCTTATGGATAATCTACATGTAGCTGTGCTTATTTTATGTGAAGGAAATTCAGCATCAAGACTGTATTTGTAGCCTCAAGTCTGTGATAGCCACGTTTCTTACTTTGTTTCTGAACTCTTAGGAAGAGTTTTGCTTTCTCTGTAAGACTTACTGAGTCAAATGCATTCTACATTGCTCAAATGGCCTTTGTGAAATTGGTGGAACTTCTACTCTCCTCTTTGAAAGTAATGTTAGTGTAATGAATGGTGAATTTTCTGCTTGCATAGATGCTGTCTAAAGCACAGCAGAGTTCACAGCTAGTGAAATGGGACAGTCTTTTATCATCTTTGACATGCATTACTCTTCCACAGCAGCATGTGGTGAATGAAAACTGGGATTTTGGTGTTCAAAGCACATGATCAATGTTGTTTCTTTGATTGTTTCAGTACAAGTACTTCCTGAAATCTTGTGGCATTAGAGGACAAGAAAGATGTTAAAACAATACAATATTTTATACTGAAGTTTCTACTGACTGTGTTTGTAGTGAGGGAAAAGGGCTAAAAGTTGTTGGTAGTAGCATTTAAAAATAGGGTTTCAATTAAAATTAGCCGTGTTTCATTAGCTTAGAATTCTTTGAAAAAGTTTATAAAATAGTATTTGAAAGAAAGGGGATAGAATTTACTTGTCTCAATTAAAGACTTTTGATCAAGTGTTTGACATAAGTAGTAGAAATAGGAAAATACAGAGTAAGAGAACATAATTTTATAACTGATGAAAGACTAAATTAGATAAAAGAAGTATCGCCTTAGTGAATGGTTGTTCCTTTGACAGCGGAATGAGCTAAGGTTAAGCTATTTTAAGGAGTAGTTTGTGATGTGTCAACTAGAAGTTATTGTAATGATAGCACACACAAAATGAGGAACAGGTGATTGAGATTACTGAGTAACGCACACAGTAAAAATTAAGAAAGATTGAGATGAATTCACACAAGAACAAGACATACAGAAGTATGTCTTAGATAAATGAGCAGTGAATTTTACTGAAAACTGTCTGAAATTGAGAGCTGAAAAGAGATGAGCAGCCTGAAGTGTAGCCAGAGACCAGTTATTAGTGGAGTACCACAGGGGCCAATAATGGATGCAGTACTGTTTAATCTCTTCATTAATGACCTAGTTAATGGGACAGAGTGCACTCAGCAAGTGCACAAATGACACAAAGCTGGAGGAATGGCTGATACAATGGAGGGTTGTGCTGCAATCCAGAAGGAACTCAACATGTTGTCTGGAGAAAAGAATGAACAGGAACTTTATGAATTTCAATAAAAGGAAATGTAGAATCCAGCACTTCAAGTGGAGTAACCCTATGCACCGGTGCATATGGAGGGCACTCTCTTTGGAGAGCAATTTTTCAGAAAAGGACCCCACTGAGCATCCTGGCAGACAACAAGTTGAATATGATTCAGCAGTGCTCTCTTGAGGCAAAGGTAGCAAACAGCATCCTTCTCTGCATGTGTAAGTGTACTGCCAGCTGGTCAAGAGAGGTAACCCTTCCACTCTGCTCAACACTTTAAAATTATATCTCTAGTGCTAGATACAGTTCTGTTGTGGTTTTGTGATTTTTTGTTATCGTTATTCCACATCATAACATCGTGTAAGACACTGGGAGTTAAAGAGTTAATGCTCCAGTTCCATGGACTTCCAAACTTCCAGGTTCCTAGTTCTCAGAAAAGAAGAACTGTGTACCCCAGAGGACTTTGAGTAACTTTGTGGGGTTTTTGTTTGTTTGTTTTTTGTTTTGTTTTGTTTTCAATTTAGAGGGAAAGATAAAACTGTTGTCAAGTCACAAGGTCCTTGTCTTTTCCCTTTTGGCTCTTCCCAGCAGCGTGTGATGCAAACAAGTGCAAATCATAATATTTTTGAAGCCTTCGTACCCAAGAAGCAGCGCTTACAGCTATGGAAACAAACAGTGACAATTGAAAGAATTATAAAATTGCTTGGTTTGAGAAATAAAGCAAGAATATCTTTCAGTACAAATTTATACTTGGAAGTACTGCAAGATAGACTGCATAAAGAAAGTCCTTTTAGGTATTAATTATAACAACTAAGCTAAGCATGTCCAATATCTTCTTAATAGACAAAAACAGCTACTAGATCTTGCATTCACATGATGTTAACAGTCATATAGGGAATGAGAATGGAAGATGGAGTGAAGGAGTAAAACAAACAGAATTAATCTGTTAACACTATTTAAAGTGCATTGATTTATATTACAAGAAGTAAAATGAAAAGCCGAAAAAAATAAAAATAAAAAAAAACGACAAATTTTTTCTTCTTTTTGTTTTGAAACACATGAAAACAACATATGTACTGCCTGAAGGAACTAAATCTATGGAGTAATATCTTCCTGGCACATAGCATTGAAAGAATTAGAAAAGAGCAAGAATTGGTGACATTTTATTTTCTCACTTTACCATTTTTCCATAACCAAGAATAGTTTTAATACTTTGTGTAAAAAAAATTGTATAATAATGATAATAAAAATAAATTGAAATCTTTTCAGGATCTAACAGAAAGTAATATAAGTCAGAGCAAAGTGATGTAATCTCCTAACTTTCTATATCTGGTGGACAGCAAGGTGACTCTGTTTAATACAAGTGCGTTTGCTGCTAGCTTTGTCTTAGGGTTTCCTCAAAATGAATTTTTCCTTAAAGTGAACGTAGATTTTTTAAGAGTGAATTCTGGTCCATACTTTTTTCTTGACAACCTTTTTTAATTTTTTTTTTTTTATTTTTGGCAAAATGAAGTATGTATAAATAATGAAAAGAACACATTTAGTTTGACATCAGTAAAGGCATTTTTTCTTATGTATTCTTTTGCTGTCTTTGTTATTATATGCGTTACAAAGCCAGACCTTCTAGTGCTACCTTAAGGCTAGCACTTCCCACAAATTCCCATGACTCAAGAAAAAATATCACACTTATTCTTCATTTTTAATTCACTTCCATTCTGCCAGCTAGTTCAGTTGGAACTCAGAAGGAGTTTTGATACTGATAACATTTACTTTCTTTTTTTAATTTTCTGAGAAAGAGAATCTGCCAAAGATTTTCCCCTAGAAGAAGACCAAGTTAAAGTAGATTTTAAAAAATACAAGATCTGTGTTCTAAGACTATTTTGCTGATGAAGTAGTAACAAACTATCATCTTTTTAATGGCGAGATCTAGACACTATTCCAGCACTCTGCTAGTATTCTCCAGTGACCCAGTTTATTTCCAGCCTTGGTAAGCTGCCTACCAATGGACCATGAAATTATAATAATCCTGTTTGAAGCAGAATCTGCCATTGCATTCTTATACAATAAGTAAAGTTGGCACAAAACTCTTTATAAAAACAATTGTCTTGAGGCAGTTAGTTCTCCATCCTGCTCAACAAGTGATTCCTCGAATGCTAGGTTCAATGCTTATTTCCCTGTTTAGTCATTGCATCATAGGCAAGATGTATTTTATTTTCCTATGTTTCTTTGTGGAAAGATAGTTGGTATTTGTACAACATCATCTGAAGATGGTATAGGCTATGGCTCTTTCTAACCTCCCTTGTTGTTCCACTTGGGTTTGCATTTACAACAGTTCATTCAGCTGCTTCCCTGGGCTATGATAAATGATGGTAAATGATCCTGATGATGGTAGTTACCAAAGGGGTCTCTGAAGAAGAGACAGTATTTGGGGTCATCTGGCATTTTCCCCTTCAGGGCTTTGCAAAGCAGTACCAGAATCCCGAAATGGACCCACTACTGGCCACAGAACCAGTGCAGTTTGTGGTGCCCTGGTCTACTCAGGAGGTAAGCACTAGTATTGTCAATGAGATGCAGATTTTTGCTTGCAATAAGGCAGAGGGAGTAGCCAGATTGAGAGCACTGAATGTTTAAGTCTGCTGCAGTGCTGTTATTACTTTTTTTTTGTTATTGCTTTTTTTACTACTTCTACTACTGTCACCACTCTGAACTAAACTCATATTTTTTGAATATTCCTCTCACTTACATATAAAGCATTCTTTTATTATTTTAATTCTGCTTAATATATTTCATCCATCCTAGATCTATATTCTGTCAAAACTAATCAGTACTTGTAGGTGAGATTTGCACCTTTTACTTCTCTTTGAAAAGTACCAGAAAAGATAGCTGGTTGAACTTCCCAAATATTAGTTTGCATCATAGGTCTTGAAAAGCTGTCAAAATGAGAAGAAAACGTTATTGCTGATATTTAATGCTAATCATGATAAAGCATGAACATTCATCATAAAACTAATTTAGGTGAAGATTTATGTGCTAGATCATGAAAAGGTGGAAAAATATTTTTTTCACCAAGTTCTTTACTTTGTAAAAATAGTTCATGCTTATTCTGTGTTAAATTGTTCACTCAACTTTCATAATTAGTGCAAAACTATACCATTGAAACTTCACGCACACAAACAAAACAAATAAATAAATAATAACACAAGATTATTGACATCAGAACTGTTAATGTCACTCAAGTTGAATTTATCTTCCTAAAGCTCATGGAAATTTTGTTAATCTGAAAAAGTAATCTGAGACAACAGAAGCTGTATTAAAAAACAGCTTTGTTCTCAAATGGGATTTTTAGTTTTCCCACACAAATAAACTGGGGAGAAGATTTAGGCTTCCATATTGGCTGTTGATAAGGAATTCTAGAGCTTCAGAGAGAACTCCCTGGCTGAAGCACTGATACTCAATGGAACTGATCGCTGTATGAGTTTTTTAATATACTGGCAGAAGAACAATTTATTCTGGGAAAAATCTCAAGCATAAGAAAACAAGCCCCTGACATAGGTGAATCAGAACAATGTTTCTGCTTCAGTTATCCCTTAAAACAGTGAGCATTCATGTTGAAAAGTCTACTCTTGAGGCATAATGCTAATAGAGTACAGAATGTATTTGGTTGTTTTGTAATGCACATGCCTGAAATATATGTCGGCACTGATTATCTCAAAACTGGAAATCTGCCAAACTACTGCAATACATTTGACTAATTAATAAAAAAGGGATCATTTATCAGTTGTTTTGGGGATAGCAGGTGAACTGCACACCTGCAAAAGACTGTAATTTATATTTGTTTTGTAATAAAGTAAATATTTTGTAATAATAAAAACCAAAATACAACCTGCTCATAAGGACCTTGTCAATTTGTTCTTATTCTCTCCCTGCCTTATAAGCCATGTTATCATCTCTTATACACATTGATGTAGTATACACAATCTGACAAACTTCAAGACCATTGTGGAAAGTGGTGTTAATACTTTTCTGTATTAGCATTTTGTAATAGGTAGGCTGTTAGTATGGAAATATGCTTGCAAAGGTCAGGGATCCTGTAAGATAACTACTTCCAGAAAGATAAGACAAGTAAGACAAAACAAACAAACAAACAAAAAAACAACTCTCTGAATCTCTGTGAAATATCAGTGAAAGTAATGCAATTCAACAGACTGGAGGAAGACGCACTGGAAAGTAGTGACGTGTACAGGAGGGCACAGTTAAAGATTGGGAAAGAGTTAGGATGTACTGTACTTAAACAAAAGAATTTACCTATCTGTTGCCAGACAGGACGCTTTGGACTAAAACATTTGATTTTCTTTCCTCAGTGAATATTCCAAACATGCCAGATCAACAGAACACTTTTCTTTTTCTGTTATCTTTTGTCCTGTGGTCTTCCTGATTTCTTTTCTCCTTACTATTAGATCTATTATCTCCTCTTCTAGCTTTGAAGATGGCGCTGCTTTGAACTGAGGACTAGACCAATGACCTGCAGAGGTCCCTTTCAGCTGAGATTCTATGATTATCTAGTTGTCACAAATCCTTTTTCCTTCTGGCAAATTCTTCAGACTTTCTCTAATATTAAAATATTCATTTCTTTCTCTAAATCTTATGAAGCCACTCCTAAATGTATTTTTCTTCCTTAACCCTTTACTATAATATCTGCCTTTGATCTATGTATTATTCTTTTGTGTGCTCTTCCTTTGCCTAATTCATATCTTTGCTGTAATTTATAACTCTTTCTAGTTCATATGCCTGAAATTATTTATTCTGGAGAAGAGGAGTCACAGGAAAGACCTTATAGCTCTCTACAGCTACCTGGAAGGTGATTGTAGCAAGGTAGAGATCAGCATCTTACCCTAGTTAACAGGTACAGGATGAGAGGGAATGGCATTAAGTTGCACCAGGGGAGATTCAGGTTGGGTATTAGTGAAAGTTTATTCTTGGAAAGTGGTAATGCATTGGAAAAAACAGCTCAGTAAGGTGGTGGAGTCACCATCCCTGGCGGTTTTCAAGAATAGGAAAGGTGAGGTGTTTGGGGACATGGTTTGTTGGACCCGGTGATAAGGGGTTAATGGTCAGACTAGGCAATTCTAGAGTTTTTTCCAACCTTAATGATTCTTTGATTATATCATTCTATACTTCACAGACTGTGGGTTAGAGCATCCCAGGCTCAAGAACATTTTGATAACCTACAGATAAGAGCATCTATTATTCAATATCATATCCTGTAATTGTGATTATAGAATTTTTTGTAATTTTTTTGTCTGTTAGCATTGACAGAACAAGCTACCTAAAATATTTTCTAAACTATTGAGCATTAACAAGTACTCAATCTTTATTGCTTTCTACTGTGCTGTTCCACACAATCTTAAAGCCTACCTCCAAGGAAGGACCCAAACATCTTTTCATTTAATTCTCTTAAGTTCGAAGGGAGTCCTGGAGAGAAGGTTGCTTTTCTTTCTTTCATAATTTGAGATGGATGGTTTCTTTCATCCAACTGCATAGCAAACAGCCAGTAGTTCTTCACTTTCCCTTTGTATATTCACAGCATTCAAACACTCCTCTAGACTACTAAAGTACCATATTTTAAACTTATTCCTAATTTTGCAACTGAGCTTTCACAGCAAGAAAATAGAATTGGAGAGTTTATAACTCTTCTGAATCTATTATAACTTTTAATACTAATGTTAATTGGGAATGACAATGAGGTAGGTTCCTATCTTATCCAAATTAAGTCTTCTTTTTCTGTTTATTATTTTGATTTCCCTCCTTTTCCCTTTTTGTGGGGATGGATGACTAATTTCCAAAAGTGAATGAAAATCATCATGCAAACAGTCATATTAATCAAGAAGAGAATATGAAAAATCTGAAAAGAACTTTCAAACCCCAGGCTCTGTGACTAATATCCCAGATGAAAACATACAAGGATATATCTCTCACTTTGTCAAAATAATCTCCAATGTTCTCAAATATTCTGGTGGTTTTGAATCTATATATGTCTAAACTAATGAAGGGGTTTTTAGAATTCTGAGCAAATGCCCTCAAAGGCATGAAAAAATCTGAAGCATTTTACATACTCTTTTTTTGGATGGAAACATAATGCGGGTAAATATAGATAGAAATAACCAGGACAGGTGAACTTTGGACCCTTAATGTTTCTGCTTCTTTTTCTTTCACATGAACATGTACATTAAAACATGCACGTTAAAAAAATACATCTGTAAGACACCATTTTTCTAACTTATTTTGTGTGAATGATTGACTTCACTTTCTTCTGTTGATAGTTTAATTGGTGAAAAGCAAAATGAAGTTTGTTATCTAAAAGGTAGATACTTACACAGGCTTTGGAAGATATATTGCTACTAATTTTGAAATATTCTCAATATATAATTCTTTTAACCAAATATAAATGTCTCGACACATAGTAGTAAGAACAAAAGAATGATGGATCAAGACTCTTATTTTTCCCCAACTTAACACAGAAAGCGTTTTTTCACTGGAAAAAAAAATCAATTCTGGTTCTTGCAAATAATCTCTTTTTGAATTATAGATCATATACTAAGACAACATTAGTTATTTTCCAACTAATGTGTCACTGATGCTGGATTTTCACAGAATATACAAGACTCGTTGTCTTCTATGTGTAACAACATGATAACTAGTGGGGAAGTTTGAATCTGCTTTAGGAATAGTTTATGTAAACCTATACGCTTCTATTTCTATATTATTTCTGAATTTTACATATGTTACTATGAAAGTAATGCCTTCTGCTTATTTCCATGGAGACTACAACTGCTGCAAAGAGCACAATAGCACAATTTGATAGAGCAAATTCTCAGCTACAAACCATTATTGTTCAACATGGTCACCATCATTAGCTATGCATTTTCACCAGCGATAAACAAGAGTTTGCTTGCCACAGTCATAAAAATCTGCACTAGCAGGGGTGACCAACTGTTTCACAGCTGCTATGTCCACATTGTTGTAGGACAATCCAAACAAGATTGGCATTGTATTCCATGGTCTTTACACTGTTATGGGGCCTGGTGTTATCACGTGGCAAGAGAAAAGTTGTTTTCCTCTTGGCCTGACTCTGGAAGCTCGAGCCTTCAGGTTAGACAGTGTTGTTATTAAGTGATCAGAGTTGATGGTTTGTCCACTTTCCAGGAAATCCAGAAGGATCACTCCTTTCCTATCTAAAAAACAGCACACATCATTTTACATGCTGAGGGCAGCATCTTGAACTTTTTTGACGGGGATTTCACATGTCACCACTCCATGCACTCCATTTTGACTCTGTCTTGTAGTGGTGACATCATGTCTCATCACTGGTAATTATATCATTCAGCAGACTGTCACCTTTAGCTTTTTATTGGTTCAGTAGATCCTGACAAACTTATGGTGTTGTTTTTGTTCCCATGTGAGCATTCATGGGACCACCTGACACAAATATTGTTATTCTAATGTTATCACCATCATTTCCAATACGTTGGAACCAATGTTCAGCTCCATACACAATTCCCTGGTTGTAATCCACTGATTTTCATGGATGAGCTGATGGAAACACTCTTCATTTTGTGGTGTGATGGCTATGCATGGACATCTGGAATGTGTCTTCTCTTTCATGTTGCTGAAAACCACTGCCTCACTGTACCCACATGCCCTGTTTGGTCTACAGAAACATTCAGCAAGTATCAATGAATATCAGTGGGTGCAGTTATTTCTGCACGGAAGAATTCAGTGATACATTTTTGCTTCATCCATACTTCCATGTCTGATGTTATTTTGTCAGGCTGACACTCTGCTACTATCTGTCACTTGGCAACAAAATGTAATGGAGTATTGTTGAGAAGGTTCTGCCTCTGCTGCCATTCCACCAATATCTACCTCACACAGCAAGAGGCATCTTTTATTATCTTGCTTCCTAAAGTTTTGCAACTGTATCCAGTTCTCATCCGGTTACTGTGTTAAGAAATCATGTTTTAATTGAGGAAGTCACTAAATATTGAATAAATAATATAATTTGAATTATATTTGTAAAATAATATCTATATAGTATTCAATATTGTATAATATTGAATATATTGCTGTGTAGTATTGAAAATTCTATGTATTATATAATTAATTATGTGAATATTGAATATATATAAATACCCTTTGTGTATTTTTCAGACAATCCTGGGCTAGTGAGCCATGTTCCAGTAGGCATTAGAATCCTAGATGTCAATGACAACCCTCCGGAGCTTGCCAGAGAGTATGACGTAGTTGTCTGTGAGAATGCAAAGCCTGGTCAGGTAACTCACAGTTATCTTTTCTTCAGTGAGAAAGAAGAATTACTTTATGTATTAATGCTACATGTGTTAAAAGTTAACTTTGGCCACACACCATATTTCTTCCTGATTTCATTTTCATGTATCACATTTGACCCAACTTTTTAAATGTATTAGTCTGTATTTTAACTGTCTTAAAATAAATGCAGAAGATTGGGAATTCATTCAAGGTACTTTCCTTGTTATTTCAAGAAAATACAATGCAAAAACTTTAATCTTGTCAGATGGAATTCAAAAAGCCACTATCCCATAACAAATTGATGAAGCAGATTTAACAGCTCTCACTGAGTGCCATGTGGGAGAAAGGTTTAAAATATAATTCAGTGGAATGACTGATTACTCTGGCTGCTGTCCTCACTTTTTGCATGTTTGGTTGCTCAGAAGGGTTCTGATGGAAAGTCACAGTGAGGGTGAACCTGTTTGTGAAGTGTCTTTATGCAAAACATGCTGAACAGCTCTTCCACAACTATGAGGAGAGGGAAGGTTGCAACTCAGACTAAGAAACAATTACTTTCCAGCTACTGCTCCATGGTTGATGGATGACATTGTGGTCCATGATTTGACAACTTTACTAAGATTTTATTTTTTACCAGAAGTGCCTTTTTTGCATAGACTGAGTTGTTACACAGATCTTTATGCCAGTTATGCATTATTACATAGCTTATAGGTTGGAACTGTGAGCTTGCATCATGCCCTTATGTGACATACTCTGACTTTTATATGCAGAATACAACTAGGCTTCAGAAGACATTGCAACATCCTTGGGCTGTAAAAATGAAACAAAACAAAATAAAAACATGAAAACAACAACAAGAAAAAGATACAAAAGTACCTTTCCCTTACTCAGAAGATTTTGCTCTCTGTTTTAGGGAAATGTCAATGGACAACAAACATTAAAGAATAACAAATAAGCAAAGATTGCAGAATTAAACAACTTTCCCTGTGCTAGAAAATGTGTCCAGGTGAATAGTTTTGAGTTGCTATAAAGACAGCATTTATTCTGAACTATCCTTCATTTGGTAAGAATGAGTAGTACAACATATCACTAAAATACAAGTCAGATACTACCAGGTACCGCTACTTGACTGATACTTGAAGTTGGGCTGAAGCCCTGTCCCATCCTGTATGAGACCTTGTTTCTTTCCTCAGCAGTAAGGAGATAAGCTGCCTAGCCATTGAAGGCATTTGTGCTAGCATATCTATTTTGAATTTATTATGTACAAAATATACTGATTGCTTGTCATTTGCAGTCTTTTTGCGTTTACTTATTTATCTTCAGAAAAGGCATCTACAGAGAGAAATCAAAGACAGAATCTGACTCCTGATTCTTTTTCTTGCCATGGCTCAATGTATTTACTTTCCAAAACAATAATAATAAAACTTAAGAAAATGTACATTAATGAACCCCCCTAAAGCATTTCAAAAATGTTTTTGAGAAGATGATAATTTCCACAATGAAGTGATAGTTTTTCTCCTTTAGTGGTCACTTACAGAGAAACTAAATTCTGTATCTTCAACAGCTTCCAGATGAAGCTGAAGAGATTTCACATATTAAAGTAATTAAAACAGTTGTGATTTGACCACAGATGTTATACAGAGTTGGAGAACCCTGAGTTCTAGAAATACACTCATTTTCTGTATGATTGTGAAATATAGCTGATAGAGGAGAATGAAATTTTATAATTTTCCATGAGGTACTATTAGAAATTCTCCTTTGTTTCAGGTGAGACTCATTTTATTAATTTTAAGAAAATGAGAGCAAATTAAATGCTTTGTTATGGAAAGCGCAGGGGTGAATTATCAGTTTTCTGAATGCTTACAAGGTCTACTAGTCATGTTAATGTAAAAAAAAAATAAAATTATTTCTGGGTGTTTTTCAGGATAGGAATAAAAAAAAAGTTTTAGTAGTAATGAAATGTCATTTCCCTGACACCATTTATTACTGTATGTAACACACATGCACATGTGCACATACGCACATTTTTTCAGAATCAGGGTGTATAAACATTGTGCTGCCAAGAAGAGCTACCTTGTCCTGGACACTGGTATTTCTGATAGTGAAAGGAAGTGAATTATAGATGGCAAGGTATGCCTCTGCTGTAAGTTGGCCATATGTGTATTTAATGTATATTTTCTTGTGTATTGATTCAGTTCTGAAAAGCATCTGAACAGGAAATACCTGCTATCTGTCCTTTTCAACTAGTTCTCCTTCATTACCAAAATTCTTTCTCTTCTGATCAACTTTTAAAAAAATGGTGTAACCTTTTGGTTTAATCTCTTTAGTACTGTCAGTGAGGTTAACAGAAGTTGAATTTCTCTGTCTACATTTTTATTTTAATCAGCAGCTCTGATGAGGTGCATGTTTACATCTGTTAGTGGGCTAATAATTAGTTGGCCTATTAATTAGAAAAGGGACCAGAGTACATTCGGATGTCAAATGGATGCACATTGCTGTTCTTCACCTCTAGAAGACTATTGTCAAAATCTGTTCCTTGGAAATCAAGAGCTTTTCTGAAGGAACACGGCCCTTTTTCTTTCCAGAATCGTTCTGATGCTATTTTGACCTGTCCCATTACACATACAGTGTCCATTTTCCATTTGGAAAAGCATGGTTTCGGTATCATGTGATATTGTACTTTTTATGTATGTTGCTGTATTCAGGGGATACTCAAATTTCCATGTCTAAGAAAATACATAGACTGCTGGATTTTAATGAATATTATTCATTATTTTTAGTCTTCTGTTAGTGAGGTCTTGATCAAAAGCGTCTTTGTCGCAAAAGGGAATATTCCTGAAGCCAGATTCTGTAAAATATCATGCAACATTTCATTTCAGAGAGGACAACGGGACAAAAGTTGATCTAGTAGGCCTTCAAATAAAACCTGAAAGTACATAGCTAAGTGACATATCTTTCACTGATAAAGAATACATATGAGTTATGAGTAGTATTTAACAGTTCACATTGTTTTAAGATTTGATCTGAGTTTATTGCAGCTATATATGAATTGCATATGTCTGTATTTTTAGTATTTGAGTAATAATGGAAACTGATTGTCTTGAAAATATTCTTACATCAACTTCTGTTTTTGTCTTGCTTTTCTCATAACTTTTCAAGATTAACTTAAAATACGTATATAAGATAGATAAATTTGACTACTTTTGCATGGTACTTATTTCAGTTTCATGTGCATCTTTTCAAAATGTAGGAGAGAGTAGCTATTACTTAATGTTTTCACCTGTATTGTCATGACTTTGGCAAACTTCATGATTATCAACATTTCAATTTGATCTTATTCTTCTATAGATCAATTAAAAAATACTGTGAGAAAAAATTCTAGGCAGTTTTCAGTAGTTCTGCTAATTGTTTAAAAAAAGCGTAGTCTGTAGAATATACTTTCTTGTATATGTTCAGTAGAATTATTATTGTAGTCTATTGGCTTTAAAATGTATTTGTTTTGCTACTTGTACATGAATGGAGTTAGAGAACTGTGTGCTGTCTTTTTATTTTAAAATAGATCAACCCTCTGGAGCCCACACTGTTTATGCTTCAGGTTCAGTCCAGACAGACTGCAGATGAACACTGAACAGAAAAATTCTCATGAAAGGAGCCCTTCTCCCTCCCGCTTTTACATTTCCCTCAGGATATCTATCAGCTCTGTGCAGCACTCTATGTGGGCTTCAGTGGATATATCACAAGACCAATTTTTATTAAATTCTATTTTATCACTTGAGCTTCCAGGCCCAGCACAAAAATGAAAGCAGAGTTAGAAATATTGCTTGGTCACACATTCCCAAAGCTTAGCTCAGTTTAGTTGAAAGTAAATTTTAAAAATCGTCAGGGCTTTTGGAGGTAAAGGTCTTACCTTTCAATAATACCTCTCCTGCACATAGTTACTACGTCTAATTCTATTCCTTTGGGGCAAACCAAACTGTACCCAGGAGTAGTGGCTGTTTTCCATTTTCTGTTATCTGACAATTTTAAAACTGATTCTTATCTAGAATTTTAAAGAGAGCTTGCCTTTTTTCTTAAAAGGTTGCTTTTCCTAATACTAAATTACGTCTCATTGTATAAGTTGTCAAGCAATATGGTGCACTGGATAGACCGTTCTGGTTCAGCTTGAATTTAGACTCTATAGAAATGAAAGTTTAGGCAAAAGTGTAATTCTAAAGGTAAGAAGGAAGCAACACAGATGATGAAAATCTCCATACCAGGATTTTCACCTGTACCATATTTGAATGTTGGAAAGTGTAGGTGCTTTAGATGCTTTTATCTATCTTTTGAACATTTCACGCTAGAAAAATCAAGTTAATGACCCAGTCATATAATCTGTTGAATTTAGCAGCAGTCAAGTAGAAAATTAAAATAAGCAAAATTTGATCATTCTGCTAAGGTCAGGTAACATTGAGGTCAAGTTCAAATTTCAGACTTTTACTGTTAATTTTTATTTCAGGTAATTCAGACCATCACTGCAACTGACAAAGATAACTCTGCAAATGGGGCCAGATTCCATTTTTCTCTTGATGAAGGGCTTTCTTTGAATCCCAACTTTACTCTAAGGGACAATGAAGGTAACTCAAACACACAGTTCTGTACAAAATGGATCTCTGTTTTGTCTGGGATGTCTCATTTAGCAGAACTATTTCCATGCATTTGTTGACAAAAGGGAAAAATTAATATGTCATCATCAAATTGATTAATATCAAAGACATTACAACATACTGCAAAACATGAAATATCAGAAATTCTTTTTCCTTTATTCATTTTAGCATTTGTAGCTCATACATTCACAAATGGTTTTAGAAAGTGGATTAATTAGAAATGTGTTGACATTTTTATCTGTTTCTTGGTAGGCAGTGCCAACTTTCAAGGTTTTACTTTCAAGGTTATTGCCTTCCTTAAGGGAGGAACTAAGAATTCAAGGTGAATAAAAAGTTTAATTTTTGCTAGCATTTATGAATATGATACCAAGAGTAGGTCTTTCAGTGTATCCTGAATGGTAGTCTACCTTTTCATGCCCTACCTCATAAGGTGCAGTTAAAATCTACATTCAATACTTTCTAGGTACACAATGGGTGCACCAAATAGGTGCCTTGAGAGTCATCTAGCTGAATGTTTCTGAAATTTTCTTGCATCAAAGAACCATCTAGCCTTTCAATAAATAAATAAATAATGTAAACAAAATAAGCCAACCAAAGAAAAATCAACTATACAATTTACATAATTGTTTCCATTTTGCACTCTATTGAAAATGAGATTAGACTTAAAGTGGTTGTCTGTTGCTTTCCTCTGGGGTTTTTTAGTGTGGGAGTGTATTGTTTGCTTTTGTTCATACATGTGTGTGGAAATATGTGGTTGTTGGCTTTACTGTAGTTGTGTTTCTGCAATAATACCATGGGATACTTCCTGCGGTCTTACAGAACACTGCACATCTGTCATGACTGAGAAGCATTAACTCCATCACTGTACATAGAAAATATACATGATGTTTAAACTATTCTTCAAAGATATTTTGACCTGTTTTTGAAACTTTTCAGGAAGAGAGACTGCATAATCTCCCTCAGGAATCTGTTCCAGTGTGTAACTGTTTTTAGCACAGAAAATAATAAAGCTATCAATATTAGAAAATTATTAAAATTGGGTTTTATTTCACCTAAGGAGATAAAAAGTAAGTATGCATTTCCTGCAACATTTCACATAAAACTACTAGACAAACAGAAACTCCAAATACTTCCAGTTTGTATATACTTCAGTGCAAAGACATTTTAGCTTAAATCCTAGCAAGAAATCCAACTTGATAAACCACCAGAAAACTTTGAAACTAAAGAATTGGTACAGTTTTACTCAACATATAACCACTTTAGTCTGTTGTTTAAGAACTGCCCTTTTGGGCAAACCTTTCTCTGTAATAAAATACTTGTACAATACAAGTAAAATTTATACAGTAAATTCAAAATAACCAGTTATTTTCTATTCACACTTGTCTTATATATCGCCTATCTCTATTCAGAAATTTAATTTCTATTGTTTTGCATTCCAGGAAAAAGCTGAGAAATGCTGGGCAGAAGTATTTTTTATGGTTTTTTTTCAAGTTGGCTATTTTATTTCTGCATTTAGTACTCCAATACAGGCTGGGATTCTAGGAATTGATTTTGGTTTGGTTTGGCTTGGTTTGTGTAGAAATTTGTCAGCAATTGCCTTAAGAGCATTTTCAGTGTTTTGCAAAATGCTGAAAAACAAAAGCTCAGTCATATTGAAATCATAGAATCATAGAATGGCTTGGGTTGAAAAGGACCTCAAAGATCATTTAGTTTCAATGCCCACTGCTGTGGGCAGGTCAAAGCCCCATCCAGCCTTGCCTTGAATGCCTCCAGGGATGGAACATCCACAACCTCTCTGGGCAACCTGTTCCAGTGTGTCACCACCCTCTGAGTGAAAAACTTCCTCCCAGTATCTAACCTGTCTTAGTTTAAAACCATTTCCTCTGGTCCTCTCACTGTCAACCCATGTGAACAATCATTCCCCCTCCTGTTTATACACTCCCTTCAAGTGGTGATCAGTAATAGCTTTTCCTGTGAATGCAAAGCTGTATTTCTGTTACAGACTTCTTTGGATCAGATCATCCTCTCTTTTTATTTTTTCAGGACTAATGATTAATTTCACAAAAATCTCAGGAGATATTTTCTTCTCTTGCTTTCACCACCCTAAACAACAGAATACTGCTCTTGAGCTACAGTGCATTACTTCATGAATGTTCTGTTCTACTCCATTACCAGAACAGCTACAAGATAAAAGACTACAGTAGCAAATTAGATCCTTAAATTTTAACACATCCAACACATTTTAACACGTTAATAAACCTTAACTGAAATGTAGAAGAGTTACACAAACATAACATTTCCTATTTTGTTCCTACATGCCTGCATATTCAATCTCAACATGTGTATGATTCAGATTAGTACTATACCATTGTTTCTGCATAGGAAATAGATATTTAACTGTCAGTCCATACAATTGATTGTATGACCAAGTAAAGTTATATCTCTTGAGCCTAAGCTTGAGCCTTTACTCATTAACAATCTGTAGTTTTAAAGCTCCGGCTCTTGAGTACACCCCTCAAAATACAGAAGCTATAACCCATAGAAGAGGATATCGAGCTATATCAAATATGCAGTCTACCTGAACCTAAGAATTGATTGGATCACCTTTTGGACTCTGTTGGTGTTTATGATTTTCATCTTAAAGGAAAGAAAACAATGACTGAATATGATACTTTTCCCTACTGACTACCTTATGCTATAGTACATTCTTTGATACTGGCTGAAGTTTTTTATGTTTTGACAATTCAGAGAGAGAAAAAAAAAAAAAGAGTGAGTGTGAGCAAGAAGACAGCTAGCAAAATGATGCAGTATCCATACCCATGTAAGCAAGACAAACAAGAATGGCAATAAAATTTCTTTGCTGTACAAAGAAAATGCATTAGGTTGTAATCATTCCCTGAAGTCTGCAATTTTAGAAAGCAAACCCAGGAAACAAGCCTCTTTGTTTGAGAATTGTACTTTATGATGGCTTTTTAATGAAAGCAGGGCTGTTTACAATTCATTCTGTCAAGGGAAGTGTTGCAGTTTCTATTAAAACCTGAACAACCAAATTGTTGTTTAATTTGGAAGTGCTTTTATCTTACAGTATGAATACTACTTACCTGAGTTATTTGTTGTACATGTTCTTCTGACATTGATTTTTACAACATTACAGTAGATAATTTTGAAATCCTGATCATTTTTGAGTAGTGCCTTAAATTTAGAGTTTTTGCCTCATCAAAAATATCAGCTACTTCAAGTCCAATTTAAAATTTGCCTGGGCATTATGGTGAAAGAGCCTCGTCTGAGCAGAGCTGTTTATAGAATTTTAGAGCTCTAATCATTTGGGTTGGAAGGGACCTTCTATCTCCTCTGCCATGGGCAGGGGTACCTTCCACTAAATCAGGTTATCCAAATCCCAAACCAACCTGGCCTTGAACACCACACTTTTAAGGGAATTAGCAAAATATTGAATCTACAGAGGACAGATCCCTTTGGTGCCGGAGAGCACTTATAATTTTATGCACTATAAAGCAATGCTTTGCTGGTGGTATGTTTTTCACAAGACATACAGTCTATAATGGATGCTCCAATAGGTCTTGTAAATTTCTTGGACAGTAAGGTTGTGTGCAGACTGTACAAATTCACCCAAACTGCCAGTAAGATTTGTACATTCTCTTGACAAAGCAAGACAAAGTTCACCTTACTTTCAAGGAAGGGCAACACAGAATTCTTAGGATTGTTTTTTTTAGGATATTTTTCTGCTTTCCTTTTATTTCTTCAGGACACAGGTTTCAATTCCCTGCTCCCCCCCCAAAAAAAAAAAAAAAAAGCAGTTTTATTTTTTCCCATCTGCCCAATTTTCCCAAACATTTAGCTTTTGGAAAGTTGCCCAGTCATGGGGAATGTTATGGAACTGAGACAAAGGTGGGCTGATCTAATTCTGACTCTTCGGAGGTTGTTTTTTGTTAATGTTCGGTAACGTTGTGGTCACAAGTTATTTTAATATCCACATAAGTGAAATGCTTTTGGGTAAGATCTAGGTAACTCTACAGTATCTGAATAAGATGAAATTTGTAATGCATTCATCCACCATGACTGTGATGCAAATTACTGTTTTTTCTATGTTGGAGATCAAAACTTGGTAAAAAAAGAATCAGTTTTACCTTGCATGACTGTTATTTAGGAAGATCTTAACACCATGCCACTCTAGGACATCTGAAGTGGCTTAAAAGTCAGGTTGAATCCTACTTTTTGCTACCCAGCATAAAAGGGAAACATCTATGAAATTATTTCCTTCATTTATGTCAAAGATATGGCATGCTCTTTCAAGTTCTATAATAGTGTATGTTCTTACTGCCCTTCAATGAAGTATCATCCTGTAAAGAAGAGAAGCTGTAACTGTAGGAGAATCATGTAGAAAAGACAAATAGTATAGCGCAAAATTAGCATTATGCATGATAACCGCAAGCACAATCTGTAGAACATCTGTCACTATAAACAGGTTCAGTGCCATCCTAGGAAGCAGTTATCACACAGTCAACATACGATGGTAAAAAGGGATTTTTTTCCTCAGATCTGTGAACATCTTCAACCTTTTTTTGATTAAAAGAAATTGGTTCTAAGATTGACCCAGGAGACAAGTTAGTTCATAGTGTACAGGTTCTATGTGCCTTCTTCTTCAGTGCTGCTACCTCCTGGTGTCTTGATTTTTTTAAACAATAAAAAACAGAAAGGCACTTTCAGGAGTTATCAGTAAAGAAATGGAAAAGAAATGCCTACCAGTATAGTCTCAGATAAATGAATTGCATGATCTCAATTTAGAAGTGCCTCTCATTCCAGTCTATCTTTTTTGTGTTTTATTAATTATGACTTAAAACATTCGTAACTGAAAATTAAAACGTCTTAATCTATAAACAAGGTTTTACTCTGTTTATTAATTTCCATTTCTCTTGTGCTTGCCTGTAATATATAATGTGTCAAAGAAACTCTAAATTGTGAATAATAAATAGATTTGTATTCTCCAAAGTGCTCCAAATACTCACCTTCCTTGGTGTTACCATTGTATTTCAGCTTCTTTGATTTTCCTATGCCTTTCTGTCTTTTCTTTGTTCAGAAACTCTACAAGAAAAGACAGAGATAATGGAAAGAGGAATGTGGTAACAATCTTGCCTGCAGTGTGCAATCTGGCTTAACAAACTGTCACATCTTCAGAGCGTGAAGAGGCGCTGTGTTACAGCCATGCAGAATTTCCCATCTGTAACCTCAAATCCACTGGAGAGGAATCTTATGTTCTAACTTGCTGTGTTTGCAAAGTAACAGCCTAAATGTGAGAAGACTTAGTGGTCATGCACTGGGGCAGCATGCACCACAGTGAAGCAAACGATTCTTTCTTTCCCCATGTTGCTGTTAATTTTCCCTTAGCAGCCAGCCCTTTCATCTTCAGCAAATCCTAGTTCTTATCCAGCTTCTAAGGGCAAAGTTCACAGTTTAAATCTATAGAGAAAAATAACTTTATTTCCAGGCCTAGAAGAATCAGATCTATAGTTCCAAGCACACTAGTACTGCTGTTCCCTGTATGGCTGTTGTACAAGTTTTCAGCTACCAAAGAAATTTCTCAATGGAAAATACCCTCTTTCCAACTAATTTTGTTGATATAGCAAAGTAATTTGTTTTACTTCTCTCAGTATGCTCTTTCCTAGATTGACATTTATCTTAGTACTGGGCTGCCTTTAGTTTTCTTTGTGGGATTTCTTATGTCATGTCATGACCTGTCTTGTCCTACTTGCCATCTCAATGGGTCCTCCAATAGTTTTTAATACAGAATATAAACAATTCAATAAAAGATGAATGCTTAGAACATCAGACTGCCTGGATGTAGTTGGTAATGCACTTTGGCTAAACTTGAACAAATTTTTTTAGTTATCAGTGACTGAAATATTTCCTGATCAGGAATTCTCTTTTTTTTTTTTTTAATATACTAAGTCAGTGATGTTTTTCAGCCTGTATTTTCATAATTACCTCTATAGGTATAAGGTAATATTGATTTACTCACTCTTTTTCAGATCTGTACCAGCGAGAGCGAAGGAGAAGTTTTTGCTTTCCTGTTCAAATTTGAATACTGGGCCTCCTTTGGCTACAGGCCCAGGAAGATTTACTTCTCCAAATTTGTAGAATTTTCTTGAGTAAATGGACAAGGTAGCTGAACTGAAGTCTTCAGGGCTTGTAAACTGTAACAAAAATAATGTAAAGTTCTAAGCAGAAATGAAATATTGTTCTTACTCTTCATAGTAACTTTTGCTGTCAACTTTTGAAGTTAGGAGAGTAAGATCTAAGAATTTTTTCTTCAAGAATGCAAGACATGACAGATGTTAATGCACAGCTTATGGATATGGAACTAGGAAATTAAGTTTTAAGCTAAGTGCTTGAACACATCCTTAGGTTTTCAAAGTATTAGTTCTGGATAACTTTGTTGTATGATTGTCATTTTCTTATTTGTTGCAACTTGAAATATAATTCTCCTCAAAAATTTTTTGAAATTTCTTTCTCTTCCTGTTGATAGTATGTGCCCTAAAATGTGCACATGGGAGTGGTGGGCCTCTCTGATGACTTCAGGGGGAATTCTAGATGAGCAGGCTTTAGTTTATTGTAGCAGTATTGGTGCTGAGGAGGAAAAAACATTAAGAAGTGTAACTTAAAATAAAATCTAGGCCCGTTTTCTTGCAGTGAAGCTTAATAGCACAGTTTTACTGTGAACACTGCATAGTAGTTGTCCTTGTACTTCTGGACCCAATGGAGAGTAGATCTCATTATTATGGGTGGGTTTTTTTTTTTCTGTTTTTTTTGTTGCTGTTTTTTTTGTTTTTTGTGTTTGTTTGTTTTTTTTAATGAGATTATGAAATAATATGAAAGCTGTATTGCAGCCAAACAGAACAGTATTACCATAACATGAAAAGAAACTACATGCTAAAGAGTGTAACACAGGGTTGCTCTTTGGTGACAGTGACAGGGCCCAAGGAAATGTCATGGGTCTGCATCTGGGGAGAGTCAGGTGGGAGTTAGGAAATGTTCTTCATTTTTTCCTTTTTCACCACAAGGCAAACTGGTGCACTCACATCCACATTGCCTGCTGGGAAGGTCCTTGGTGCACATGAGAACCTTAGGTTGGGTTTTTATGTAAGATACTCTTAGCTGACCCAAACAACAGCATCCCATGGAGAGTGCTAAAAGTCAGCAGTGTGAATGATCACTCTTCTGATATTCGCTTGCTCCCCAGCCTTGTTTTTTTAACAGTCTGCAAAGCACTGAAGATTGTCCAGTTCATCCTGGTTAAGCCTAGGTTCTGTGACAAGGGGGCGAAGGGACCCATGTACCCATGTCCTGGGAAAGGGGGGGGGAGGAAGGGAAAAGGTAGTGAGATGGGCTTGGATTAATGATAATGGAGGCAACAAGCTAAGAAAAAAAAACCAACTAAATATAGTAGCAGAATGTGAGATTACACAAAATAATTATATAATACAATGTAATTGGAATTGAGGCTAATAAACCAAACAAAATGAGAAAAGTAGAGTTTCCAAAACCAAAGTCCTTACTCTAATTCTGTGGGTGTAAACAACCAGGGAGCAAAGAAGGGAAGTCTCTTGATTTCCAGTCTGTTTTATCTTTCCCTCCAAGTGGAAAATGGAAATGGAAAAACAAAATCTTCCAGGAGTTTTAATTAATTCTTCTTTTCTGAGATGAGGAGACCAAAATAGATGAAGTATATTGACAGTCCATGGGACTGCAGCATTAACACTTTTACTTCCCATGCACTGCATGATTTCATGATGTGGAATAACAATGAAAAACCATGGAACCATGACAGAGATAAAAAAAGAAATTGTTAGAGAGGAGCTTTGCTGATAAGCTATAACAAGGTTCATTTCAAGGAAGAAGGAGTTATAAATTGGGTACTGAACAACCAGAAAGTTAGTAAAGTCTATCGTATATGTGAGGAAGATGATGAAGAGGATGAAGAGTTTCTTCCTGAATATGGAAAGGCAGAAGCAGCAATCAATACTTTGTGTGTATAAAGACTACATTATTTTTTATGCAAAGTATGCATTAATTGGAAATTCCCAATTAATCACAAACTTATGTGGTTGCTTTTTTTTTGTTGTTTTGTTTTGTTTTGTTTTTTCTATGCTTGGTCTCTGTCCAGAGTCTAATCTGCCACTGCTTTGGCAGCTGATGGACCAAAAAAATGAAGGTCATTTTGTATTCTGTTTGAATCTTGGAAGACTGTTATCCATGCTTCCAGAACTGTTAGGGAATCTGGGGCTGAGGGACTGACAATCTAGGTCTAAAAAAATTGGAGAAAGTGGCAAATGGAAAAGATATTATATATATTAAACAAAAAATATATAATTTTTTAATGTAATATTAGGTAGCTGAAAGTTGAAACAGCTTACTTTACTCTCTGTTTTTACCAATATATGTGCTGAAAATTCAAAAGCCATCTAGGTAATCCACCTGCAATCTGTGCTCCATAACATTATTTGGGTTTTTGGGGGAGCATTTAAAAATATATTACTTTGATTGTACAGGAATTGCATTTAATCAAGCATAGACCACACTTGTAGCAAAGAACAAGTTAGTTCAATTTTCTTAAATTACATTTTTCCCTGTATTTTAAAATTAAATCAGAAAACCAAGTAAGATCTCTCTGGGTGGACAGAGACTGTAATTATGGACTGAAGACCACTGCTCACTCTGCTTTAGGGAAGAATTTTCCTTATCAAATAAATGCAGTCTGAGTTTTTATGTTATCAAGTATGATTTCTTCTTTCACTTGACTCATTTATAAAACAAAACAATTCACTCCGTAGTCTAGGTGCAGAATAATTTATTTCTTATCAATATGATAATTAAAAATTTCAGTGTTGCTGAGAATATCAGGAGCATTTTGAATAGGATTTCCTAGGCCCAGATTAAGTAATATGGAGTAGTGTTAAAGTTTAACAAAATGTTTATAAAATAAATACTTCTGCATATCATAAGATTTCAGTTATACAGGAATCATTTTCATAAGCCCATATTAAAAGTGATTTACTTTTTTTTTCTCATCAACTCTGTTAAACGTCTTCTGCTGGCTATTGAAAATATTTTTATTATGCCATTTGAATATATCAAAGATATATTATAAACTCTTGCAAATATTATTTCCACAATGTTGTGATAACTAATCAGCTTCAATGCAGGAGAATGTGATATTTTGCAGTTTTTGGGTCAGCAGCCTAGCTCCCTTGTGACCTTGGGTAATTCCTACTTCATACGTATTTCTCATGTGAAAGCTGTCACCAAATATTCTATGATATTATGCCTGTGGGCTACACTAACAGATCTTATCAGTACTATTATTGGGCGATTCACGAAAATAAAATATAGAGAGTTGGCTTTAAATTAATGTTCTAAAGTTTGGTACAGAGCTTGACAGAAGATGTGTCATGAAAAATAATCACCTGGTATAGATTTTGCATCCAACATAGATTGAAGCTAACTCCTCTGTTCAAATACCTGTGCAGAAAATAAGCAGTCTTATGGACTGGAATATAACACATTAGATGTAATGTCACACTAAATTTTCACAAAGTGCGCCAGACTTCTTTTTTTCATAATTTATGAGAAGCCCTTTTAGTGCTGTATCTACAGTGGTGATGGAAAATAAGTTTTCTGTGCTCTTTTTGTTTGTTTGTTTGTTTGTTTTTGTAATAGGAAGAAAAATACAGAATTTTTTTTGCACTTATCACCTCTATGTTGTTTTTAAAAAACTTTAGAACTACAAACCTGCCATTGGGAATCCACATCACGTGCAAGTGGCATGAGAGGAGAGCTCTTTTCTACTAACTTCTCTTCCTGCTTCTTGGTCATGGTGTCTCTCTAGATCCCCTCACACTTACAGTATCTCACAGTCTCTAGTTTTGTTTGCTTTATTTGTAGACTCTTGTTCAAAGGCCCATTCTTTTAAAGAGGTGGCAACAAACTGAAATGAAATATTACATGTTTGAAATTAAGATGTAACTGTATATTATCAAAGCATTTCTTCTCCTGCATTCTCTTTATGCTCCTTAGGTTTATTGGATGTGAAGGAATATGGGTGGCAGTTTACCATCCCAACTAGTGCTGATAAATGCTCTTGCAAGGCACATGTAGTAGGCTTTAGTATTCCCATTTGCTGTAATACATGCCAGATGAACGTAACAGTGACAAAATTTTGCATCACTTTCTCTCTCATCCTTATCTACCTATATCTTCATCAGTTTAAAATATCTAGTATCTGCACTCTCTGCAGCTCCCCTTTCCCTTCTCTTCCACCTCTCTCTTCTTCCTACTGCAGGAGTCCTTTCAGATATTTTCTGAAAGCTCAGTTAATCTATGAAATCTATCACAAACAGTAACGTATGAAAATTGAATTTCAACTTTCCAGTAGAGATATTTAAATATTACTTTGAGATTACAAAGTATTTCTTGTTGTGTATAAATTCCACAACAGAGATTTGCAGAATTCCAGGTATTCACATCTACAAGTGTCCATATATTCTCAACAGTTTATCATGGGATTAAAGCACTTCCAATCTGGGTTCAAAATGTTTGTCAAAATCCACTGACTTTAATACACAAGCTTGAATAAGGCTTAATTATTTTGTTCTAGTTACATTCTTCTGCCTCCTCTTTTTCCTTCTTTGACCAGAAATGCTACTTACTCAATTTTAATCTAGATTGTGCATTATCACAGATTAGGATTGTGGAATATTAAAATGTCCAGTACTTCTGCTAGATAGGAAATGAACAGTCAATAATATTTTTCATTTTGCATCTGATTCTGTTCTTTTTTATCATAATGTAGATAACACAGCCAGCATCCTGACAAGACGAAGGAGATACAGTCGAACCACTCAAGATATCTATTACCTCCCAATTTTGATTTCTGATGGTGGAGTGCCCCCTCTCAGCAGCAGCAGTACACTCACTATTAGGGTTTGTGCATGTGAGAGAGATGGACGCGTGAGAACATGCCATGCTGAAGCTTTCCTCTCCTCAGCTGGCTTGAGTACAGGAGCTTTAATAGCAATCCTGCTCTGTGTTGTCATTCTTCTTGGTAAGTCATTTTTGATATTAAGTACTGCCATCTTCTGCTGGCTCTCTGAATGTGACAGGGCAGCAATTTTTAATATGATATGTTTTTGAACCAGAAGCTGCCTGGTAGTAGGAGGTAATTAGAAACACATAGCTGTGATTAGAGGGGAAAGGTTCAGCTAAAATTAATAGGAAAAAAATCCTTTAAAGCACATTCATGAATATCTGAAATTCACTAGAAATATTTTTGCAGAGGTTATCAAGTAATTAGCACTGCAGATCATTTTTCTGTAATTTGAAAAGATTTCAAAAAAGCACTGACTAATTCCATGCAGTGCAAAAAATGATAGAAAAGAGATGATGAGGAAAGCTTTTTGAAATGCATTACACTGTAAGAAACACCATTAGCACAATGCAAAAGCCATTAATTACCTTTGTGGGATGAACTGATAGCAATGCCCAACATACTCCTCGGGCAAGGGACACATGAGACAATATGATGGCTCCGGTAGATAGATGTCCTTACATTCTTACAAGAGCTGTATTTATTATTTTTTTTAATTTATATATTTTTTTTGTTTGTTCATTTTCTACCCAGGCCTAATTGAATGCTACCAATTAGTTAATATTTTTTTTTGTGGCAAAGGCAAAACGTGCTGGGTACATATCTCTGTATGAATGATGATGAAATGGATGAATATATCCATTCAGGTGCCTCTCTGAACTCTGGTAGAGATGGAGAGGAAATAATAAGAATCACACTGTGACTCACACAGGGCATTTTGAGGATTTTTTTTTTTAAGATTCTACATTTTCTAAAAAGTACTCCTATCCTACTATCACATCTTCCTTAAGAACTTCTTTCTGAAAAAATAAAATAAAATGCATAGTAATACATTTAGTTTTTAATCTAGTATTTTATACAAGATTGAACATTTATAAGAGAAAAATAATTTGTACATTTTAATTATATATGTTGAATATTAGTCTTAACGAACTTCTGAAAACCTTTAACAATGCTTCTGAACAATGTCAACCTTAGCTACTCATTTCTCATCTAACTGCTAGTATATTATCCTTTTCTGTGTCCTATATGAGATCCATAGTAATCTTAACAAGTGGATTTAATTATTGGTTTAAGAAACCTTCGGTATTCCTGCAAAGTAAATAGAAATGTGTCCTTTACTGATCCTTTTGGAATACAAGGCTGTGTTGGACATTTGTACTTTTATAGTAGCATTATTGACTTTCTCCTTAATTGTGTGTGGTCTCTATTTGTTGTTTTTTGGCATGTTGATATGTCGAAACACAACAGTGTAGAATTTTCATGAGTACTTTCTGGACATAAAGTAATCTTTGTTCATGTAATTTCATATAACATTGCACAAAAATGTACTGTTCACTTTGTGACCCTAATAACGCTCTCTTCCAAATTAGGTATGTGCTTGATGTTATCAAGCTCAGTAAAATCAGAGTACAAATACTAGACTGAAAGTATTTCTATTCTGTATTCATGACTTAGTAGCTACTGTTTCTAAAGCATATGTCTTCTTACTTCAACTGTAAACTTTAAACCTAATCTAATATCTGCAGTTTTCTCTTTAGCGATTGTGGTCCTTTTCATCACTCTAAGACGTAGCAAGAAGGAGCCCTTGATCATTTCAGAAGAAGATGTCCGAGAAAATGTTGTGACATACGACGATGAGGGTGGTGGAGAAGAAGACACAGAAGCATTTGATATCACAGCACTACGTAATCCATCAGCTGCAGAAGAGCTAAAATATCGGAGGGATGTCCGCCCTGAAGTTAAGCCTGCAACCAGGCATCATCCCTCTTCAAGCCTTGACAGTATAAATGTTCAGGAGTTCATTAAACAAAGACTTGCAGAGGCTGATTTGGACCCCAGCGTGCCCCCGTATGACTCCTTACAGACATATGCCTATGAGGGTCATAGATCAGAAGCTGGATCTATCAGCTCTCTGGATTCAGTCACAACACAATCTGACCAGGATTATAATTACCTTGGAGACTGGGGTCCTGAGTTCAAGAAGCTAGCTGAACTCTATGGGGAAATAGAATCAGAAAGAACAACTTAGCTGTAATTCCCAGAACAGAGAAGTTCCTAAACAGCTGGAGATAGAACGACAGCAATGGTAACAGCAGATGAATACAGTACTTGGAACTGAGCAAGTTGTGCACAGTTACTGTAGAACAAGTGCCCTTTTCATATTTGAAACTGGGTTCTCCAATTGGAAGAAAGTAAAATTTTGAAAAAAAATACAGAAAAAGAAACAATTGTCCCTTGTGTATATTTTTAATTGCTCAATAAAGTCTGTGGTACCGTATCCATAACAGTACCTAAAGTAAAGCCGGGCAATGACACTTTTATTGCAATATGCTTAATGTCTCCAAGCTACAGTATGTTTCTGATCATGCCTGTTTAGGAAGATAGCTAATGGAAGAACAAAGGATTTGCAAATGGTTTTAAGGTTGCCGTGCTAGCCGTACTCTAGGCTTTGTGATTCCAATGTGAAGTAGCTAATGGGGTTTACTATCAGTGAGAAGTCTAGGAGTCATTTTCCTTTAACAGCAGGGATAATCCACACCTGTCCTCTAAAATAAATGGTCCTTTGATGGTTTAATCTGTTTGAATTAGCAGGTTGCAATGTGAAAATGTCATTTCATTATGTCCCTCATAGTCTTTTTATCCCTAACCAGTTAGCAGAGGGGAGCATCATTAGCTGTCAGTGCAAACATGGCTCTAGACCATAACTCCAGACCCACTCCAGAGGAACTGTTGCTTTCAGTGTGCATGCATCTTTTTATAGGAACATCATTCATGTAAATGGAATGGGTCTGAAGTGCTCTTTATGCAGCCAAGCAGATGAAGCATAGATTCTTTCAGTAAAAACAAGAATGGCAGCACCATTGAAGTATGCAGTTGCTTGGTTCACCGTGCTTCACTTACATCAGTAGATAGAGCTTTTGAAGTCTTTCACTGATCTTAATCCAGGAGTTACAACAGTCTCCTTACGACAGAGCTCTTAACCATAATGTGTCTATTTCTGTGTGTGTCTAAAAGCAAAACAGAGCTGCTGGTAATTCACTGGAACAGAGAAGAATTAAGGTGATGAAAATGATCATATTTTTTCTTTTCAGTTCAATGTATAGATATTTAATTTCTCACAGAGTAATTTCTATCTAAGCAGAACAGGCTCTTTTTCTCCCAATTTCAAACATATGGGAATACAAACATCTTAAGCCAGTGGAGAGTGAAAGAAATGAAACATGCCATTTTTGAGTTCTTATGGATTAAATAAAGTGGTCTCTTGTGTTAGTAACTTTTTGCATTGGAGAACTTGCTGTTTAGGCTGCTTAATAACTAATCTATAAGATCTATGTTTCACTTTTGTTTGTTTGAAACTTTAACCTTTTGATTCTCTGTCTTCTGATAATACTATGAGAGGACGAGGAGAACATAGTATCCCACAGAGGATTATGACTGATTAGCTTCAGTATCTACTAAAGTCTTCTGTTTTTAAAATGATTGGAGCTCTACTCACAGAAGTTGACTTTTGCAATATGCATTCCATAGAGAAACTGGTCAGGGCAGAAGCTGTGTACAGATTGTCTACTTTGGGCTGGTGTGGAGAGATTCAGACTGGCAGAGAAAGAATTACCTACAATCATAGAACCATCTAACTCTTGTTGTCTAGCCCTTCACCAGCTTCACTGTTCTCTTCTGAACACATTCCAATTCTTGCTTGTCCAAGCAGAGTCTGTATTAATACTGACCTACTCTGAGCCACGCAAGCGAACCCTGTGGTTCTTTACAGTGTGAGTAGGTAAGTTCTGCCAATTTTTTATCAGTCCCACTTTGAGAATTATTACTTCTTTCAATAAACTCTTTACCAGTAAGCTGTTGATTGCTTTTAGTTTACACAGACTTCTGGAGGAATAAGTAGATTTAAAGGAAGCTTCTCAAACCCTTAAAAAAATATTAGTTGCAGTTACTTTCAGAGTTCTTTTTAAACACACTGTTTATCATTTCAATTTGAACATTGTACTGTTTTCATAAAGAACCAAGTTCACAAACCAATTTAGAGGGGAAAAAAACACAGCCCTAAGAAGTTCAACTAAAGATTTGAAAGTAGTTTTGTAATCTATGTTCTGATTTTTATTTCTACCAAATACGGAATCTTTTAGCAATACATTTACTGACGCTGTTTTCTTTGCAGAGTACAGTTTAACAGATGCTTTAACGCAGTGAGCTTTGTACTTGAGCTGAGGATGGTTTACATACCTCTTTGAGGATAGAGTTATGTTTTGATTACATCCCAAACAAAGCAACAAGAAGTGCAAGTTTTTTTGTGAGGATAAATTTTCTTTTGATTTAGATTACAATCGCTTTTTCTGACTTCTCAGTTTTTATACATTATGAGTAGAGCGCTAAGAAGAAAATCTTTGAACATTGGTAGTATCATGAGTCATAATAGTTTGTACCACATATTCTTGAGAGTAGCATTCATTGTCATACTATAGTTTTGAGAGACAGTGTTAGTTATCCTTATGTATGTTCCTGCTTGCCATACACCAAAGCAGAGAAAATCAAATGTGTATTGTGCTTTTAGGAGTACTCCAATCATTGTTTTATTTTTATTTGGCTTTATGAAACATTCAGGCTTAAAGCCAACAGAAATTAAGTTCAGCAGCACAAAAAATCACTCATGAACATGCTCATGTTCTGATGAAGTTAATGAGAAGAGGAGGTCTTATCTCAAAGAATTCAGAATCCTTTTCACAATTCCTGGTGCTCTCTTCCTGCTATACAGCATTTGAGTTTTACCCAAAGCCCCAGGGATTCAGAATCATTTAAAATTCTGCAGGGTTATTGAGATTGTACTTCAGAGATGCTGCAGTGTGTCCTGTTCAGTATGTCCTATCCATGGTGATCGCCAGATGTGCTTTTCTGTCATTATATGTCTGCATGCTTGCTATGCTTACTGTTTTTTACTCAAATGAACATTGCCGTGCTATGTTGTTTGCATGACAAATTGCAGAATACTAAATCTTCAGGGCTACGGAAGAAGGCCTCATGATGCAAAAAGAACATACTAGCAGATTTATTTCCATTATCCCACAGAATTTTCCTTTGAACTTCTGTGTCCTACGAACAGATTTAAAACATATTTGAGATTTTCTATGTTACCATTGATTAAACTGAAAGAGAGTTAATACTATGTTTCATGGAAGGTACAATCATTTTGTAGCATTGCTGATTTAAATTCAGTGTAAATTCAGTGACAGTATTGTGGGAAAATCTTACCAGGATTATGTTTAATCAGATTGTATAGATTTTGCTTAAAGCTTTCATGGACACGCTGTATACTCATCTTCTCGGATATGCTCCCATTATCCTAAATAGTAATCCTGTTGTCAATGAACAACGCAATGCTGATAACTGCCAGTTTTCTTGAAGCTGGAAAATGCATAGTAACACTAAATGGCATGTAGAAAGGGATGCTTAAGAGATTTCAGATGTAGAATTTTAATTCTGCAACAGCTATTGAAATTATCATGCACTTACAGTCAATTATTTTGTCACACTGTTTCAAATAAATTTTCTTTCTTGTAATGGTGGGGGCATTTAGTATGCTGTAAAGGATGTGTTATCTGAAAAAATGGTCTCCATAAGTAGGAAATGTAAAAATATGTTGTAAACTAACAGAGTAAAAATGTGATTTAATACATTTTAAAGAAAAGGAAGAGTTGTAATTCAGCTTGTTTCAGATTAAGATTCAGACACTGAAAACAATTCATCGGTGTAGCCATTTATTTCATAAACATAGAGAACTGTAAAAGTCAGAAGTAATTACACTGTTATGCACTTTATTTTTTGCATTTATTTGTAGAAAATCAAAATATTTGTAAACATTTTTTGTTTTAAAGCTCTAATTGATGCAGTTATTTCAATTGCAAATAATGCAAGAAAATGTCTGTGAAAATATTCTCACTGGTGTTTAAAAGGAATTCCAAAATTTCTGTGCTCTAAGCCTTTGTAAAATCATCCTTTAGAAGAAAAAAATACAAATCTTGGACTGGTCAGGAGTTAACCAAACTCATAGAGTCACACAAGGGAAATGTTCTATATGTGGAGGAGAATATGAAATTATGCTGCCTAGGGTAACTTTGTGGGTTATAAAGTGCTGAGACCTTGTACTTGCACTACATATAAATGGCACAGTGCATTCTAAGGAACATTAGGAGCGTGTTGCAAGTATCGGGCCATCCTTATTTTTCCAAAGTCTCCAAAATATATATTTTTTTTAACAAGAGATTAATGTAAAGTATACCTCCTTATGCAAGTGTTACTGATATAAATTGTTACATTTTCCTTTAATAAACAAAAGGGACAAAACCTTTCATTCGTATTTTTCAAATAAAATATACTCTTTGCTATGGTGATGGGTTATTGTATTCCACATCACAACTAAAACAGGTTATTTTCTCTTCACTCCTGTATCTTATACTTACCAAGGAATTATAACTATCTAAAGGCAATCTGTCTTTAAGAATGAGCAGTGATGCAGCAGTATTAATGAGGTCAGTGCCAGAAACAGCATGGTAACTTTAAATAGATTTTAATGCCTGGTAAAGTCACTCACTTGTGTCACTTTTTCAAAGACTGTCTTACATGATTATCGCTACAGATGAGTAGGGAGAGAGACAGCCACCAAAAGATACTCTGCAACAGACTGCAGTGTAACTGCTAAATGGTTCATTACTTTTACTTGTGGCAACTATTACACTCCAACCATCACTGTCCTGAAACTGAAATGCAGCATTACGAGAGGAATAAATTATCCACATGAGTGAGTTAGGGAATTGCACATCTATGAAACCAGTTTGGTGGTAACAGTCAGAGTTATTATCCCAAGTTGACACAGAATAGAAGAGAAAAAAAAAAATGGGAAGGGTAATCCCAATGATCAGTCACGTGAAACAGCTGTGTACAGGAATCACTCATTCTTTCTCAAGTAAATTAACAGGCTTTACAAATTACATCTTAGAACACAGGGATACAGTGGCTGATAGATAATTTATTGAATGCAACATTTTTCAGACAGACAGAATTTGAGAATAAAGCTAAGGCTAATGGGAAATGGAAATGTGATTACCTGTTCTGTTATTGCTCATGGACCAGTTTACACTGTCTTGCACCACTCTATGCTTTTCTCGCACATGCCTCAGCATAATCCCAGAGAATCTCAGCATGGTGAGAGATCACTCAATTGCAAGATGAGTATTAGCCTGACTGCAAATGCAAGCCCAGGGCAGGAACTACTTTATTTTATTCTGGTCCACATTTGAGTTGTTTACACATTCTGAAGAATATTTATAAAGATTTTAGATCATCTTTCATATCTAAGATTGACTGGGCTCTCTTGCAGCAGAACTCATTATCCTCTTATACTGTTGAGTTTCAAGTTCCCTGAAATCCATTCAATTCCTTTCATTCTTGGCAAAATGTATTATTCATGTATAGGCACAGAGAATCTTCGTAAGCTGTGAAGTTTTTCTTGTGAGTTCATAGAATGTTTCTGTGGGCTACATGTCACCCTGAGGCATTTACGTGCTAAGTAACTCCTCACAAAGCTATCTACAACCTTTAATTAACGAAAAAGTCCTGGAGAGCCAACAAAACTACATAGGTCATTCTGAAAGCAATGCCTCCTATTCATTTACATGGAAACTACAATAGATACAAAGAGTGCCATAACACTATTTGATAGAGCAAATTCTCAGCTACTTTTTTTTTTCCAAGAGTCACTGCCATTACTTATTCATTTTCACCAGCAATGAACAAGAACCTGCATGCATTTTTTTGTAAAAACCTGTACCAGTGGAGGTGGTGCAGTGCCACTGTCAGCATTTCACTCTGCTGAAATGCCTCATCCACCACCTCACTGTGCTCACACACTGTTTGGTCTCCATAAGTGTACAGCAAATGTCAATGAATGTCAATGGGTGTGATATTTTTCTGCGTGGAGGGATTCAGTGACATGTCTTTGCTTCATATGCACTTCAGTGTCAGATGTCATTTTGTCAGATTGCCCCTCCGCTGCTACCTGTCACATAGCAATAAAATATAACAGAATATTGGTGCGAATGTTTGACCTCTGCTGCCATACCACCAACGTCCACTTCTGATATGGTGGGCAAACATAATAAAAAAGAAGACATTATTTCAGAGCAGCCCTTGTACATCCGGTGCCTCTAAATTTGATTTTTTCTTTTGGAAGTCCATGCAATAAAGCAGTATAGCTGGTGGGCAGTGGGTATCTGCTGCACTGTCACTATCCTCAGAAGAAAAAAAAAAAAAAGTTATTAGAATTAGGACTCCTAGAGATCATGGAGCACTTAGAGCCTGAAAGGTGTTAGATACTAGCAAAGCCTTAAAAAGAAAATGGTCTACAGAACCTTGGTAGTGCAACTTCTCCTCGCAGGTAATCAGTTATGGAGTCTGAATAGCCCAATGGGAAACAAAAAAAAAAGAAAAGGTGCCTGAAAGTAAGTGAAAGATTCAAATATTTGAACTGCCAATTGCCATCTTGTTTCCCCAAGTCCTGGATAGGAACAGATCTGTCATATTCATTTGCTAGGTTTTTAGTGTGAAGGTAGTTCTAAGGCATGGTACAGTTCTGTGAACACATATACCTTCCACAGTAACGATTTTGAAACAAAATAGATTACTCTTGACTTTATTATGAAAGTTGTATATTGTTTACTTAAAATCTGAATCAGTATCCACGTTCCATGCATTAAAGTAATTATTTCCTTTATCTTTTGGAACTGCTTTCAGAACAAAGCCCTGTTTTGAAGTCTCAAGTACAGCAAGTCTCAAGTACAAACAAATTTCACAGTAGGACTTGAGTGGGGCAAAAGTCAAATGCTACTTGTGTACCAAAAAATAAAATTCACTCTTACTAAGCAAATTATTTTTTTGTTTGTGTAAGCCTGCTGATTTAATGCTATGCTTGAAGTATGAAATATATGGAAATATACATATCCCCTATTATTGAGTAATAAAGGCCATATTTGGATCTCTCCAAAAAAAGTAAAAAAAAAAAACCTCAATATTTCTATTACTTGCAACCTCCTTGAACTTACACTTTTTGAACACACTTGTGTTTTCCATTTATGTTTCTGCTAGATTATTTTTCATGTAGGACATGGTAACATGGAGGAAAATGATTCTGAGATTATGTGCTTTTAAACTCCATTTACTCTATTTATTTTTAAAAGAGCTAAAACTTTAAAAAGTCTTTGTGAAATTAATTGGATTATTAGCTCTGAGAAGCAAGTCACTTACACATGGTGTTGATAATAATAAAAATAATGTCCTTCCTCTTTCTGAATTCTTTTTATTATAAAGCATCTAATCAGAAACTGAAGTGACATTTCTTCTGCTGTATGATTCAAAACTGTTTCAAACTTGATTTATGAAAAGAATATCTCTTTGAATTAGGAATCTGTTATTTCTGGTTTATCTGTCCAGGATGGATGATTCTACTGTAATAGTTTTTAGACAGAGAACTTTTTTAAGGTAGAACACCAAAGCATTATTTAAGTATTAAATAAGTGAGTTCTTTAACTACAAGCAAACACAACACGGTTATAAACCTCTCATATCTTGTGGATGGAGTGAGTTGGGGCTTCTCAGCCTAGGAAATAGAAGGATCATAGGAGCCTTTATAATGGCCTTCTAGTACATGAAGGGAGCCTAGAGGAAAGTTGTGGAGGGACTTTTATAAGGGCAGATAGTGACAAGATGAGGGGAAATGGTTTTATACTGGAAGAAGGTAGGTTTAGACTAGATATTAGGAAAAAATATTTCCTGTGAGGGTGGTGAGACACTGGAACAGGCTGCCCAGTGAGGCTGAGAATACCCCCTCCCTGAAAGCATTCAAGGTCAGGCTGGGTGAGACTTTGAGTAACCTGGTCTAGAGAGTGATGTCCCTGCCTATAGCAGGGGGGTTGGAACTAGGTGAACTTAAAGGTCCCTTGCAACCCAAACCATTCTATGATTCTGTAAGTTCAGACTCTAAGCAGATCTGAAACTACTTCCCCATGAGCATATTCTGTCCTATATTGTGTTATTTAAAAATGGAAACAACAAACAACCCTCTAGAACTCACTTTATGTCATGCCCTTATTTTCCAAATGAGCATTTCATGTATTTTCCCCTTTTAACAATATTTTAATGTTACAGTAACACAGGATAATAGGTCTTCGACAAACTTTCTCCTTCTAATTTCATCAGAACACTAAGAAGTTACTCCTGTTGAATTTGATGAAAAACATATTACAAGGACTTTTTCAAAGCAAGTCCAAGATAGAATCATAAATCAAACTTTACAAGGACTAACCAATAACTCGCTGGTCAAAGCACTTTATCATGGCTGTGGGAGACTGACTTCAGAGTAAGAGGTTAAATGGGTATCTTCCAGATTCCTTTTATAATCCCATCTGTGTTACAAACTGCAACAAATTTTTTGTGGATTGCTTAATAAATATTTTCAGTAAAAGAGAATTCCTATTTTCTGTCAAGCTCTGTAGGGCTGGGTGATTCTGAAATTTATGTGTTGTTCACTTTATATTCCACTTCTTTCATTTCATATTTCATTTCTTTTCTACCCAAACTAGATCCCATTTTTCCTACATGCTTGAAGCACTCTAGTGCTATAATTTATCTTAAAAATACCAGGGGAACCTAAGAATAATGCCTCATCTCTCTTAAAAATGGAAATACTTGTCATTGGTAGCTGCTGCTAAATGTACCAATTTTCATTTTTTACTCTGGGGCAAACATGTTAATGGGACTTAATCACAGCTGAATTCTTTACCTTTTTCCCGTGCATAATAATATGAAATTCTAATCAGCTTCTATGGTAACTTCAAAAATCTCAGTCTTGTTAAGCATTGTTCTAGCTCCTGTAGAATCACATCAAATATTACATCATTTGGCTGGAGAACTTCTGGCTTATAAGGCAGGATTTCTGAATCCAGTGTTACAAAGTGAACAATGGTTAAAGGAAATATAAAAAGAAATAGAAAGGTAGTAGTGTAGATAAATAGCAAATATCTAGGACAGACACAATTATTGGTAAAACAGAGATAAGCCACACACTCCATAAAATATATAGTGATGTGGGACAGATTTTTTGATAATGTATTATGATTACAGTTGTAAAGTTTTATGATTTCATGCTGAGCTGCTTTATGATCATTTTAATTATAGGTAATAAAAACAGAAGAGATATGTGTTATATAATGGGGGCAGGGTATGAAATTCAGAAAACAACACAGTGAGAAAAACATACAAGAAGTTATTTGTTTGTGTTTCTTTGCGCTATTCAACTAATGTCAAACCCATTCGGTGATAACATCAATACCCCCTACATTGCTGGGTCACTCTTGCAACATGGAGATTACCAATGGCATGTTTAAGTTTTGGGCTTGCTGACTATAAATGAATTTTTTAATATTTACTTGGTTTCACACTAAGTTTGGGATTGTACTTTCGTAATGAAAAGCTGCTCCAATTTCCTCAGTTGCATAGCAGAATTGTAACTCCTCTGGTGAAAATTGCAAGATCAATGACAACAGCTACATAGCAGGCTGCAGGTAAAAATGGCCATGTGTCCACTTATAAGAATCTAGCACTCTTTTCGTTATTTGTGTCAACACTAGATATTCACAGAGCTCAAAAGACATTGGAGAAAAGTGACATATGTCACACATATCAAAACCTCCGATGATGCTTTCCCAACTCTTTCGCTACTAACCAAATTTAACAATGAGTGAATTCAATATGATTCCATTGCTCACACTTAGTTTATCTTGTCTCAAAGAAGTCAAAATAATATAGACTACACGTAAAACATGAAATATAGGTTAACAATTTGTTTGTTTTATTCCACATTCAGCTAAGCTTTCCAAGCTTTATCACAAGTCAAAAGTGAAGAAAGAAAGTGCTTTGGCTAGCAAGAACCTTCATTTTCAACATTACATTTCTCAACTTCCTTGTCAATGAAATTATTTTGAAGTGGTATATATAAAGATGTCGTTTATCGGATGGAAAGTCGGTGACTTTGGACAGCACTTTAGACTTGAACTCAGGCTGCCTCTTACCAAGTTATATTTTAGAAAAGAAGAACACCTTGTGAGAAAAAAAAAAGATTAGACAGAAACATCTCAGTTTAAATGTGTGGAAGAGATACTTGGTGTCTTGTGAACTTGTACATTATTCTGACAGCCAAGAAGATGCTGCTATGATTTGCTCCTGTGAAAAAGAAAACTTTTACCCTCTGAAAGTGAATAGCTTTTCCTTGTGTACAAGGTATTTTATGTCAGACTTTATCACAACTTGAAAGGCTTCATGCTGAATGTGAGAGTCAGCTATGGTCAATCTGTCTCTTTGCATCTTGTGCTGTTAGCTGTGGGTGGTGCAGACTGCTCTGTATAGTCCTTAGTGTTGCTGAGGAGCATCCCATTCTTGACAGACTTTTAAATAAAAGCATAATGGTAAATTTATCTGGCTAAAAAGAGCAGTATGAAATATCAGACATTTCAGTACAAGGTCACTAGTTCACAATTGAAATGGAAAAGAGACATGCAAACAATTCGATTTTAAAATAGTACTGTGGCTGTATTCAGCATTGTGTTCTTTCACCAGCTTCCATCCTTGCAACATTACTGCTGGTGTTTCCAAATTGAAGTAGGTCATCACATAGTTAACACAATCTGAACAAATATTTCTACAGAATTCATTGAAGTAAATGTGTTCTGTCTGTGTATGGAATGTAACTCTATTTTTGTCTGATTCGCTTTATGTAAAATACAGCTAGAATTCTCACCTCCTCTTATTCTGAAATTAAAGGTTAGCTTTAAATGTTGCTTTCACTGTTCTGAAGTTGAACCTGATCCAAGACATTTCACAATTAAAAATCCAAGAAAAAGGCCAAGTAATATAAATACATGGGGACAAGAGTATCAGTAATGTATGGGATAAGGAACAAGTAGTATAAATTCCACTAGTAAATTCCTCTTCTTTTTTGAGCAAAGGACCATGCAGTGACCTGAAAAGACAGAATGCTTATAAACCCTGGCCACCAAACTGGAGACAAATGGATTTGATGAATGGTCCACTCACTGGATAAGGAATTGCATGGATGGTCACACTCAGAGAATTGCAGCCAATGGCTCCATGTCCATGTGAAGGCCAGTGACAAGAGGCATTCCTCAGGGGTCGGTGCTGGGACCGGTGTTATTTAACAACTTTGTAGGTGACATGGACAGTGGGATTGAGTGCACCCTCAGCAAGTTTGCAGATGATGCCAAGCTGAGTAATACAGTCAACATGCTAGAAGGAAGGTTTTATACTGGAAGAGGGTAGACTTAGTCTAGATATTAGGAAGAAATTCTTTCCTGTGAGGATGGTGAGACACTTGCAGGCTGGATGAGACTTTGAGTAAACTGGTCTAGAGGGTGATGTCCCCGCCTATAGCAGGGGGGTTGGAACTAGATGATCTTAAAGGTCCCTTCCAACCCAAACCATTCTATGATTCTATGTTTCTATGTTTTTACAAGCTGTGATTCTTCAATATGGAAAAGAAATGACTGACGACAATAACATTTAATAAATTATAAAAATAGTAATTACAAAGTTAGAACCACTTTTCAAGAAATAAACAGGAAGTTATTATTACTATTTGTTACCATAAAGGAAACTGGGTCATAAAATACATATCAGCACACAGATATAAACAAAATCAAGCACTTTTCTTCACATGGCATGCAACCTAGTGGTAGAAACCAGGCTGTAGATACCGAGCTGTTAGAGTGTGTTTTTTCCATTCCAGACAAGGCTGTGGAAATCACACAGATGCAATTTGTTAGTGGGTACAGACATCAGTATGACTGGTCTACACTGTCCTCCTGCGGTTGTTTTTGAAAACTGCTTCAACTCAAAGAAATTATACTAGGTGGCAATGGAAAATATTGCCAAGTAGGAATGGAAAAAAAAGTCTTCTATCAAAGAGACGAGATACTAAAATTGAGATTATATGACTATTTGAAGAAAAACTGCTCCAGTGTTTCATGCCCGATGATTTGAAATATGAAGAAACTGTCAAATAATTTCCAGTCCCGTAATACTTACATCAGTTCCCTCCTCTGTATTTGAAATTTGCCCATCACCCAGTTACTGGTGTAGTTTGTGAACCTTCTTCAACTGACTTGTTTCATTTGAAGGTAATGCCAGTCAGAAAAATTAACTGACAACTCAATTTAAAGTCCAATTGAATTATGAAACTGAAGTCAAAGAATTCCTGACCTCGACTCATCCTACCCTGTCCGCAAGCATATATTATCCCATTCAAAATGCTCTGAAGTGAATCATTACTTAACTAAATTACTGAGAGCTGAAAATTACAGAGAAACCACATAAGAGATTCAGTTTTAAAGAAATAAAAACGTGAACCGTTCTATTTCACCATTATTAAACACATAGGTTCTAATATTCAGAAGATTTTTTCATGCTATGCTCAAGATAGTAGCAACAAAATACCTTTTAAGAAACTAAGTTAGCTATGTGCTTTATTCATCGTCAGGATAGCTCAAAGAAAACTTTGTCATTAAAGATTACAACTATTTTTGTTAAAAATTGAAAAATCCAAAGCAAATCCAATCAACTGTATAAATGATGATAAAAAAGAATGCACTGAACTATCACATCTTCTGTCACAAATGTAGCAGCTTGAAATAAAGGAAATTAATATCTTAAGCATACGAAACAGAATTCTCCACTACCCATGTAATAAGCAAATAAATTATTCATACTCTGCAGAAATGTCACCTGTAACCAAATGACATTTGCCTCTTACCTGTAAATTACTAAGTAGATTTATTAGAGTAGCTGCTCCTGTTTCCAGTACCTAAACTTCACAGAATCACAGAATCACAGAGTTGTAGGGGTTGGAAGGGACCTCTAGAGATCATCGAGTTCAACCCCCTGCCAAAGCAGCTCCCTAGCCCAGGTTGCACAGGTAGGCGTCCAGGTGGATCTTGAATGACTCCAGAGAAGGAGACTCCACCACCTCTCTGTGCAGCTGTGCCACTGCTCCGTCACTGCACTGTGAAGAAGTTCCTACACACATTTGTGTGAAACTTCCTATGCATCAGTTTGTGGCCATTTTCCCTCGTCCTATCACCACACACCTCTGAGAAGAGTCCAGCCTCAACCCTTTGCCTCCCACTCCTTAGATATTTAAAGTAATGGGTCAGATACCCTCTGAGTCTTCTTTTCTCAAGGCTGAACAGACCCAGGTCTCTCAGCCTTTCCTGACAAGGGAGATGTTCCAGGACCTTTGTCACTTCACAGCCTTCCTCTGGACTCTTTCAAGGAGATCTGTTTTTTGTACCAGGGATCCCAGAACTGGACACAATACTCTAGGTAAGGCCTGACCAGGGCAGAGTAGAGGGGGGGGGGTCATTTCCTTGGACCTGCTGGCCATGGTCTTTTTAATGTACCCGAGGATGCCACTGGCTTTCCAGGGCCCTCTCATCAGAGCTCCTAACCAGCAGGTCATCTTCCAGCCTGTACTGGTGCACGAGGTTATTCCCTGTAAAGGAACTGCTGTTAAGTATACTACCTGACAATATTTTATACAGTCAGTGTAAAAAATAGAATGTCATTAATACAGATACTCCAAATGCTGCTTGTTGAGAAAAAAGCCATATGTGCAATTTAACAGAATATGGTATCATCATATTGATTACAGTAAAATAAGTATGCAACTGTAACTATAAATTGCTTAATTAAGATCTTTGTGTATGTATATATGTGCAGCTACCTATACATATGCAATTCTTATTGTACTTTTGTAGATCAAAAATTGCATTCTACACATACTTCGAGTTCACTGATAATGCAATAAGATTTTGTAGGAGACTGACTATTGCAGTGTGCTGTGAAATATTTGCTGCTTGTACTTAAAATCTATCAGGTAATAGAAGTTTATATCTAACTTACAGTGTTTTATTAGTTCTGTCCATGTCATGTGCAACTATGACAGTAACTACTCATAATTAACATTTATTCACTTATGCTGAACTTGCACCAACATACTTACACAAGTCACATCATCCATTTAAATATGTCCATATAAAGTGTTTCTGAACAAAGAGGTAGAGAAAATATTGCTCATATATATGAATAACTTCACTTGTTTTATTTAGAATATTCTAGGAGCACCATAAAAATAAAATCTTTACGTTTGAAGGTATGCATATAAACACAACTTTACTCAGATCCGCACCTTCTTACAGAGCCTCTCTTGATACCAGTTGATATTAAACATTGTAAGGTGAAATTAACAGCTTGGTTTGAATAAGGAGGTTAAACCACTGGTGATATTTAAAAGAGAGAAGTAACAGCAGAACAGCAAATATTGTACACTTGTGTCAAACATTGATTTGCTTTTATACTTGTACTGAAATTCTTCAATACATCATCTTTACTATTGTGTTTATTTGATAGATCTAAGTATTTTGTTCCATTACACTAAGAAAAAAAAAAAGCTTTCTGCTTGATGACATATAGTCTGGAATATAGAACTTATTAAGGTGGGAAAACTATTAAAGATTAGAAGAATGAAACAAGACATCCCAAATATTTATTTTCAGCCAGTAAGGGGGGCATTGAAGGTGGGTTCTTCCTGTATGGTGTATTTATATTTACATGGCTGTGTTTGTTTTTCACCACTGTTGCCTGAGCCTCATGATAGAAGGGACAGGTTATTTTTGGATGGCTTGCTTGCCCTGCTGCTTCCATTTGAAACATTCACAGTTTGTCTCTCAGTTCAAAGATGCTACCCTGATGGTTTTCCTGGGGGAAAACTGCTTTGCCTTCCAAGAAGCTGAGGGCATATTGGGAGTGAAATGACAGTGGATGGTCTATGCTAGAGGCATTTATTTTTCTGTTTCAAAAAGCCTGAGGCAAGAGTAGTTCTGATCTATATTTTAGCTATGACTGATGATTCTACCCGAGAGCCTTTCAGAGCATTGTGGAATATTACATACAGCAAAAATATGACTGATGCATGAGATTCAAATATCGTTCTTCCTAAAAATTCATATTCTAACCATCCTATATAAAACAAAATGCAAGTAACAGCCTATAAATCAAAACTGTGATATAAGAAGAGATAGTGATGGGTTTTATCCCCATCCTGCAGAAGCACAGTGCCAGGCTGACCTGCATGAGGATATGCTGCCCCTGAAGCCTAAATTATGTGTGAAGGTACGATGAGCTACCTTTTATATACAGCTGGATAGACAGCAGAGCTTTCTAAATGAATATTTTTTGTACACCATTTGTGTGTGTTCACATTGTTGCCAGACAACCAATAATAAGAAATATTTCCTTTGTACAGAGTATACAACAAAATCCTTCAGTGTAGTATATCCTAGTCATGGATATTAACTGCTTATCATGTTCCTTGCACGTAGCATTGGCATAAAGGAATTAGGAGCTCTGCTATCAGCAGCCTCCTCCTTATCATTACTACTGGAAACTGGAGTATTTGTTCAAGTTGACTGTCATATAGACCTCTATCTAGTAGGAGAGCTGATTTTATCTGTTGACATAAAAACTGAGAAGACAAAGTCCAGGCTCCGCCCTCCCTCTCCCCCCCCCCCCCCCCCACACACACACACACATTTCCAATGCCTATTTTTATTATTTAAATTTATTTGTAAGTAAATTTATTCTAACTTATTCCACTTTCTGGTGAGCTAGCTCTCAGCTAGCTCTCATCATAGACACAACTGAACTGAAAAGATAATAGTGAATATCTTTATTTTTATGTTCTTCAGATGGTGGGGAAGAAATCACTAACAAATCAAATGTTTCAAAAAATTGCATGATTAATTTTTGGAATAAATTTTGGACATATACCTATATAATGATTTATACAACATTAAACATCATGTTCAGAGTATATGCCCATTATTTTTCTTTCTTGTAACATAACCTAGCTACTAAATTGAAGGGTGAGTTGAAAATGTTTTGTGTTCCTTCCATGCTACTAGATTTTGCTTCGCTTGTAAACTTAAGCCGAATCTGAAGAAGTGTAACCAAAAATTCAATTGATTTTTTTGTGTGAATGACAATAGCAGGTCTTCTAAAAATAGTGTGATAAGAGATAATAAATGTATAAAAATGAGAGAAGATACTATACACACCAGTAACCAATACCTCTGTAGTGGAAAAGCAGTGAAGAAATGCACCCTACATTTTGTCCAGTACTGCATTTTCCACACAGCACACAGTACTGAACTAATCCAGCGTGCAATCTTACTTAGCATGTCCATGTCACATGGTTTGGCTGTAAAGCAAAATGAAATTCTGGAAAATAGTTTCTATCAAAATTTCATAGAAAACACTGTGCAAAACAAAATATTGATTGCAAAGAAGGAAAAAGCATCTATAGAGGACAAAATGCTGAATACTGCATAGTATGTAGTTACCACAAAGTACTAAGTCTGCTTCTAAAGTCAGTACTGGATATCATTGTGCTCAATGATATCTGCCATAAGGCAATGTACTTTTATTTTTTATTTAAATCTCTTGTAACACTTTTTAGACAGTTTCAGTCATTTTTGCTTCACTTGATGGAGAGTACTATTCCCTAGTGTTGTGTTAGCTAAGTAGTCATGCAGTACTTTTGAAGCTTGAATTAAAGGTCCATTTTTTCCCTCTGAACAAGCGTAATAAATAAAAAATATAATCTTTGAATAAGATTCTGGTATTGCACTGAAGGGAAAAAGCTTTATGTGTTAACACTGTCGAGACCAAGTGATGCATAGTAAAATGTTTCCAACAAGCAATCAAATTTAGATTTCAAATGTTTTCTGACTTACATTTAAAAATGTACCGGTATACTTAGTTTTGCAAGGATTCTAGTCAGGATCTGTTCAATTTTAACGTGAAAATGTTTTACAGAAATGTTTTACAGAAAACTGTAAAAACAAATATTTTTCTGTACCTAAGATCATCACTCACTGAGTTATCCCATAAAGAGGAGAATATTTTCAGAACATTGTATCTTAGAGACACAGCAGTGTAAGATTACCTTCTTATGCAAGCACTTTTCCTGTCCCTAACTCTAAATTCTTCAGAATCTTGTTCTATTTTATCCTTGTTCACTTTGCTTACTGTCAGTGGTAAAGATGATTGACATGTCAGTGCAATGAGCTGTTGAATACCATCAGATCATGCCTGTTCTTGAAGCTTTACCTCAAATGAAATCATTCAGATTAGGGGAAGTCTCTCCAAGCTGGTGCTGGTGCTTCATTTAGCTCACATGAAAAGACATTGACATCTGTACTCATTCATTTTCAGAAGGTGATTGTGCTCTGTTCTTTCTCATTCCCTGTGTAAGAATAGCCTCTGTGCATGAATAGCCTCTGTTCAAAACAGGTTCCTAACTCAGTTCAATAGCAGGACTTTAGAACACCTGAGAGTACCACTCAGGAAAACAAAAATTATTTACCTCTTATGTATTCATCTATCATACCTGTATAATATTCATAATTTCATTTTGTTGAGAGTACTCCTAGGTTTGAATGGTAGTAAGTTTATTTTAAACTAGTCCTTTCAGAGTGTCATTAGTTTTCTGTTACTTTATTTGCTCTTTTTGCTATTTCAACCTTCTCTGTTAGAAAGACTGCTATAAATAAAATGGGCTTAATAATTAAATACGCAGATTTTCACAGCTCTGTTTTTAAAGATATTAGCTGTTCTGCTGTACACAGCTTTGGTATTATGATCTGTTTCTTATAAGCTAGACAGAATATTTATGAAAAGTTACAACTGCTTCAATCATGCTTCTGTGCTGAAACAGTATTTAATTTCCTTGCTTATGTGCTAATGTGTTTACTAAAGACAGAAGCAGTGTTTTAGCTCATTACACCAATAGACTTGAAGCTGCATGTTTCTGTGCACTTGCTGACCTCTTCTGCCTTTGAAAGCTGAAAGCTCTAAATCCTTCAGTTGGCTTGATTAGACAATGGCCTTTTGCTTGGCACTGATTTCAGGATTCAGAGTTCATTCGCTGATCACCAGGTTGTTTTTTGTTGTTGTTGTTTTTTTTGTTTGTTTTGTTTTGGCTGTAATGTTTGAAATACCCAACTTTCTGAATAACTGAACACTAAAAACTATTAGAATTAATTATTGTTTCTTTTAAAAGATTTCAGTGTTCAACTTTCTTTTGAATAGTCATTTATAAATACTACTTTAATATATTTTACATACTTACGTGTTAGCACATTAATTATGTATATTTTTAAACATAGAAAAACAAGCAAAAGATAGATGGTTAATGAGTCTAAATTTCAGTGAAAAGTTATTCCAGGCATGTCCTACCTGCCACCCACAGGTTGCATGTGGCCCAGCACAGCTTGTACTACAAATATCCCCTGCCCCTCATATAGGATTCCTTCTTTAGCTTCCCACTGGACACTGGTAGCCAGACTTTGTTTGCATTTGGGTGCAAAAACCCAAAATTGAAAGGAAAAGACAGTTCCATTGGGCTGAGCTCCCTCAGGGCTTTAAAAATAGCCCAGCTATATTTGGGAATCATCTTGCTAAAGAACTGGAAGGATGGCACCAGGAAACACCTGGAAGCTGCAATATGTAGATGATCTCCTTATAGGTGATGCGACAAAGGAGGAAATAATACAATTAATAATGTCTCCTGAATTTTTTGAGCTCTGTTGGATACAGAGTATCCAAAAAGAAAACACAAATAGCTTGCTGGTCTCTGATTTACTTAGGTTTTTACCATCACTCACAGCCCCAGGGGTTATCACTTCCAGCCTGGGGGTTGAGCAAAAATAGGTGATATGTCAAATACCAGTGCTCAAGCCAGAACAGTAAATAGGAGCTTTCACAGGTATGGCAGGATGGTGTAGATTATGGATACCAAATGATGAAATGATTGTGAAGCCATTATATGAAGCTGTTAAGAGAGATGGAGATTCTTTGGAATAGAAACCAAGCCTTCATTCAACTGAAGCTGCTCTGATGTCTGCCCCTGCTCCTGAATTTCCTAAACTATGACAGATTTGAATGGTATGTGCACAGAAGAAGTCACATTGCACGGAGGGTGCTAACACAGCACATTGGATCCTGGAAGAGGCCAGTGGGACACTTCTTTAGACAGCTGGGCCACGGGTGCCCATCATGTTTATGAGCAGTGGCTGTAATGGTATTGCTCATACAAGAGGCACAGAAATTGACTTTGAAACAGAAATTAGTGGTTCATTCCCTTGAAGTGCTGTGGCACTCCCAGCCTGGCAGCATCCCCAAAGCAGAACCACCCCTCAGACCTGCCAGAGCTGCCCAAATGCAGAAGAAAATCCCAGATCCCAGCCAAGCCCACAGCTGGCAGCAGCCCTAGGACTGCCCACATGCCCCCCATAGTAGCATTCCCAAAGTCCAAAACACCCCCAGAAATGAGCTGCCCCTGTCAGTGCAGATTTGTCTTGTGGGGACTGGAAGCCTTGCAACCTATGGAATCAGAGCTGGAACCCAGCTCTGCCTAGACTGGGCCATGGGAAGGAAGGTATGGGTTAGGTGCTGGAGAGAAGATAACCCTGTGCTTCCAGCCCCTAATGTTGCCCACCTCAGGAAAGACAGAGAAGAATAAAACTGACAAAAACATATGGAAACTACAAATTTTATTGCAATGGCCTCTGTGGGCTGGAGCCAGCATGTGGGATTGGCACAGAACTGCTCCTGTGGTGTCTCTGGGACCAACTGTGAGCCCAACATTGAACCCCGGAAAGGCTTTGCAGTCAGGTTGGCCCTCCCCTCCTGTACCTGCTCCCATAGTGTTTTGGGGGCTGACTCTGGGACTCTACAAGTCAACATGGAAGTGGCTTCATGTCTTGGCCCTCCCTTGCTGCCTGTACCACTTCTTCAATTAGCTGCTGGGGAATCCCTTGGTGACCCCGGTGCTCCTTGGCTGATGTGTAATTCTGAGTCCAGCTCCCAGCACCTGTGACTAGTTGATGGCTGCTCCCATAGCATCTTTGGTGTCAGCTCTGAGAATCTGGGGCCTGAGATTGTAATGGTGAGTAGCTTTATGTATGGGCACACTCTCCCTGTCTGGACCTTTGGCTGCCAACTGGGGAATCTCTTCAGGATCCTGATGCTCCCTGGCTGGTAGATTGCTGTTTATCTTGCTCCACAGCTTCTGCTCTAAATAGTCTTTCTTGTATTCCCACAGTAGATATCAGGGTGCATCTCTCAGCAGCACCCCACAAGGCTGCACCACAGCTGCTCCCATGGCAACCTCTGAGCTGATTATAGATATCTTCACTCTGGTGTAAATGGGACTGGATTGTTCTCTGGTCTGTCCCAGTCCAGCTGGACTGGCCAGGCATGAGGATCCTCTCAGCCACCCCAGAACAGTGAGCCGACCCCAGTTCTGCCCAGCTGGAAGTGATGGAGGTGCTGTTCTCAGGTGCTACAAGGCTATTGGATGGCCCCATTCCTTGCTGTCTGGCAGTGCTGGGATCAGTGAGATCTGAGTTGGCACTGGAAATTTTATTGGTGGTAAGAAGGTCAGAAGGCACAGTTCCTGGACAAAGGCTGATGCAAGGCCTTGGTTTCCAGCTTCTCTGTGAAGATGAGGCCAACACTCACTGACAGCAAAGGGCCAGCTCTGCTGGAGCAGTCCCTGCGCAGGGACAGCTCTTGTGGTCTCACATCTCCAGAGATGACAGATGGACACCAACTTAAGTGAGGTTCTCATCCAGTGCTGAGCATTTCTGAACAAAATCTTGATATAAATATATAAAATATACTAAGATTATTTACTTTACATTTCTTCTGAGAATTAGAGTTCAGCTTAATGTAACATAGTATCTCGAGCCTTTCTGTCAAAGACCAGCAAAAATATTTTTAGTCTTCTGCCACATATCCTCTGTTATCTTTCAAAATAGTTATTAATGGGTAGAAGAGCAGTTAGACATGGAGGAATTTTGACCTCTTCTCACAGCAGTCCATGAATTTTCCACTGAATTTTCTGGTGAATGAGGGGAATAAAGATATTACTTTGATTATTGGTTCTAATGCTCATGCTATACTTCAGAATTTATTCCTGGTAGATGTCATTATCCACTTTCTCTGTCATCTGTATTCATGAACTTATGATACAACTAAATCGGTTGCACATTAAGGCTCCCATCTTTCTTAAAAAATGGGCATTTTGAATGTGTGCTTTTAATATAGTTCTGTTAAGAAACTTTTTTTCTGAAATTTTTTTTTCTGAATTTTTTTTTCATTCTTGACTAGATAAGATTCCTTCTCAGTAAAGAATGTTATCTACAATGATCCAGAGCCCTTAATAAAGTTTGTTTTCCTTTTCTTCTGGATCTTTATGCAAAAGAACATACACTCCCTATTTTATCTTATTTCTTTTCCTGTCCTACCATCTACACCATCATACTTTTGACAGTATACTAATATGCACATTTCTTTGTCTTGTCTTTTTTCTTGCTTGCTTTAAGATCCCCCAAAATAATACTAGTCAAGCTATACTAGAACCAGAAACTGAGTAACTGTGATAGAAAACAATACATTAATTCTTCTGAGAAATACAACCCTGACATCATAGAGAGATTGTGAAATCTCTTCCTTTGCAGATATTCAAGACCAGCCTGTACACCTACTTGTGAAACCTGCTGTAGAGAGCCTGCATTGGCAGGGGGATTGGACTTGATGATCTATGGATGTCCCAACCCCTAAAATTCTGTGATTCTGTGATTGTATAAATTCTAACAAAATCTGTATTTCCAAATCTTTTTGTAGATTGCAAGTATAATTGTCCATTTTGACCAAGATCAGAAATACATCTGCTTCAGCTACACAGGAAAAATACATCTTTACAGAATAACATACACTGTCTCTATCTCTAGATCAGAAAATCAGAGAAAGACTTAGGTTGGAAAGAACTTTTAAAGATCATCAACATCAAAATGCCCTGCTAAAAATCAGGCTCCCAAGGTCCCATCCAGTCTGGCCTTGAACAACTTCTCCACTTCTCTGAGCAACCAACAGCTCCCTGTCTTTCTAGTGCTGGGGGCCCAGACCTTGACACAGTACTCCAGATGGGCCCTCATGCAGGCAGAGTAGACAGTCCCCTCCATCTCTCTTCTGGCCACCCTTTTGTTGTTGCAGCTCAAGGTACAGCTCACCTTCTGGGCTGCAAGCATACTCTGTTCGCTCATGTCTGGCTTTTTCTCCACCAGAACCCCAGGTGTTTATCTGCAAAACTGTTCCCATTAGTTCTTCCTATCTGTAAACATATATAGGAAACATACCCAAGTGCAATACCCTGTAATTGTTGAATGTTATTTGGTTTTCATGGGTCCGCTTCTCAAACTTGTCCGTGTCCTTGATGACATCCATTCCTTCTGTTGTGACAAATCCACCACTCAGTGTCAAACTTGCTGAAGTTATATTCGATCCCACTGTCTACGCTGTTGATATAGTAGTTACACATCTTCTACATTGTGATTCTGTTTTTCTGTCACGTCATATAGAAATATAGATTGTGATCTTCCATCACTACTTTCTGTTTGAAAATAAAATTATTTTTTTATCTCTTGGTATGAATACAGTAAACTTTGTAATTTTTTTGATGCACACTATAAATTATAGGAATTCTAATTTTGAAAAACACTTCTTTGTAAGTATATGTTAAATGATCTGAGACAGGAAAGAGAATTAAATGTTCTATGAAGCAATATCACATTTGTTTATAATTCCTCTGATGAAAGAACATTCATCACTCCTCCCCAACCTATTCCCAACTTTTCATCTTGAACTGCAATCCCATCACTTGCTTGACTGACTTACTTGAACTTTGATGTTTGATTTACCCATGCAGTGAAAAAGGAATTAAGCTGGAGCACCCATCCATGTGGGATCTGTTTGCCTATATGGCCCACCACTGGCTTCCTCACCTCATCTGTCTTCATAATACAGCTAGCAGCATTAATAAGCCTAATCAGATCACATCAGTTAGCAGAGTGTGTTTATCAAAGACTACATATTCTCCTTACAGGAAAAAGGGGCTCATTTCAATTTTTTAACACTTCCAGACAATTATCTGTTTAGTTTTGTTGTTCCTCTCTTCTCTTTAGATCATCACTGTTTTTAATTAGTATCCTCTTTCTGAGTCCATGAGTTAGTAATATCCTATGATATGTCATGTTCTGTTATGCCATTCATATGCCAGTGTCTTGAACATGGCCTTATGTCAGGCTGTGCAGCTACAATTTGTTCTTTTTGGTACAGATTATTGAAATAAAAGGCATTTACATATATATATATTTCCCTGTGTTTCACATACTGTGATATAGAAATCAGCTATTAAATTAGTAGGTAGACTTATAGCATTTATGTCAATGTTGAGTTCATAATATTAAATTACATGACAATTAGAGTAAACCAACAGGAGAATATGCATGATTTTAACATGAAAACTTCTGAATAGTTTTTTGTTTGTTTGCTTGTTTGTATGTTCGTTTTTCTGTTGACTTAGTAGAACAGGAATTCATCCCTGAATTTTAGTAAGATGAGGACTGAAATGTAAGGATCTTGGAGGGAACGTAATCAAAAGAGGATTTCATGTATTGGCACCACAAACTCTGGCTTTATAATTTCAATGATGAGTCTGCTGTTGTTTTTTTCCCCAGTATTTTTTCAGAAATCCAAATGTCCAGAGAAGACTACTTTATATCTGCAGTATAGAGGCTACTTTTAAAATAATAGAGAAGACGTTCAGAGCTACTGAATTCCACACAGTCAGTGCTTCCTCAGAGATTGAATATGGGAGACAATATTTAGGCAAATAGTACTGAAAATATTAGTCATGGCTGATTCCAAGATAAATTATAAAAGCTTCTTCAATCTTAAATGTTGATTAAAACTGAAAGCTACTTTTTACAAGGGAAGTTCAAGACAGTTAGGAGACTAGACGCTAATATAAGTCTAATATTCAACTTTTTAATTATTAATATTGTAATTCTGTGAGTTATAAAATCCAGAACAATTTCTGAAGCTGATTTTCAGATTTATTTCTGATACATTATGGGTTTTTGTATGTTTCTGTTACGAAGAAACCATGAATGATCCTATGCAGCTACAGGGCACCTTACAATATTAATATAAGCATCTATATAAATTCATCATACAGTCAGAAATTGCCAAAACAGACAGCCTAGATCTTTTTCATAAAAAAAATCATACTTCTGATAAGCCAGGTGATTATCAGTAGACTGCATTTTGTATGCATTTAGGCAGAGGATTCTCATTTTACCTTTAAAACTGAAAAAAAAACCCCAACTCCACAAGTCATGTTTTGTTATAGGTTCATAAATAACTAGTTTGAAGTTAAGCATGGATGAATGCATCGTGTCATATATTTTAACAGTGATATATATGTTCTACAGTTCATATTTAGTAAGGTGTAATGCATGGTTAATCACATGTCCCACAGGATCAACATGTATTGCCTTTATCTCTTCAACTACTTTAATAGCAGGGTCTAGTTAATTTGAAATTTGTACAACTGGAGTGCAACCAAAGGAGTTCTTATGAATGACATCATTTTTGTATTTAAATTTTTCTATGCTTTCATTGTTTTTCAGAATGTTTCATTGCTTATGTATTTTTCTGCTTGTAGTGATAGTTGACTGTACATTTTGTATTACAGAAAAAAATTAAAATACATGTTATTCTTCTTTTGAGCTTTAGTGATTTCATGTCTCTACTGGCTAGTGGTATTCTTAAAGTAAAATCAGCTGACACAGCTCAATTCCATTTTAAGGCTCTGTTTTAACCACCATCTGAAGAGGAGCTAAATGATATACAAGTAATGTTTTGCACAATGTCATGCAAAACAAACATTAAAAAAATTGAATAAAAACCCCAGTAGGACAGCAAAGTCAAAATAAAAATCTAAGCTTTCCTTAAAGCAGACACTTGAGTGCAGAGGGAAAGAAGAGGGGGAACAGGTACAGGTAGCTCTGTTTCACTTCCCTCACATTTGGATAATTAATTCACTCAGCCTCCTGAGTGAGTGGCTAATCTGGAAGGGTTCATTGTCTTGGAAAATAATAGAAGTATATCTAATTCTCTACAACCTTCAAACAATTTTTTGTGGTTTCTACACTTGTAAAACTTGACTTTTTTTTTTTTTTCGTCTTTTCCCCTGAGATTTGTGATCAAAAAAAAAGGTGCATATCACAGGAAAGCAGCTGGCTCCATTGTGTTGAAAATCCCTCCAGAGTCATTTAAGAATAATGTTGAAATACAGTACTTTATAGGATTTCTTGGAGTGTTCTTCTGCAAGCTCTTCTTCAATGAACTAAAACATGGATAACACACATCCAGTGAAATTTCTGGAACAGAAAGTAAACCTGACCATGGAAGAACTCAGTAATTTTTGAAAACTTAGTGAAAAATGAAAAGTGAAAAGTGAAAAAGTATCAGTGAAAGGAAGGACAATATTTAGTTATGAAATTCACAATAGCAAACACCTTGGCTATGTAATAATATGAAATATCTCCATAAAAATTATTTATAAGCTTGGGATGAACATTCATGGAGCGCTGAACAAAGTTGCAGACTGTGAGTGGAGAGATACTCATATATATTCCAGACACTGCCAGTGCACATATAGCTGCTCTCAAAAAGAAGATGGCTTCACCCCCTTCTTTTCCACTCTGAAATCTTGCTAGCTTATCAACACAGTCTCTCTTATCCTATACCTTCATGAGTTTATAAAAGACTGGTAACACTGCTGTGAAGGTAAAACAAAATGTGACTTCCATGAAATGGAAAGCCTCTCTGAACCTAATGGGTTTCAATAAAGCAAAGTGCAAGGTTTTGCACTAGGGCCAAGGTAATCTCAGATATGAATACAAACTGGGAGAAGAACTCATTGAGAGTAGCCCTACTGAGAAGGATTTAGGGGTCCTGACTGATGAAAAACTGAACATGAGCCAGCAGTGTGTGCTTACAGTTCAGAAATCCAATGGCATCCTGGGCTCCATCAGAGGGGTGGCAAGCAGGGCAAGGGAAATGATCGTCCCCATCATCATCCCACTGGAGGTGTTTAAAGCCCAGTCAGATAGACCCCTGGGCAATCTGATCTAGTACTTGATCTAGCAAATCCTACTGTGGAGGGGGTTTGAACTTGATGATCCTTGAGGTCTCTTCCAACCTAAGCCATTCTATGATTCTATGACTATATGACTTCGGTATATGTTCACAAGAAATGTGTGTTTTAATCTATGAGACCATGCCCATATTAGCATTGTTAACTGAATTGAGAGCTTGTGGGCAAGAATAAAACAGATAGTTGGTTCCTAAGCTGCAGACATTACAAAGGCAGTTTCATCCTTTAGAGATTATTTTAATATAAAAATAATTGAAAAATAAGCTTCTAAAAGGTGATATTCAAACTCAGGTGGTAGCTGCTCAATACAAAAGGTTTGTAGGTTTTTTTTTTTTTTTGGGGGGGGGGTTGTTTGTTTTTTGTTTGTTTGTGGTTTTTTTTTATCCTTTTTATGCTTTTCACTTCTTTTTATTTTTCTGTGTGGTGGGTGGCTGACTATAGCCTCTGACCCCTGAAAGACCAAGTGAGCTCATCTCTTTTCAAACTTTCTGCTTCCCGTCTACTTGCTCATGAATCTGCGCTGGATGCTTGGTGCTTAGTTCCTGGCTCATCAGCAGTCTGTCATCTTATATTTCACAAAACTCTTTTCCAAAAGCCCAGATACGTTGTGTCACATGAACTGTTGTTAACAGCCTTGTTAGGGTTATAAACTCAGTATCAAAGCTCAGAACAGTTAGACACCAACTTAAGATTTTTGGGATTGTATGTTTTTCTCATTCTGTTTTCTAGTCTTTTCAGCTAAAAATACTGTCTTTTAAATCTATGTAAAAATATTTATATTATCTATATATTGTATTGACATTCCACAGTTTTTTCAGATTCGTAAATTAAAATTGTGTATCTTCACAGTGGCTGCTTTCTATTTCATAGTCATAAAGATAGTGAAAGAACATATTTTAAAATCGCAATTTTAAATTATTCCAGAGCTACAACATAGTTATTATATAACTTTACCTATATCATCTTTACCTATTGCATATATAGACCCACGGCATAGACAAGTTTTCCCTTATGTTCCTTCAACAGTGTCATGAAAATGCATCTCATTTTATGATATTCTCAAGTATTGTACTATGTCTGTGTTAAGAGTATAAGAAAGATTACTGGATACATACAGTCAACAGAGATGAGAAATCTGTCTTATTGCTATGACTATCACTATTAATATTCCTGACACTGGTTGCTTTCTGTTAATTATGCATGCACTATGTAGGATGTTAGGAAAGTCAGATCAGGTTTGCTGAAATGGTAAGTAAAGTTGCAACTCAGGTTAATTCTAACTCTGAATTAGTAAGAGGTTGTCTTTTACAACAGATGGGACATCTAAAGTAGTATTGATTTAGAAAAGGCACACTTCTAAAGAAAAATCACTTTCTTGTTAGCTGATATTAATCAACAGGTGATGGTGGCCTTTTCAAAATATTTTTCATTAGATAGTGTTGTTACTATATTCCAAATCAGGATATATTGCACACAAGGTAAGTACTTGCAGAAACTTTTCAGAAAACTAGTGGTTCTTCTATAAAGATAACTTCCACAAAAGACAATGTCTAAATACCAGGTTTTTACACATTTTAAATGAGTCATTTTTAATTTTGAGGATAGACAGTCAAGTATTACTAATGGAGAACGAATATTCTCCCAAGTGAATGGAAAGTGAAACCTCCCAACCCTTTCACTGAAATTCTGCATTTTCATAAGAAAGTACCAAATATTTCATGTAATTGAATATTTTAAGTTGGTTTAAGTTACTACAGTTAATCAACTGTATTAATTAATGACAGTATTGATATGGAAAGTTGACTGCTACCACTGTACTTTCTCCTAGTCTTAAGCACACAGCAAATTTTTCTGTTTGTTTTCATTTAGGTTCCTTCATTCTATTGCAGCCCCAGAAGGATCTCAATGTACTTCAGAGTCTTGTCCCTATTTGCCTTGAAGGTTTATTGTATTAGCTATGAACAGTCATGTGACTACAATCCAATCAAGTGGAGGTTATTACTAAACTACACGCTTTCTTCTCTGGTATTAATCTTCGGACTCTTTGACTTGTTTAAACTTGTTTTATTAAATCATTTATATAATGTATAATAGTTTGATCTGAAGCTCACCAATAATATTTACAATAGCATTTCACTGTATCACATACCAAAGGCCACCCAACAATGGCCATGGAAACACAGAACGAAGTGGGTTGGAAGGGAACTTAAAGATCATCTACCTCCAACTCTCTGTTGTTGATAGGGTAGCCATCCACTTGATCGGACCACCTAGGGGTCCATACAGTCTGGCTTTGAACACCTACAGGGATGAGACATCCACAACTTCTCTGGTCAACTAGAGAATTCAGTGCTTCAATAATCTCTGAGTAAAAAGATTCCCCAGGGCAATCTTAATGTCCACTATTTTAGTTTAAATTCCCCTTGTCCCAGTATTATCACATCATGTAAAAGTCAATCTCTCTCCTGTTTATGGAGTCCCCTCAACTGGTGGAAGGCCATAGCAATGATTCTCAAATTCATTTTCATTGATGCTACTTCTCCCCTCATATAAATTCATGTAATTTGCACCTACAGGTTTTGTGCAGCAATCTGGGATCTGTCAATTAATAGAAAAGCCTACCTGTATCAGAACTCCACATCCAATAACTTTACACAAAGCAGGAAAATCTTATCTGTTGAAACAAAATTCATTTTGTGAAACAATTACAAAATGGTGATCAGTGAAAACTGGTGACTATATTATTTTTTCTTAATTTTAGTGATTGAATAGTATTCATGCTTGTCCTAATTAGCAGACATGACAAAAAGTGATGATATAAAGCCTGTTTTTATTACAGATACAAATAATGGAAAGTGGCAGTAATTACCAGTAAATTTATACATTCTTTCTGTGTGAAGTAATGAATACATAGAATTCTTATCAACTAATTACATTTAAGTAAATTTGTATTCCTTTAATATGTCTCTATAAATATGCTAAAATATAATGGCACAAAGTAAAATAATGTGTATTTTATAGAAGCTCAGCACTTCCATAACTATTAACAGGACAGGAATTTTAAAATATTAAAGGTAATTTACACTAAACCAAGCAATTGACACAGAAGTCCAAGACCTACACTCAAGTACCTAAATATTTGAGGCAAAGTGTATTGAATAGTTGAATACAAAGCATATTTAGAAACCTGAATGTGCAAATAGGGCCTACCTGGTGATTTGGGATAAATGTGGGCTAAGAGATTCAACCATGGTTCATGGTAAGAGAAGTGAGATTAAAGAAGGCAAGTTTGATTAAGGTACCACCTGAGATAGGGAGGACAAGATTAATGGAAGTTGAGTAAAAATAGTGTAATGGCCAAATGGTGGCTGACCAAAGAAAATAAAGTGCAAAACTATGGCTAGCTGAGAACCAGATGGAACTAGATTACTTCCTCAAACTGCAGTGGGGTGAAAAGTACACAGCGAGGAAGACTGTGCACACGGCCTTGATCTTTAGGACCCCTGCCCACAACACCCAGGAGGCTCTGTGCATGCTCAGCCTAAAGGAATTTGAGGCGGTACCTATGGAAATGACTTCTTGGACCTGACTGTAATAGTTCATCCCACTCTCAGGAATGTAATGAATATCAGAGAATCACAGAATCACAGAATCACAGAATTGTAGGGGTTGGAAGAGAAGTCTAGAGATCATCTAGTACAACCTCTCTGACAAAGCAACTCCCTAGACCAGGTTGCACAGATAGGCATCCAGGTCAGTCTTGAATGTCCCCAGAGAAGGAGACTCCACAACCTCTCTGGGCAGCCTGTGCCAGTGCTCTGCTACCCTCACTGTGAAGACATTCTCACACACATTTGTGTGGAACTTCCTATGCATCAGTTTGTGGCCATTTGTCCTTGTCCTGTCACCACACACCTCTGAGAAGAATCCAGCCTCATCCCTTTGCCTCTGACACCATAGATATTCATAGACATGGATCAGATCCCCTCTGAGTCTTCTTTTCTCTAAGTTTCTCAGCTTTTCCTCATAAGGGAGGTGTTCCAGGACCTTTGTCATCTTCACGGTCCTCCTCTGGACTCTTTCAAGGAGATCCCTGAATTTTTTGTGCTAGAGATCCCAGAACTGGACACAATACTCCAGGTAAGGCCTGACCAGGGCAGAGTAGAGGGGAAGGATCACCACCCTTGACCTACACTTGGCCACACTTGTTTTAATGCACCCCAGGATGCCATTGGCCTTTTTGGAAACCAAGGCACACAGCTGGCTCATGGCCAGCCCATCATCCACCAGGACATTTATTATCTCCTCAGAGCTCCTGTACGTTTTGTGTTCTTAAATATGTAACTACTTCTTCCTTCACTTCATGCAAGCTAGGAGGGGCTACTCCCCTTGCATCTAGTGTGTGTACACAGTGCTGAATAAACTTATCTGTTTTATATCCTTAACCCCAGATTATAGAGTTTGATTCTGCAAGTCACTGGAACTGCAAATTCCATCCTATGACATGTTTACTAACTCATCAATTGAACTATTCTCTGTTAGTTATTAGGAGGGTTATTTGAGCAGCATAACTAATTCCTGAAAAAGTATGTCTGCTTCCTTTACTGATAGGAAAAGTAAATAATACATAATAACATTTTTATTAATGTTCTAATTTAGGGTGTCATTAGCTGTATTCTGAACTCTTACTGGCAAACGTGTAACAAAGATGCTAATGTGAAAATATATTCAGAAAGTTAATCTCACCTCAGAAAGTCTCTTTTCCTTCCTTAAAATGAACACTACAATCTTAATATTCTCTGCATGAACCTTCCTTGCATTTTTACCTCTATACACAAACTTCATCCAAATTCTTTTTCTCTTGACCTCATGTTATCTATGAAAACTAAATGAAAACTCTTCCCAATAGTAGTGCTTGATTGATATAATGAAATTCTGCAAGGGCTAAGACAGCATGCAGTAAATGAAATCCAGTCTGACCCACCCAATCCTGTTTCCAGAAAATTGTAGAACTCAATTTTTAAGATAGTTTTATTTGTCTTAAACACATCCACACAAAGAAACTCAAATGTCCTTCCTGTACAACAATCAAAGGTATACTTTCTCCCATTATGCAGCATTTCCCTTAACAGCCTTCTGGAGCTGAAAGGGCAAACCTGACAGATCTTTTGTGCTGCTTAATGCACTGCCAAAGACATTCGGCCATTGGAGTGATTGCCACGAGATTAAGATTACTTGTGCAAGTAATTGTCCTTATCCACAATTATGCAGTTTTCTTCACTTATTGTTGATAGCAGTAAAACACTTGCATCTAAAATAAAACGTCTGTAATATGTGGGCAGAGATGGAGTGACACTTTCTTCCATTCTGTCCCCTGATAATGTACAAGTAGCAATTAGGTTGAAAAGACTGTTAATTGATGAAATTTAGTTCTCTGGAGAATGCCCAAAATTTCAGGGTGCATGGAGAGACTTGTAGAGATCCTGGTAATGAAGCACTTTCATAGAATCATAGAATCATAAAATGATTTGGGTTGGAATGGACTCTTAAGATCATGTAGTTCCAACACCTCCCTGCTATAGCTAGGGAGGGATACCTCCCTCCAGACCAAGTTCCTCAAAGCCCCATCCAGTCTGGCCTTGAATGCTTTCAGGGAGGGATCATTCACAACCGCAGTGGGCAGCTTGTTCCTATGTCTCATCACCCTCACAGTAAATAATTTCTTCCTGATATCTAGTCTAAATCAACTCTCTTCCAGTATAAAACCATTTCCCTTCATCTTGTCGCTATCTGTCCTTATAAAACAGCCCTTCCCAGCTTTTCTGTAGTCCCTTCAGGTTCTGGAAGGCTACTATGAGGTCTCCTAGGAGCCTTCTCTCTTCTAGGCTGAAGAGCCCCAGCTGTCTCAGCCTGTCCTCATAGGGGATGTGCTCCAGCCCTCTGCTCATCTTCATAGTCCTCCTCTGAACCTGCTCCAACTTCTGCATGTCCTTCTTGTGACATGTGGGCACAATACTCCAGGTGGGGTCTCACAGGAGCAGAGTAGAGGGTCAGAATCACCTCCTTCAGCCTTCTGAACATTCACTTGGATGAAATGTGAGATGTAGAAACAAAACTTTACAGGAGACAGAGAATTGAAATTCACTTTTCTCCTTTCCTCTGCACCATTCCTCTCCTCTTCCCCAAATCCCCAGCATTTTTGAGCAATTCATACAATACTCTTTATTTAGTATTAAAGGCAGTAGGAAAAGCAAGCAAGTAAAAGACTTGTAGCACTTTAGAAAGAAAACTACAAAAGTAAGAACTTATGTAAACAGAGGAGAGGGAAGTGAGGATGCACTTGGAATGATATGATATAACACAATCAATTATTCAGTAGAATCAGAATTTCAGACTAGAAGTGTAGGTAGAAAACCACTACAGTAAGAACAAGAGAAGGAAGTAGGTCAGAAGAAAAGGTCACCACTATGCTTGAATAATGACTTGTACTGTCTTACGTCAATACTTATACATACTGACATCTTTTATTGTATGAGGCCAAAGTAAGACTGTAGTACATCAAGAAAGAAAGGACTTGCAAAATCACATTCTATAACCTGGAGTTAGGTTATAAAACAGGTATGTTTATTTGGTGCTGTGCACACATGCTAGGTACAAGGGGGGTAGCCCAGCCTAGCTTGCACACCAAAATGAGAAATGGTTAAATATTTAAGAGCACAAATCATACATATTCATTACATTCCTGAGAGTGGGATGGACTAATACAATTAGGTCTAGGAGATCATTTCCATAGGTACCGCCTTGAATTCCATTGGGTTGAGCACTTACAGAGCCTGGTCACAGCTGGGGTCTTGAAGATGAAGGCTGTATGTCTTTCTTGCTGCGTACTTTTCACCCCACTGCAGTTCAAGGAAGTAATTTAGTTTCATCTGGTTCTTAGATAGCAATGTTTTTTTTGTTTGTTTTTTAATTGTCTTTGCTCAACCCCATCCCAGGTGGTACCTTCATCAGTCTTGCCTTCTTTAATCTCTCCTCTTACCCTTAACCATTGTTAAGCCTCTTAACCTACTCTTACCCCCAAGCAGAAGCAGATGCATCTCTGTCTCTTCTCAACAGTTTTTCAATAATCACATAGCTGAGGCCTGAAACTCATCAGGCATATAGAGTATTAGAGGTATCTTCAGTAATGATAGGTTAAATGTCTATGGTTAAGTGGAGACCTCATAGAAACAGCTTAAAATGCATTTGGTTAACATGCAGGTATCATGATCAGACAAAAAAGGAGCAAGGTAAGCCTGTGAATAACAAGCTAAATGTCCTTCTTTAGATTTATGGAACTTTGTGCATGACTGTTTTGGGTAATAATGAACCTCAAATGGAATGCAAATAAATAAACAAAGACAGGAACAAAACAAAACAAAACGAAAAAACATATTACATGTAGTCTTATTTTGTTACTGAAAGTGGTCGTAGAGGAAATTCAAGGGCTTTTCCATTCTACTTGGAAGCATATAAGTGTAATCACTGATCTGAAAGGTAAGTTAAAGCAAATACTATTTACTTAATCAATCTTATTGTCACCATTAACCTTTTTCTGCAATGTGAATTCACATTTTTTCTTTTTTCCCCTAGCATTCGATAGGCTGATTGATACAAATGAAAGAAAGGCAAGGGTATAGGAGAGGAACCAGTTATCTTCAAAGAAAAAATAAATAAAAAAATAATTAAATACACTCTTCTTTTTTCCCCAAACATTATTCTTTATAATATTTTTTATTAGGTTACATTCTGTTGTCCAGTCCCTGTATCTTAAAATTCTGATCTTCATGCAGCAGACTGCTTTATTTGCACAGAAAATTTCATGTAGTTCTGTTAAAAAATGTGCTTTCTTTCTCTAAGAAAGCTGAATTATTACTTATTTGGAAGATACTGCAAAATAGCATATGTTCAGACAAAATGAAAAATCTTCCGTTTAATGTGAATATGTCTCTTTGCCCTTCTGGAATTTCATTTTATTGATCTTTCCAAACATTTTTGTCAATTATTATTTTGCAGTCTTCAAGGGATACAGATAGTCCACTGGCAGATGAGTTTGCTGAACTGCTCTCTATCGTCTTTAAAAAGTCTTGGAGAATGGAAGAAGTGCCTGAAGACTGGCGGGTAGCCAATGTCACTCTGGTTTTCAAAAAAAGCAAGAAGGAGTATTTCACCTGGAAAGGCGATGGAACAGCTTATTCTGGATGCCATCTCTAGTCAATCGGAAGAGAAGTTTATCAGGAGTAGTCAGCACAGGTTCAGCAGGGGGAGGTCATGCTCATCAACTTGGTGGCCTTCTATGATCTCATCACTGGCTGGGTGGATGGGGTAGAGCGGTAGATGTAGTCTAACTTGATTTCAGCAAGGCATTTGACACTGTCTCCCACACCATCTTCATAACAAAGCTAAGGAAATGTGGAGTAGTTGAGTGGACAGCTATATAAGGACTGGCTGACTGGCAGAGATCAGAGAATTATGATCAGCGGTGTAGAGTCCAGTAGGAGGCATATATTTAGCTGTATTACTGAGGGGTTAGTGTTGGATCTGGTCTTGTTCAACATCTTCATCAATGATATTGATGAGCTGATAGAATCCACCCTTGTCAAGTTTGCTGATGATAGGAAGTTGGGAGAAATGGCTGACATGCCAAAAGGCTGTGCCACCATTCAGTGAGACCTGGACAGGCTGGAGAGCTGGGCAGAAAGGAAGAAGATGAGCTTTAACAAGTGTAGAGTCTTGCACCTAGGAAAGAATAACCTCATGTACTGGTACAAGTTTGGGAATGATCTGCTGTAGAATAGTTCTGCAGATAGGAACCTGGAGGACCTGTTGGTGACAGGCTGGCCATGAGCCAGCGTGTGCCCTAGAGGCCAAAAAGGCCAATAGCATCCTGGGGTGCATTAAAAAAAGTATGTCCAGTAGGTCAAGGGAGGTGATCCTTCCCCTCTACTCTGCCCTGGTCAGGCCTTACCTGGAGTATTGTGTCCAGTTCTGGGATCTCTAGCACAAAAAATTCAGGGGTCTCCTTGAAAGAGTCCAGAGGAGGGCCGTGAAGATGACAAAGGTCCTGGAACACCTCCCTTATGAGGAAAAGCTGAGAAACTTAGAGAAAAGAAGACTCAGAGGGGATCTGATCCATGTCTATGAATATCTATGGTGTCAGAGGCAAAGGGATGAAGCTGGATTCTTCTCAGAGGTGTGTGGTGACAGGACAAGGACAAATGGCCACAAACTGATGCATAGGAAGTTCCACACAAATGTGTGTGAGAATGTCTTCACAGTGAGAGTAGCAGAGCACTGGCACAGGCTGCCCAGAGAGGTTGTGGAGTCTCCTTCTCTGGGGACATTCAAGACTGACCTGGATGCCTATCTGTGCAACCTGGTCTAGGGAGTTGCTTTGTCAGAGAGGTTGTACTAGATGACTTCCCTTCCAACCCCTACAATTCTGTGATTCTGTGATAAGTTGAGACTTTAGCATCAGCAGTTTCAGGAGTTCTCTCTGTGGACAAGTTAGCTGGCTACATTTAGAGTCCAACTGTCCTTTTTCTTTTGCAACATCTGCTGCTGTTCCCTACTACAGGCAGAATCCTGATGCAGCCCCATTAGAGATGTTTCTGTATGTAAGTATTTGGTATTTCATTGTCATTTTTCAGTTATTCCTTAGAATTATCTTGCTTTTTTTATTACTTACCAGAGTCCTCTACTTCCTAACAATTTAATTGCACCTATTCAGTTATGTTACTCTTCTTTTTGCTTTGCAACTTGCTCGGGAGAATGATATTAAATTTATGTTCAAATGCAATATTACAGAAATGTTTGAACAAACTGTGTGAATTTCAAAAGAAAAGATACTAAATCTGAGGCAATCTAACAGAAAAGGTGTGGTTGCTTGAGTCTCATCATTCTGAACAAGCAGAAAGAGTTCAAGTTGCCTGCAGTATTCTGTGCTGATATATTTACTTTAGCACTCAGAAAGAAACATCCTTTGTTGATAACATCATGTATATCAACACCTTGATTTCCAATCTTCATTGGCAGTTTATCTTTATTTTTTTTTTGTCTAATGTGAAGGAGCCTCTAGCAACTTTTGGCCTTTGTGGTAGTTGCTGTTTCTCACCATGCCATACTATCTCTCTGTACACAGTATTTTACAGCTTACATTTTGTGAGTTTTTGCACATAATGTTAACCTGATGATATCCTGTGCATCCCTTAAAGGTTGGTTTTGTCACAGATTGCAGCAGTAAAATGTGCTGAACAACTTTGAGGGTGTCTGAGATTATAGACTTTTTTTGGACTGCTGGATATAGAAGTTGTAAACTGAAATAAATTATATTTAAAAAAACCCACCTTGTATCTTCTCATACTAAAATCTGAACTCAAAGATCTTCTTTGAGAAACAGAATTTACTTAATTTTTGTAGATGTTTCCCTAGTCCAGTTGTGCAGGGATTCTGTATCCTCATTTGCTATGTTATTTTTCTATAAATGAAGGCTAGTTTTAAGAGAACAATTCTGGTAGAGAAGGAATATATAATAGTTCTCTTAAATCTATAGCTATGCAAATCTAGTCTGCCAAACTAATATGATTTACTCATTCAGAGTGGAGTTCGGACAAATCTTCAGTTAAACTAGTAACTGCCTGATTTATTTGGGAAATACTGGCAAATATTCTGGCAAATGTGTATTTTATAGAAAAGATGTCTCCTCCTGTAGGCTCAGAAAACAATTTAGTTTGGAAGAGATACCCCAAAAGGTGAGTCTGCTTTAAAGCCTAACAAGCACTGGAAAGCAATTTAAAAGATTCCTAGTAAACAAATGATACATCTCAGGAATTGTCTTTGTCTGCATATAAAATACACAATATAGTTAATATATATAAGGAAAAAATATTTAAAAAATTCCTTTGAAAAAGAGAATAAGAAAAGAAGAGATCACCCAGTTCCTGCAGCAGCACACACGTACATGGTTCTGATGGGGCTGCATCCAGGTAGGAGCCCTCCCCTCACCCTGCTGAGGGATTTCCCAGCAACTGATAGAAGAAGCTGGTCCAGGCAGCATGGGTGAGCACAGACACAAAGTAGCTCCTGTCTTGATTGTAGGTCTGTAGAGTCCCTGAGCCAGCCCCAGAGACACCATGGGAGCTGGTCCAGGAAGAGATGGTGCGAATCTGCTCCTGGGTAAAATGTCAGGCTGAAAATCCTTGCAGACAGCATTGGAGATGCCATGTGGTTTGCTCTTGTGGAATGAAGGCAGTTTGCTATTCTTGACTGCATTCTAAAATTTCTCCTTTTACTTTAACATTTTCATATAATGGCTTCACAGTCAGTATGCCATTCAGTATCCATAATACACTCCACGATACTGTTCCTAAGAAAACCCACAATTAGGAAAGTACAGCCTATTACAGGTCCTGCGAAGTCCCCTTCCCCTTCACAGCCTCCAGAACCACCCCTCAGCCAGCAGGGCAGGCACAGAGCAGGACCCTGAGGACAGCCCTTGGGGGCACTTGACTCACTGACTGTGCTAGCTGCTCACTGCATTTGCTCTCACCTCTCCAGAGTGCATGCTGTGCAGTCAGTATGTAAACTCAACAGTTTATCATTATTAGTTGAAATAATATACATTTTGCTCCTGTTAAATTTGGATTTATAAGCTCTCTTTAGAAACTACAGTTTAGAACAGACAGCATATGAAAAAACAAGTAAATCTTAAGCAGTATTTTAGAATACTAAAAGCATACATATAGCATAGGCGACTGTGGTATTCTTTTTGTGAAAATGAGAAGTTAGGCACAGAGGATTAAGTTTGATCCTTTTTTATCAAATAAGACCTCACATAAATTATTCTGGGGAAATGAATGAGACTTAGAGTGTAAGTCAATGTTCTACACAAGTGCATCAAAATCTGCATTTTTTATAATGATATCATTGCATACATCAGACAAAAAAATCTGAAATCTGGCAAGAGAATCTTCCAAGAGAAACAGTTTAAATAGCTAGCTCTTAACACTTGTGTAAAAAAATGAGTGTTTCTTTATACATTTTTCTTGTGGTTTAACTCAGCAGGTAGCTCAGCACCACACAACCATTCGCTCACCCTCACCCCACTCCCAATGAGATAAGAGAGAATTGAAAAAAAATACAAACCACAAAGTAGAACTCATAGGTTGAGATAAAAACTGTATACTAAGACAGAAAAGGAAGAAGAAAAAAAGATAATACTAATACTATACACACACACAAACAAGTGATGCACAAGCAACTGCACTCCACCCACTGACTGATGTCCAACTAGTCCCTGAGCAGCACCTGCACTCCTGGCCAACACCCCAATGTTTTTCAAGAGATTTTTTTCACATGATGTTGTATGGTATGGAATGTTCCTTTGTCCAGTTTGGGTCAGCTGTTCTGGTTCTGTACCCTCTGAGCTCCTTGTACCTCTGCAGCTCCTTCACTGGCAAGACAGTATGAGAAACTGAAAAACAAAATGTCCTTGGCTCTGTACAGCACTGCTCAGCAACAGCTAAAACATTGGTGTGTTAACAACATTGTTTTCCTAAAGCCAAAACATAACATTGTACCAGACACTATGAAAGAAAAATCTACTCTGTCCCAACTAAAATCGGAAGAATTTTTCCCTCTATCATTGTTTTCAAGATATGCTATTAAGCATATATATATATATAGAAATAATTATAGTTAAATTTGTAATTACATTGGAGAGACTCAACAAAATTGCCTGTGTGATATATTTGATTTCAACCGAAAACAAGTATTTTTTGATACAATAGTAGCTATAGGAATGAACATCAGGAGAATCGATACAATTGCTTTCCTTTCTGAACACTGCAATAAGGGAGTTCGATATTAGTTACACATGATGCTTAGAAATAATTTGGCTTAATGAGTTATAGAAGTACTACTAAATCATTTTAACAGTGCAAAATCTTTGACTTAGAGTTCTAGAGGGTTCTTTATTACTTCCTTCAGCTTCAGAAAAGCTTTGGATAAGACCTCAAAATAAAATATGCAAGACAAATCTTTAAAAATTGAAGTTACTTGTAAGGAGAAGCTCTGAAGATTATTCTAGAAAAGTAATATTTGTGTACCATGTTAGGTGCATTGTCACTGCTAGATGGTCAATTTCAGACTCACGCAGATCAAGCAGAATGAATAATCCTCAAAGATTTAGGCTGAAAGAGAATATTTAAAATAGAAGAATAGAAGAAAAAAAAAGAGAAAAAAGTAAACAGATGATGAGATTATGTTAGAAGTAAAAGAAGTAATAGAGGTTTATTTTTTTTTTAATTGAACAATGAGATAATGAATGTTAATCAAACGCAGAAGGATTCTTATCAATCTTTTTATTATTTTGACAGATATCACTGTAGATTCAGTGGTCAAACACTGAAAAATTATATTAGAGAAGTTGCACTGATAAAGATCAATAACAAAACTAAGATGTGTCTGAAGGTTCTTCAGAGCCAAGATGATATATTCTCCTTTGAGAAAGCAATTTATAATTGTATGCTTGCTCAAAGTCTTACTCTGTGGCAACCAGATCACAAGTCACAGAGGTGGTTTCAGCAGTTTCAGGTAAAGTCGTAGCCTACCTGCCTGTTAATCCCTACAAAAACTGCCTACATTGCTGGGCACAGAATAGCAAGGGGCAAGCTAGAGCTTCAGATGGCTTTTGTACCAAAAGCTGGCAAAATAAGCACTCCAAGATCTCTAAAGATTACTTCCTAAGAAAGCAAGACTAATGATACCATACTCCTTGTGTGTGATATGTGTTTATGCATCTTTTCCTCCCTCATAATGACTTTTATGACAATGGTCAGAAACTGAGATGATAATTTTTACCCAAGTTTGGCAGAAGAACAAAGTTAGGAATATGTTTGCCCAAACAGATGACCAGTTACAAGAGGAGATTCTAACAGAGCTGAGGTCTCCCCACTGAAAATAATCCATGCTCCTATACACAATTGCAGAATAAGGTCATATTATGCTGGACAGCAGGGACTCTATAGAGGAGAGATGCTCTCAGTGCAGAAGAATTATCTGTAAATCTAAATGAAGTCATGCTTCATTAGTCTATGTGTAGAGCTGTTGGTTTCTATAAACATTGGTGAACACACCAGAAAAAACAACCAAGCCTGACGATAATCCCAGTACACATTGCTTTGACACTGGAGCAAGAGGATACAGATAAGATATTGAACTCTGATGTGACAGTTCCTTCAAAATAATAATAGCTTTGAAACTCTGTCTGAAACAAACATTTATTATGAGGAAGCTGCTAATAGCATCTCCTTTATTAATGAGCATTAGACACTGAATTCTCAATGTCTGATTTAAAAATAGGGGAGTAGAGTACATAATTATTTCCTTTTCCCTCCATTTGTGGCTTACAAGGACTACTAGTCCTTTATCAATTATTCTCAGCATTGAAATTATGTCAAAACCTATTTTAGAGTAATTTGGCCAAATACTATCAGAAAAAACACTTGTGTATGTCTGCAGAATTGAATCCAGAGCCCACTAAGGATTACAAATATTCACTGACACATGCTACCTGGATTTCTTCCTCACATTTTATTGTAACTTCTAATGAAATAATTTTCGAAAAACAGAATTACTGATTTACAAAGGGAGTACACAGTTAATTTTTGTTTGTTTGTTTGTTTTTAATTTGGAGCTACTTCTCTGAATTAGGATGATCTGTCCTTTGCAAAATAAATTATTATGATTTATTACCCCCTGTCTGTCTTCCTC